>NC_141004.1:2725043-2931436 GCF_052327205.1 Somniosus microcephalus
GGGGGTCGGGGATAATGGGGGGGTCGGGGATAATGGGGGGGTCGGGGATAATGGGGGGGTCGGGGATAATGGGGGGGTCGGGGATAATGGGGGGGTCGGGGATAATGGGGGGTCGGGGAAAATGGGGGGGTCGGGGATAATGGGGGGGTCGGGGATAATGGGGGGGTCGGGGATAATGGGGGGGTCGGGGATAATGGGGGGTCGGGGATAATGGGGGGGTCGGGGATAATGGGGGGGTCGGGGATAATGGGGGGGTCGGGGATAATGGGGGGGTCGGGGATAATGGGGGGTCGGGGATAATGGGGGGTCGGGGATAATGGAGGGGTCGGGGATATGGGGGGGTCGGGGATAATGGGGGGGTCGGGGATAATGGAGGGGTCGGGGATAATGGGGGGGTCGGGGATAATGGGGGGGTCGGGGATAATGCGGGGTCGGGGATAATGGGGGGGTCGGGGATAATGGGGGGGTCGGGGATAATGGGGGGTCGGGGATAATGGGGGGGTCGGGGATAATGGGGGGTCGGGGATAATGGGGGGGTCGGGGATAATGGAGGGGTCGGGGATAATGGGGGGGTCGGGGATAATGGGGGGTCGGGGATAATGGGGGGGTCGGGGATAATGGGGGGGTCGGGGATAATGGGGGGTCGGGGATAATGGGGGGTCGGGGATAATGGGGGGGTCGGGGATAATGGGGGGGTCGGGGATAATGGGGGGTCGGGGATAATGGGGGGGTCGGGGATAATGGGGGGTCGGGGATAATGGGGGGTCGGGGATAATGGAGGGGTCAGGGATAATGGGGGGTCGGGGATAATGGGGGGTCGGGGATAATGGGGGGGTCGGGGATAATGGGGGGTCGGGGATATTGGGGGGGTCGGGGATAATGGGGGGTCGGGGATAATGGGGGGGTCGGGGATAATGGAGGGGTCGGGGATAGTAGGGGGTCGGGGATAATGGAGGGGCCGGGGATAATGGAGGGGTCGGGGATAATGGGGGGGTCGGGGATAATGGAGGGGCCGGGGATAATGGAGGGGTCGGGGATAATGGGGGGGTCGGGGATAATGGGGGGTCGGGGATAATGGGGGGGTCGGGGATAATGGGGGGGTCGGGGATAATGGGGGGGTCGGGGATAATGGGGGGGTCGGGGATAATGGGAGGGTCGGGGATAATGGGGGGTCGGGGATAATGGGGGGGTCGGGGATAATGGGGGGGTCGGGGATAATGGGGGGGTCGGGGATAATGGGGGGGTCGGGGATAATGGGGGGTCGGGGATAATGGGGGGGTCGGGGATAATGGAGGGGTCGGGGATAATGGGGGGGTCGGGGATAATGGGAGGGTCGGGGATAATGGGAGGGTCAGGGATAATGGGAGGGTCGGGGATAATGGGAGGGTCGGGGATAATGGGGGGGTCGGAGATAATGGGGGGGTCGGGGATAATGGGGGGGTCGGGGATAATGGGAGGGTCGGGGATAATGGGAGGGTCAGGGATAATGGGAGGGTCGGGGATAATGGGAGGGTCGGGGATAATGGGGGGGTCGGAGATAATGGGGGGTCGGGGATAATGGGGGGGTCGGGGATAATGGGGGGGTCGGGGATAATGGGGGGGTCGGGGATAATGGGGGGGTCGGGGATAATGGGAGGGTCGGGGATAATGGGAGGGTCGGGGATAATGGGGGGGTCGGAGATAATGGGGGGGTCGGGGATAATGGAGGGGTCGGGGATAATGGGGGGGTCGGGGATAATGGGGGGGTCGGGGATAATGGGGGGGTCGGGGATAATGGGGGGGTCGGGGATAATGGGGGGGTCGGGGATAATGGGGGGGTCGGGGATAATGGGGGGGTCGGGGATAATGGGAGGGTCGGGGATAATGGGGGGGTCAGGGATAATGGGAGTGTCGGGGATAATGGGGGGGTCAGGGATAATGGGGGGGTCGGGGATAATGGGAGGGTCGGGGATAATGGGGGGTCGGGGATAATGGAGGGGTCGGGGATAATGGGGGGGTCGGGGATAATGGGAGGGTCGGGGATAATGGGGGGGTCGGGGATAATGGGGGGGTCGGGGATAATGGGAGGGTCAGGGATAATGGGGGGGTCGGGGATAATGGGGGGGTCGGGGATAATGGGGGGTTCGGGGATAATGGGGGGGTCGGAGATAATGGGGGGGTCGGGGATAATGGAGGGGTCGGGGATAATGGGGGGGTCGGGGATAATGGGGGGGTCGGGGATAATGGGGGGGTCGGGGATAATGGGGGGGTCGGAGATAATGGGGGGGTCGGGGATAATGGAGGGGTCGGGGATAATGGGGGGGTCGGGGATAATGGGGGGGTCGGGGATAATGGGAGGGTCGGGGATAATGGGGGGGTCGGGGATAATGGGGGGGTCGGGGATAATGGGGGGGTCGGGGATAATGGGGGGGTCGGGGATAATGGGGGGGTCGGGGATAATGGGAGGGTCGGGGATAATGGGGGGGTCAGGGATAATGGGGGGGTCAGGGATAATGGGAGTGTCGGGGATAATGGGGGGGTCGGGGATAATGGGGGGTCGGGGATAATGGGAGTGTCGGGGATAATGGGGGGGTCGGGGATAATGGGGGGGTCAGGGATAATGGGGGGGTCGGGGATAATGGGGGGGTCGGGGATAATGGGGGGGTCGGGGATAATGGGGGGGCGGGGATAATGGAGGGGTCGGGGATAATGGGGGGGTCGGGGATAATGGGGGGGTCGGGGATAATGGAGGGGTCGGGGATAATGGGAGGGTCGGGGATAATGGGGGGGTCGGGGATAATGGGGGGGTCGGGGATAATGGAGGGGTCGGGGATAATGGGAGGGTCGGGGATAATGGGGGGGTCGGGGATAATGGGGGGGTCGGGGATAATGGGGGGGTCGGAGATAATGGGGGGGTCGGGGATAATGGGGGGGTCGGGGATAATGGGGGGGTCGGAGATAATGGGGGGGTCGGGGATAATGGGGGGGTCGGAGATAATGGGGGGGTCGGGGATAATGGGGGGGTCGGGGATAATGGGGGGGTCGGGGATAATGGGGGGTCGGGGATAATGGGGGGGTCGGGGATAATGGGGGGTCGGGGATAATGGGGGGGTCGGGGATAATGGGGGGGTCGGGGATAATGGGGGGTCGGGGATAATGGAGGGGTCGGGGATAATGGGGGGTCGGGGATAATGGGGGGGTCGGGGATAATGGGGGGGTCGGGGATAATGGGGGGGTCGGGGATAATGGGGGGGTCGGGGATAATGGAGGGGTCGGGGATAATGGGAGGGTCGGGGATAATGGGGGGGTCGGGGATAATGGGGGTTCGGGGATAATGGGGGGGTCGGGGATAATGTGGGGGGTCAGGGATAATGGAGGGGTCGGGGATAATGGGAGGGTCGGGGATAATGGGGGGGTCGGGGATAATGGGGGGGTCGGGGATAATGGAGGGGTCGGGGATAATGGGGGGGTCGGGGATAATGGGGGGGTCGGGGATAATGTGGGGGTCGGGGATAATGGGGGGGTCGGGGATAATGTGGGGGTCGGGGATAATGGAGGGGTCGGGGATAATGTGGGGGTCGGGGATAATGGAGGGGTCGGGGATAATGGGGGGGTGGGGATAATGGGGGGGTCGGGGATAATGGGGGGGTCGGGGATAATGTGGGGGTCGGGGATAATGGAGGGGTCGGGGATAATGTGGGGGTCGGGGATAATGGAGGGGTCGGGGATAATGTGGGGGTCGGGGATAATGGGGGGGTCGGGGATAATGGGGGGGTCGGGGATAATGGGGGGGTCGGGGATAATGTGGGGGTCGGGGATAATGGAGGGGTCGGGGATAATGTGGGGGGTCGGGGATAATGGGGGCGTCGGGGATAATGGGGGGGTCGGGGATAATGGGGGGGTCGGGGATAATGGGGGGGTCGGGGATAATGGGGGGGTCGGGGATAATGTGAGGGTCGGGGATAATGGAGGGGTCGGGGATAATGTGGGGGTCGGGGATAATGGAGGGGTCGGGGATAATGTGGGGGTCGGGGATAATGGGGGGGTCGGGGATAATGTGGGGGTCGGGGATAATGGAGGGGTCGGGGATAATGGGGGGGCGGGGATAATGGGGGGGTCGGGGATAATGGGGGGTCGGGGATAATGGGGGGTCGGGGATAATGGGGGGGTCGGGGATAATGGGGGGTCGGGGATAATGGGGGGGTCGGGGATAATGTGAGGGTCGGGGATAATGGAGAGGTCGGGGATAATGTGGGGGTCGGGGATAATGGAGGGGTCGGGGATAATGTGGGGGTCGGGGATAATGGGGGGGTCGGGGATAATGTGGGGGTCGGGGATAATGGAGGGGTCGGGGATAATGGGGGGGCGGGGATAATGGGGGGGTCAGGGATAATGGGGGGTCGGGGATAATGGAGGGGTCGGCAATAATGGGGGGGCGGGGATAATGGGGGGATCGGGGATAATGGGGGGGTCGGGGATAATGGAGGGGTCGGGGATAATGGGGGGGTCAGGGATAATGGAGCGGTCGGGGATAATGGGGGTGTCGGGGATAATGGGGGGGTCAGGGATAATGGGGGGGTCGGGGATAATGGGGGGGTCGGGGATAATGGGGGGGTCGGGGATAGTAGGGGGCCGGGTGCCACTCGCTGTTACACTGGCAGCATCATCGCCGTGGACTATCAGTCCGTTTACAAGGAGTGCAATCTCTAATCGCAGCTTGTCAATTGCTTCGATAATTCAGGAGCTAGACCTGGATCTCCAGGTGGGCCCCGCTTTCACACAAATTGCAGAGCCATGCACAAATTGGCATAGGGACAAACAGATCAGAGATTTAAATGTGTGGCCCAAAGAGTGGTGTGGGAGGAAGGGGTTTCAGTTTATGGGGCACTGGCACCAGTACTGGGGAAAGAGGGAGCTGTTCCGACGGGATGGGTTCCACTTAAACCAGGCTGGGTCCAGTGTCCTGGCAAAATGAATAACTAGGGCAACAGACAGGGCTTTAAACTAATGAAGGGGGGTGGGAGGATTAAGGAAAGAGTAAATTTAAAAGCAGCGAGAGAAATGTCAAGGCTCTGGGGCAGAGTAGAGGTTTGGGTAAAAATAAGCAGAGTGGGTCAGGAAGGGACAGAGAGAGTAACAAAGGTCATAGGGCGTCAGTGACTAAGGTGACATCAGGGAAAAATAGAAATAAGTCAAAGCTAAGGGCACGATATCTGAATGGGCGAAGCATTCGCAACAAAATAGATGAATTAATAGCGCAGATAGAAATGAACAGGTTTGATCTAATAGCCATTACGGAGACGTGGTTGCAACGTGGCCAAGGTTGGGAACTAAATATTCCAGGATACTTAACTTTTAGAAGAGATAGGCAAAATGGAAAAGGAGGAGGGGCAGCCCTGATAATAAAGGATGGGATAAAGACAGTGGAGAGAAAGGATCTTGGCTCTGAAAATCAAGAAGTAAAATCAGAAAATGCTGGAAATACTCAGCAGGCCAGGCAGCATCCATGGAGAGAGAAACAGAGTTAACAGTGTTAGTGTTTGTTTAACTCTGTTTCTCTCTCCACGGATGCTGCCGGGCCTGCTGAGTATTTCCAGCATTTTCTGTTGTTATTTCAGATTTCCAGCATCCGCAGTATTTTGCTATTGAAGAAGTAAAATCAGTTTGGGTGGAGCTAAGAAACAGCAAGAGGCAGAAAACATTGGTGGGAGTTGTTTATAGGCCTCCATACAGTAGTTGTAATGTAGGGCAGAGTATAAATCAGGAAATTAGAGGCACATGTAACAAGCATAATACAGTGATCATAGGGGACTTTAATCCACATATAGACTGGGCAAACCATACTTGCAGTAATAGTGTGGAGGACGAATTCATGGAATGAATACAAGATAGTTTTCTAGATCAGTATGTTGAGGAACCAACTAGGGAACAGGCTATTTTAGATCTAGTATTGTGCAATGAGAAAGGGTTAATTAAGAATGTTATAGTAAAGGGACCTTTAGGGAAGAGTGAACATAATATGTTAGAATTTTATATTGAGTTTGAAAGTGATTTAGTTAAATCCAAAGCTAGAGTCTTAAATCTAAACAAAGCAAATTATGTCGGTATGAGGGGCGAGTCGGCTAAGGTAGATTGGGAAACTACATTAAAAGGTATGATGGTAGAGAAGCAATGGCGAGCATTTAAAGAATGAATACATAATTTACAACAAATATACATTCCTTTAAGGCACAAAAACCCCACAGGAAAAGTGGTCCAACCGTGGCTAACAAGAGAAGTTAAAGATAGTATTAGCTCAAAGGAAGAGGCTTATAATGTTGCCAAAAAGAGTAGCAAGCCTGAGGATTGGGAGGATTTTAGAATTCAGTAAAGGAGGAGCAAGAAATTGATGAAGAAAGGGAAAATAGAATATGAGAGTAAACTAGCAAGAGACATAAAAACAGACTGTAAAAGCTTCTATAGGTATTTAAAAAGGAAAAGATTAGCGAAAGTAAATGTGGGTCCCTTACAGGCTGAGACAGGAGAAATTATAATGGGGAATAAGGAAATGGCAGAGAAATTAAACAAATACTTTCGGGTAGATTTTCCTGGAGCCGTCAGGCGGGGTTTCAGGCGTGTGGGTGGGGGGGGGAAATCCCAAATTCGGGGGTCTCAACACCATCCCGCCCAAAACCCGCCTCCACGTAAGTTTCAGGGGAGGCGGGTACCCGCCCCGCACTGGGACGCGCTGACCTGAGGCGGGAAGGGATTAGTGCCAATAAACTGGCTGTTAACAGGTGGTTAACAGGCAGTTTTTAGCCTAATCCCTATTTTGAGGGGTGTCGTGTGGGATTCCCGACGGCTCCAAACCACGCCAGGTTAGAGGAGTTGGGCCGTCGGGTTGAAGGACGTGGAGGGGTCGCGATGTCGGTGTACAGGTGAGTGATGGGTGCATAAGTACAAAGGTAAGTGTGTTTGGTGTGTCTAAAGTATGTAAAGAAGTTTAAATTACCTGTACTTACCTTAACAGCCTTTCTTCCTCTAGGTTTCGGGAGTCCATCACTCACCGGGCACAGAAAGCAGAATGGCTGTGAGCTGGCAAAAGTGACAGCCTTCAGCTTTCATTGCCGGTGAGAGTTCTAACTGAGTCTGTGTAGAAGGACTCAGGTTAGAAGTCAGACTGTCAGTGTTTGACAGCTTCAAACAGCTGTGAAACACTGATATTTCATCTGTCAAGAACTCTTGACAGATGAAATTTCAGTCTGTGACATCACCTGTTGCCGGGTGGCCCTTAATTGGCCTGCTGAGCCCGCTGGGCGGGCTCAACAAGGTCAATCAAGGGAAAATCGCACGGATTAGCCGGACGTCGATGTAGGCGGGACTAAAACCTGAAAGTTGAAGTCCCGTCTCCTTCCCGACAGCTTCAGGAAAATCTACCCCTTTGTGTCTGTCTTCATGGAAGAAGACGCAAAAACTTCTCGGAAATAGTGGAGAACCAAGGCTCTAGCGAGAATGAGGAACTGAAAGAAATTAGTATTAGTAAAAAAAATAGTACTGGAGAAATTAATGGGACTGAAAATTGATAAATCCCCTGGACCTGATGGCCTACATCCTAGGGTGTTGAAAGAGGTGGCTATAGAGATAATGGATGCATTGGTGGTCATTTTCCAAAATTTCATAGATTCTAGAACGATTCCCACAGGTTGGAAGGTAGCAAATGTAACCCCACTATTTAAGAAAGGAGGGAGAGAGAAAACAGGGAACTACAGACCAGTTAGCCTGACATCAGTAGTAGAGAAAATGCTAGAACCTATTATTAAGGACGTGGTAACAGAGCACTTAGAAAATAATAATAGGATTGGGCAGAGTCAACACAGATTTATGAAAGGGAAATCGCGTTTGACAAATCTGTTAGAGATTTTTAAGGTTGTAACAAACAGAATAGATAAGGGGGAACCAGTGGATGTGGGGTATTTTGATTATCAGAAGGCATGCGATAAGGTGCCACACAAGAGGTTATTAAACAAAATTAGGGCTCATGGGATTGGGGGTAATATACTAGTGTAGGAACTGGGGTTCCTAGCCGAAGAATTGAGATCGACTCAGAAAATCAAAAACAATAAAATTTAATGAACAAACGAAGCTGTACAGGAAACTGTAGGATACAATGCAAATAGGTCTGGTCTGCTTGAAAGCCTCTCTGGAAACTCCTAGAAGGTTCCGAGCTCAACTGCTAAAAGGTTCCGAGCTCAACTGCTAGAAGGTTCCGAGCTCTGACGTCATGATGTCATCACGTTCTTCCCGCCATTGAGAGATCACGTGACGGACGGCATGACGTCATCACGCGGAGTACAGGAAAGAAGCCCTAGTACAGTTAACAGATACATTAAAGGTGCAGCCCCCAGCTGTACTACATTGCTGTAAAAGGAATTATATACAATTGCCCGTAATCCTCTGGTGGTTCCACCACATGCGCCCCCCCAGAATTGCTTTTAACAGAGAAGGTAAGCGAGAAGGGTAGTCTGACGAGTCTGTCCGACCGACTGCGATACCCCGGCAGCTGGAACGGAGCGCTAGAAGACGAACTGGCCGTTGGCTGTGGTTGGGATGATGCCGCAGGTGGAGGAGAAGAAGAGGCTGGCTGTGGTCGACCCAGTGAGGTGGGCACTGGCAACTCGACGGATGACTGTGGCTGTACTGGACCGGCAGTCGATGGTGGACAACCACGACGAGGCAGCTGAGCGGTGACGACTGGTTCGCTCAGATCCAGATGCACCAGTTTCAACCGGTCGATGGAGATGTGGTCAGGCTTACCGCCGACGTCGACTGTGAAGGACTTGTCACCTGACGAGATGACGCGGAACGGACCTGTGTAAGGCGGTTTGAGCGGGTTTTTGCGAGCATCTTGCCGAATGAACACGTATTCTGCGCTCTTAAGATCCACCGGGACATGGGAGCGCTGCAGGTCATGATGCGACGTAGGCACTGGGATGAAATTCCTAGCCGCTTCCTGGTGGCTGACGAGCTGCTGAGCTGCGGACCAGGGTTCCGTGTGAGGAGGAAGAAAATCGCCAGGCACTCTGAGTGGTTGGCCGTAAACCAGCTCTGCTGAACAAGAATGCAGGTCGTCCTTAGGCGCCGTGCGAAGACCTAGCAGCACCCAAGGGAGCCTGTCCACCCAACTAGGCCCACGGAGACTAGCACGCAGTGCGGCTTTAAGGGACCTGTGGAATCTTTCACACAGACCGTTCGCCTGTGGATGGTAGGCGGTGGTACGATGAAGCTTGGTGCCCAAACCTTGAGCTACGGCGTTCCAAAGCTCAGAGGTAAATTGAGGCCCCCGGTCGGAGGAGATGTCAGCCGATACCCCGAACCGAGCTACCCACGACGAGATGAAGGCTCTGGAGACGTCTGCCGCTGTGGTGGCAACCAAAGGAATTGCCTCTGGCCACCTGGTCATAGTCATAGAGTCATAGAGTTTTACAGCACAGAAAGAGGCCCTTCGGCCCATCGTGTCTGCGCCGCCCATCCATCCCTGTCCAGTCTAATCCCATTTTCCAGCATTTGGTCCATAGCCTTGTATGCAATGGCATTTCAAGTGCTCATCCAAATGCTTCTTGAATGTTGTGAGGGTTCCTGCCTCTACCACCCTTTTAGGCATTGAGTTCCACATTCCAACCACCCTCTGGGTGAAAAAGTTCCTCCTCAAATCCCCTCTAAATCTCCTGGCCCTTACCCTGAATCTATGCCCCCTTGTTATTGAGCCCCCTACTAAGGGGAAAAGTTCCTCTTTGTCTACCCTATCTATGCCCCTCATCATTTTGTACACCTCAATCAGGTCCCCCCTCAGCCTTCTTTGCTCCAAGGAAAACAACCCCAGCCTGTTTAGTCTTTCTTCATAGCTGAGGCGCTCCATCCCAGGTAACATCCTGGTGAATCTTCTCTGCACCCTCTCCAAGGCAATCACATCCTTCCTATAGTGAGGCGACCAGAACTGCACACAGTACTCCAGCTGTGGCCTCACCAGCGTTTTGTACAGCTCCATCATAACCTCCCTGCTCTTATATTCTATGCCTCGGCTAATGAAGGCAAGTATCCCATATGCCTTTTTAACCACCTTATCTACCTGTTCCGCTGCCTTCAGGGACCTATGTACATGTACACCAAGGTCTCTCTGACCCTCTGTACTTCCTAGGGTCCTACCACTCATTGTGTATTCCCTTGCCTTATTTGTCCGTCCAAAATGCATCACCTCGCACTTTTCAGGGTTAAATTCCATTTGCCACTTTTCCGCCCATCTGACCAACCCGTTTATATCGTCCTGTAGCCTGAGGCTTTCCTCCTCGCAATTTACCACCCCACCAATTTTCGTGTCATCTGCGAACTTACTGATCATACCTTTCACATTCTCATCCAAATCATTTATGTAGATCACAAACAACAAGGGACCCAGCACCAATCCCTGAGGTACCCCACTGGACACAGGCTTCCAGTCACAAAAGCAACCTTCGACCATCACCCTCTGCCTCCTGCCACTCGCCAGTTTAGGATCCAACGCGCCAAGGCACCCTGGATCCCATGGGCTCTTACCTTCTTGACCAGTCTCCTATGCGGGACTTTGTCAAAAGCTTTACTGAAGTCCATGTAAACCACATCCACAGCATTTCCCTCATCCACCCCCCTAGTCACCCCCTCGAAAAATTCAATCAGGTGGTGCGGTCTACCACGGTGAGGAGGTGAGTGTACCCGCGAGAGGAAGGGAGAGGACCAACCAGGTTCACGTGCACATGGTCGAATCGACGCTCCGGGGCCTTAACATGGCGTTGTATCTTGGACTTCTGGCAACTCACGCAGGTATTGGTCCAGTCACGGACGTCGAGATGCATGCCCTTCCAGATGAATTTCTTTGCCATGAGTTGTTGTGACGCTCTCATGCCAGGGTGTGACAACCCGTGGATAGTGTCGAAAATTCTCCTGTGCCATTCGACTGGAACGATTGGACGTGGGGCGCCCATCGAGATGTCACACAGGAGTGTGGTCCCTGCGGCCTGGAAACTGACATCAGCCACTTGTAAGCTGGAAGGTGCGGTCCGGTATGCCTGCACTTCAGGGTCTGCCTTCTGTTCTTTTGCCAAACCAACATAGTCGACTCCCAGGTGTACTGCGTGGAGCTGGGCGCGGGAGAGACAATCTGCCACCAGGTTGTCTTTGCCCGAGACATGTTGTATGTCGGTTGTAAATTCAGATATGTACGTAAGATGACGTTGTTGCCGTGCCGACCATGGTTCTGCTGTCTTGGCCATCGCAAAGGTAAGTGGCTTGTGGTCTACAAAAGCCGTGAATGGGCGTCCTTCCAGTAGGAAGCGAAAATGGCGGATGGCCAGAAACAATGCCAACAACTCCCTATCAAAAGTACTATACTTGCGTTCGTTCTTCCGCAATTGGCGGCTGAAGAAAGCCAATGATTGCCATGTGCCGTCGACCCACTGCTCCTGTACTGCCCCGATGGCATAATCAGATGCGTCGGTGGTAAGGGCAATGGTTGCGCCCGGAAGGGGATGTGCCAACATGGTCGCAGCAGCCAAAGCGTTCTTAGTGTCGAGGAAAGCCTGGTCCATCTGGGGTGTCCAATCGATCGGGTCTTTGCCCGATTTACCTCTGAGAGCCTCGTACAAAGGTTGCATCAACAATGCCGCCTTGGGGACGAACCGATGATAAAAATTGACCATTCCCAGAAATTCCTGGAGGGCCCTGACGGTCTGAGGAAGCGGGAACGAGGTGACTGCTTCCACCTTCG
The DNA here is from genome assembly GCF_052327205.1 of Somniosus microcephalus. Classification (NCBI taxonomy): domain Eukaryota; kingdom Metazoa; phylum Chordata; class Chondrichthyes; order Squaliformes; family Somniosidae; genus Somniosus; species Somniosus microcephalus. The sequence goes on from NC_141004.1 coordinate 2,736,799, forward strand.
TGGCCAGCGGGACGGCGCCTTCTGAGGTGATTCTGTGTCCCAGGAAATCAATGCTGTGCAACCCAAACTGGCACTTGGCCGGGTTGATAATCAGGCCATGTTGGCTGAGATGAGAAAAAAGGTTTCGCAAGTATGTGTTCTTTCGTGCTGTTACTGGCAATAAGGATGTCGTCTAGGTAGACGAAGATGAACGGCAGATCGCGCAACACGGAATCCATCAGACGTTGGAAGGCTTGTGCTGCATTCTTCAGCCCAAACGGCATACGAAGGAACTCAAAGAGCCCGAAAGGTGTGATGACGGCAGTTTTGGGGACATCCTGAGGATGCACGGGAACTTGATGATAGCCTCGGACGAGGTCTACTTTGGAAAAGATGGAATTCCCTGCCAGATGGGCCGAAAAATCCTGAATGTGAGGAATTGGGTACCGATCCGGTGTGGTAGCCTCATTCAGGTGTCTGTAGTTGCCGCATGGTCGCCATCCGTCGCCCGGCTTAGGAACAATGTGTAATGGCGAGGACCAAGGACTATTCGAACGTCGAATAATACCCAGGTGTTCCATTGTATGGAACTCCGCCTTGGCGGCCGTGAGTTTACCGGATTCCAGCCTTCGAGCTCTCGCATAAACGGGGGATCCTGTTATGGTAATGTGGTGTGCCACACCGTGCCTCGTGACTGAAGAAGAAAATGTGGGCCTGGTGAGCTCAGGTAACTCACTGAGAAGATGAGAGAACTCATTTGGAGATGGGACTGCACAGGCAACTGACCAAGACATCGCGGTGCTTCGGTGGCAGGGGACCGAGTGAAAAGTGGAGGCACTGATTAGCCGGCAGTGTCGGACGTCGACGAGAAACCCGTTTGCACAGAAGAAATCTGCTCCCAGGATGGCCTGTGAGACTTTCGCCGTGATGAACTCCCAAACAAAACGTTGGCCGCCAAAACTCAACTGGACCCTACGCTTTCCAAATGTGCGAATGGCCGCACCATTGGCTGCCTCGAGGGGGGGACCTTGACCGCCGGATTGAAGGTCTAGCTTCGACGCTGGTAGGATACTGCACTGGGAGCCAGTATCACAGAGAAAACGTCGACCTGACAGGGAGTCTGTAATGTATAGGAGTTTCCCTGTGGACCCGACGGCCATCGCAACTCCAGCGCGTCCCTTAGGCCTTATTGATCTTCTCAGAAACCGCTGGTTTGAGGTAGTTTTTTTTTTGGTGAGAAACTGCAGGGCAGATGGCAATTTCTGGCCTTCGCGCTGAAACGAGCGTGGTATGCACACCAGCCTGCAGGAGGAGGAGTCGGATTCGCTCTTGTGGGGGATGGGCGCCTCATGGCTGCACAAGATTGTTGTGAGACAGTGAATATTTTATCCGCTTCCGCGGCGAGTTCAGCACAATCCGTGATCGCGGAATTGGCCAAGGCCGTCTGTACTGGCTCTGGTAGTTACATAGAAACATAGGGCTGAAAATTCAGTCGGGTTAGCGCCCATTTTGCGGCGCTAGAGGGCCTAGCGCCGCAATGATAGCCATTTCTGAAATTCACTTCGGCGCTGCCATCGGCGTTAGCCGGTTGCGCTGCGCCGGCACCGATGACGTCATCGGTGTGCGCAGCGTCCCGGTTGCCGTGGCAACGCGCCCGAACGCCGAAATTCAGTTGCGGCCGCTTCGCCCGTGGCAGCCGCAACTAAGACTCTGGCAACCGAGTCTTACACAAGTTAGCGCCGGCGCATTAAGGTCGCGCGGCGGCCGGCCGCTTTCCCGCCGGCCGCCTGCCTGCACCTCCCTCCCCGGACTCCTCCACCCCCCCCCCCCCGCGGAACAGATGCGTCTGGCCTGCAAGCCCGGCACTTGTCCGAGGTGCCGGGCTCATTTTTGAAAAAATCAAACGGCCAGCGATCGGGTGAAGGCAGCGCCTCCTTAACGGGAGGAGGAGGCCTGCACTTCCCCAGCCTGCCGCACCGCATCGGGTGCCGCAGCGCCGGATTAGCGCCGCAATGCGGCACTCAGCGCCCATTGGGAGGCACTCACGCCCGCCAGTAGCGCCGGCAGCCGTCTGGGCGCGGCGCTACTGAATTTTTGGCGCGCGCAAGGGAATTAGCGCCGGCGCTAAATTTCCGGCGCTAAAGCCCTGGCGCGGCGTCAACTCAATTTCTAGGCCATAGTAACATAGAAGATAGGAGCAGGAGTAGGCCATTCGGCCCTTCGAGCCTGCTCCGCCATTCAACGAGATCATGGCTGATCATCCAAACCCTAGCACCCGGTCCCTACACCGACAGCCATCCCACCCAAGCCCTATCCCCGCAATCCCGTAACCCCACGTACTTAATCCCCCCTAACACTAAGGGCCAATTTTTATCATGGCCAATCAACCTAACCCGCACATCTTTGGACAGTTGACAGAGAAACAGCTCGCGGAACAGAAAACATTGCGATTCCGAGCCCAAAAGCGTGAGCATTTGGCTCATGAGCTCTGAGGGTTTTGAGTCCCCGAGGCCGGGCATGGAGATAAGTCTGCGAGCGCGCTCCGACATGGACAGACCGAAAATCTGCAGTAAACGTGCTTTTAAAGCTTCGTACTTGCCATCGTTCGGTGGACTTTCGAGGAGGCTGACGACCCGCTGTCGAGGGCGGAGACCACGTAATAATAACGGGTCGAATCCGCTGCTACTCCCCGGATTGCAAATTGGGCTTCCGCCTGGAAAATCCACGCAGCCGGTTGTTGCTCCCAAAATTGCGGCAGTTTGAGGGTGACGGCATTCGTGTCCATGATGTAACTTCAAAGAAAATTGTTCGAAGAAATCGGGGTCACCAATGTAGGAACTGGGGTTCCTAGCCGAAGAATTGAGATCGACTCAGAAAATCAAAAACAATAAAATTTTATGAACAAACTAAGCTGTACAGGAAACTGTAGGATACAATGCAAATAGGTCTAGTCTGCTTGAAAGCCTCTCTGGAACTGCTAGAAGGTTCCGAGCTCAACTGCTGGCAGGTTCCGAGCTCAACTGCTAGCAGGTTCCGAGCTCTACTGCTAGAAGGTTCCGAGCTCTGACGTCATGACGTCATCACGTTCTTCCCGCCGTTGAGAGATCACGTGACGGACGGCATGACATCATCACGCGGAGTACAGGAAAGAAGCCCTAGTACAGTTAACAGATACATTAAAGGTGCAGCCCCCAGCTGTACTACATTGCTGTAAAAGGAATTATATACAATTGTCCGTAATCCTCTGGTTGTTCCGCCACACGAGCATGGATTGAGGATTGGTTAACGGACAGAAAACAGAGAGTAGGAATAAACAGGTCATTTTCGAGTTGGCAGGCTGTAACTAGTGGGGTACCGCAAGGATCAGTGCTTGGGCCTCAGCTATTCACAATCTATATCAATGACTTGGATGAGGGGAGCAAATGTAATATATCCAAGTTTGCTGATGATACAAAGCTGGGTGGGAAGGTAAGTTGTGAGGAGGATGCAAGGAGGCTTCAAGGGGATATAGACAGGCTATGTGAGTGGGCAAGTACATGGTAAATGGAATATAATGTGGAGAAATGTGAAGTTATCCACTTTGGTAGGATAAATAGAAACAGAGTATTTTTAAATGGTGAGAGATTGGGAAATGTTGGTGTTCAGAGGGACCTGGGTGTCCTTGTACACGAATCACTGAAAGTTAACATGTAGGTACAGCAAGCAATTAGGAAAGCAAATGGTATGTTGGCCTTTATTACAAGAGGATTTGAGTACAAGAGTAAAGACGTCTTACTGCAATTAGATAGCGTCCTGGTAAGACCACACCTGGAGTATTGTGTACAGTTTTGGTCTCCTTATCTAAGGAAGGATATACTTGCCATAGAGGGAGTGCAATGAAGGTTCACCAGACTGGTTCCTGGGATGGAGGGATTGTCCTAAGAGGAGAGATTGAGTAGAATAGGCCTAATAGGTGCCCTCATGCAAGAAACACAGAAAACTAGCATGCATAAGAACATAAGAACATAAGAAATAGGAGCAGGAGTAGGCCAATCGGCCCCTCGAGCCTGCTCCGCCATTCAATAAGATCATGGCTGATCTGGTCCTAACCGCCAATCCACTATCACAGAACCATCTCCTGAATCTAACAGAATTAGACACAAGAAATAGGAGCAGGATCAGGCTACACAACCCCTGGGCCTGCGACGCTACCCACAGGGCCATGTCCAACCCGAACCTAGACTCATGTCCAAATTACTGCCCGCTCCCCGTAACCCTTAATTCCCTTTACTTCTAGGAAACTGTCTATTTCTGTTTTAAATTTATGTAACGATGTAGCTTCTACACCTTTTTGGGGCAGCATATTCCATGGACCTACCACCCTCTGAGTGAAGTAGTTCCTCCTCATCTCAGTTTTGAAAGAGCAGCCCCTTATTCTAAGACTATGCCCCCTAGTTCTAGTTTCACCCATCATCGGGAACATCTTCCCTGCATCCACCCGATTCAACCCCTTCACAACCTTATATGTTTCAATAAGATCGCCTCTCATTCTTCTGAACTCCAATGAGTAGAGTCCCAATCTACTCAACCTCTCCTCATATGTCCATCCCCTCATCCCCGGGATTAACCGAGTGAACCTTCTTTGTACTGACTCGAGAGCAAGTATGTCCTTTCTGAAGTATGGACACCAAAACTGTACGCAGTATTCCAGGTGCGGTCTCACCAATACCTTGTACAACTGAAGCAATACCTCCCTATTTTTATATTCTATCCCCCTAGCAATGAAAGCCAACATTCCATTGGCCTTCTTAATCACTTGCTGCACCTGCATACTAACCTTTTGAGTTTCGTGCACCAGGACCCCAGATCCCTTTGTACTTCAGTACTTTCCAGTTTCTTGCCATTAAGATAATAAGTTGCTCTACGATTTTTCCTGCCAAAGTGCATAACCTCACACTTTCCAGTATTGTATTCCATCTGCCAAATCTCTGCCCACTTACTTAGCCTGTCTATGTCCCTTTGCAGGTTTTTTATGTCCTCCTCACTCACTACTTTCCCTCCCATCTTAGTATCATCTGCAAACTTTGATATGTTACACTTGGTCCCCTCCTCCAAATCGTTAATATAGATTGTAAAGAGTTGGGGACCCAGCACTGACCCCTGCGGAACACCACTAGTTACTGATTGCCAGTCTGAGAATGAACCATTTATCCCAACTCTCTGCCTTCTGTTAGATAGCCAATCCTCTATCCATGCCAGAATATTACCCCCAATCCCGTGATTTTTTATCTTAAGCAATAATCTTTTGTGTGGCACCTTGTCAAATGCCTTTTGGAAGTCTAAATACACTACATCCACTGGTTCCCCTTTATCCACCCTATATGTTACTTCCTCAAAGAACTCCAGCAAATTTGTCAAACATGACTTCCCCTTCATAAAACCATGCTGACTTTGTCCTATTAAATGATGATTATCCAAATGTCCTGTTACTGTCTCCTTAATAATGGACTCCAAAATTTTACCTACCACAGATGTTAGGCTAACCGATCTATAGTTTCCAGCCTTCTGTCTACTGCCCTTTTTAAATAAGGGTGTTACATTAGCAGTTTTCCAGTCTGCCGGGACCTTTGCCAAGTCCAGGGAGTTTTGGAAAATTATTACCAATGCATCCACAATCCCTACCGTCACTTCCCTCAAGACCCTAGGATGTAAGCCATCAGGTCCAGGTGATTTATTCGCCTTGAGTCCCATTATTTTACCGAGTACCACTTCCTTAGTGATTTTGATCGTGTTTAGCTCCTCCCCCCCTTTAGCCCCCTGCTTGTCCAGTGTTGGGATATTCTTAGTGTCTTCTACTGTAAAGACTGATACAGGTACAGCAAGCAATACGGGGGTTGGAGTATAAGCGTAAGGAAGTCCTACTACAATTGTACAGGGCTTTGGTGAGACCACACTTCGAGTACTGTGCACAGTTTTGGTTTCCTTATCTAAGGAAGGATATACTTGCCTTGGAGGCGGTGCAACGAAGGTTCACTAGATTGATTCCTGGGATGAGAGGGTTGTCCATAAGAACATAAGAAATAGGAGCAGGAATAGGCCAATCAGCCCCTCGAGCCTGCTCCGCCATTCAATAAGATCATGGCTGATCTGATCCTAACCGCCAATCCACTATCACAGAACCATCTCCTGAATCTAACAGAATTAGACACACGAAATAGGAGCAGGATCAGGCTACACGGCCCCTGGGCCCTCTCCGCTACCCACAGGGCCATGACCGATCCGAACCTAGTCTCATGTCCAAATTCCTGCCCGCTCCCCGTAACCCTTAATTCCCTTTACTTCTAGGAAACTGTCTATTTCTGTTTTAAATTTATGTAATGATGTAGCTTCTACAGCTTTTTGGGGCAGCATATTCCATGGACCTACCACCCTCTGAGTGAAGTAGTTCCTCCTCATCTCAGTTTTGAAAGAGCAGCCCCTTATTCTAAGACTATGCCCCCTAGTTCTAGTTTCACCCATCATCGGGAACATCCTCCCCGCATCCACCCGATCCAACCCCTTCACAATCTTATATGTTTCAATAAGATCGCCTCTCATTCTTCTGAACTCCAATGAGTAGAGTCCCAATCTACTCAACCTCTCCTCATATGTCCATCCCCTCATCCCCGGGATTAACCGAGTGAACCTTCTTTGTACTGACTCGAGAGCAAGTATGTCCTTTCTTAATCTCCAATGAGGAGAGATTGAGTAGATTGGGCCGATACTCTCTGGAGTTTAGAAGAATGAGAGGTGATCTCATTGAAACATATAAGATTCTGAAGGGGATTGACAGGGTCGATGCTGAGAGGTTGTTTCCCCCTGGCTGGAGTGTCGAGAACTAGGGGGCATAGTCTCAGGATAAGGAGTCAGCCATTTAGGACTGAGATGAGGAGACATTTCTTCACTCAGAGGGTGGTGAATCTTTGGAATTCTCTACCCCAGAGGGCTGTGGAGGCTCAGTCTTTGAGTATATTCAAGACAGAGATCGATAGATTTTTGGACTCGAGGGGAATCAAGGGATATGGGGATAGTGGAGGAAAGTGGAGATGAGGTAGAAGATCAGCCATGATCTAATTGAATGGCGGAGCAGGCTCGAGGGGCCGAATGGCCGACTCCTGCTCCGATTTCTTATGTTCTTACAAGTCCAATTCTCCCGGCCTTCCGGCCACCCAGCGTGACCCAGGCCAGAGCCAAGGATATTCCTGGCCTTCGGAATTCCCTTCCCATTTCAGGGATCAGAGACTGTGACCTGGGTATCTGACATCTTGCCCAATTCCCACGATCTCCGCTGTCCTACCCGGTAAATTATACCAGGAAGGCAACGGAAAGGCTGCCAGAAAACTGGCTATTGAGAAAAAGATTTCCATTTACAGGACAAGTAAAAGCTAAACTTCATTAATATTACATTTTTCTCTTTAAAAAAATGATTTTTGCCATCTGATCTTTATTCTCAAATTGATGAAAGGTATTGAGAGTTAAATCTTTTTCTTTGAGCATCCAGTGTCCCATCAAACACTCCCAGGGCAGGTACATCACAGGGTAGATACAGAGTAAAGCTCCCTCTACACTGTCCCATCAAACACTCCCAGGGCAGGTACATCACAGGGTAGATACAGAGTAAAGCTCCCTCTACACTGTCCCATCAAACACTCCCAGGGCAGGGACAGCACGGGGTTAGATACAGAGTAAAGCTCCCTCTACAGTGCCCCATCAAACACTCCCAGGGCAGGGACAGCACGGGTTAGATACAGAGTAAAGCTCCCTCTACACTGCCCCATCAAACACTCCCAGGGCAGGGACAGCACGGGTTAGATACAGAGTAAAGCTCCCTCTACACTGCCCCATCAAACACTCCCAGGGCAGGGACAGCACGGGTTAGATACAGAGTAAAGCTCCCTCTACACTGCCCCATCAAACACTCCCAGGGCAGGGACAGCACGGGTTAGATACAGAGTAAAGCTCCCTCTACACTGCCCCATCAAACACTCCCAGGGCAGGGACAGCACGGGTTAGATACAGAGTAAAGCTCCCTCTACACTGCCCCATCAAACACTCCCAGGGCAGGTACATCACAGGGTAGATACAGAGTAAAGCTCCCTCTACACTGCCCCATCAAACACTCCCAGGGCAGGTACAGCACGGGTCACAGAGTAAAGCTCCCTCTACACTGTCTCTCAGTGTGAACTTTAAAGGACTGGCGCTTACTCCACTAGTGTAATATTTATCATTCCCCACAGCAGCTGTCAGTTGTCTCTGAGTTATTGGTGCTGGATGAGGGATATTTGATTCTGTGAATCCATTTGGCCTCGGAATTGGAATCGGACTGAGAGTGGGAGGGCATCAGGAGTAATCAATAATCTCCTCTAGCTTTGTTCTTTGGATTTGTGACATAACCTGAACTCCCCACCATGGTACAATTAAGAACGCAACAATTTATTGTCTATTCAATCCTAGAAAAATATTCATCTTCCATTCTTTAATACGGGCTTGGCTCAGTTGGAAGCCCTCTCAGCTTTGAGTCAGAAGGCCATACATTCAATTGCACCAGGACTTGAGCTCCTATTCTGGCTGCTGCTCCAGCACCGCACTGAGGGAGCGCTGCTCTATCAGATGTGGTCTTTTGGATAAGACCGATGCCCCATCTGCCTCTTCTGATAGTTCAGGCAAACTGTAAAGATCCCTCGGCACTAAGATCGCAAGACAATTACTGGTGAGGACGGCCATTCGGCCCATCTTAATTCATCCATCTAGAGAGATCCTAACGTTTCCCTCCCTCCCCCATTGTAACATTAAATTGTTTCTTAAATGATTCCAGAGTTGCTGCGTCCGCTCCTCAATGTGGAAATGTATTCCAGACGTTGAGCACACTTTGTGTGAGGAGTGTGAAGAGGAAGGCGTTCTCCCGGTGTTCCGGCCAACATTCCTTTATCAACCAACACCAACAAACAGATTTAACCGATCATTCATCTCTGCTGTTTGTGGGAGCTTGCTGTGTGAAAAATAGCTGACTGTCTACATAGCAACAATCATTGCACTTCAGAGTGATTCATGGGAATGTGTCTGAGAGACACAATGAGGAACATACAAGTCTATCTTTATTGGCACGATATATTTTCAAAAAGTATCGGGAAATATTTTGCACAGTGCCTCATTAAGCGACAGCCGAGAGCTTGAATCCAGCTCCCATTGATGTCCTCCTTCCAGTCTTCTCGCTCAAATATTTGATTAAAGGGAACAATAACAGTTTTCTGGTTGTTACTAAGTCTGAGGTGGCGTGGCACTGGAAGAAATCTTTAATACTCGGCTCTGAGTTGCAATTTTAGCAGGTTTTCCTCTGACCAAAATCACAGGAGTCCTGGCAGAAGGTCCAGTACTTTAAATTTTTCTTTTACTCGGTGTTGCAATGTGTTGCAGAAGATCTGTTGTCTACCACATCAATCAGCTCTGAGCTTGGCTTACACTTGAGAAATCATTTAACTGGACTTGTTTTCCTGTCGGAGTCCGGTTTCGTGCCCACTGATTGGCCTCCAGTACCTCTCCCAGTGTGGCCAATCTTCATGTTTCGCTGAGGCAAGGATGATTGGCAGGCAATTTGACCATGGGAGGCACAATCTTGATCCACCAACCCGCACTTTCTGGTGGAGATCACTGAATAGTAATCAGGAGAAGAAACCCGGGCTGATTTTCTGCTTCCTAGCCCAGGGCACTGAGGACCAGTTGATCTGTTCTGCTTCCACCCACTGCACTCTGGGATATTGAGACCAGACAACTCAGCACAGAATGGGAGACTGCCCTTCTGTAAACTTGCGTTCCATCTTCTCCAGTCCGTTTCATTCTTGCACAGCCCCGATTTCCTTCGCTCCGCCATTGGTGGCCGTGCCTTCAGCTGCCTGGGCCCTGAGCTCTGGAATTCCCTCCCTAATCCTCTCCGCCTCTCTCTCTCCTCCTTTAAGACGCTCCTTAAAACCGACTTCTTGGACCAACCTTTTGGTCAGCTGTCTCAATATCTCCTTATGTGACTTGGTGCCAAATTTTGTTTGATAATCGCTCCTGTGAAGCACCTTGGGATATTTTACTATGTTAAAGGCGCTATATAAATGCAAGTTGTTGTTTCGTTTCTGCTAACGTCAGGAGCAGCCAATGGTCGGTCAGCCTGGCCACACGCTCATATAAACAGACATATGGTGATGTTATGTCATCACATGTAGAACCCCTGGTGCTTGGGTACAAGCATTGTAGCTAAAAGATAAACCTTGGCATCAATCTGCTCCTATTGTTCTTGCCACGGTATTTGCAGTGTATCTTTTAGATTAAATTTATTCCAGACTGACTAACAAGGCTGGGGACATGACCAGACCATTCAATGGGTCAAGGGCTGGAGGAATGGTGAGAACATTCAATGGGACAAGGGCTGGAGGACTGGTGAGACCATTCAATGGGACAAGGGCTGGAGGAATGGCGAGAGCATTCAATGGGACAAGGGCTGGAGGAATGGCGAGACCATTCAATCGGACAAGGGCTGGAGGAATGGTGAGAACATTCAATGGGACAAGGGCTGGAGGAATGGTGAGACCATTCAATGGGACAAGGGCTGGAGGAATGGCGAGAGCATTCAATGGGACAAGGGCTGGAGGAATGGCGAGACCATTCAATGGGACAAGGGCTGCAGGAATGGTGAGAGCATTCAATGGGACAAGGGCTGGAGGAATGGCAAGAGCATTCAATGGGACAAGGGCTGGAGGAATGGCGAGAGCATTCAATGGGACAAGGGCTGGAGGAATGGCAAGAGCATTCAATGGGACAAGGGCTGGAGGAATGGCGAAAGCATTCAATGGGACAAGGGCTGGAGGAATGGTGAGACCATTCAGTGGGACAAGGGCTGGAGGAATGGCGAGACCATTCAATGGGACAAGGGCTGGAGGAATGGCGAGAGCATTCAATGGGTCAAGGGCTGGAGGAATGGCGAGACCATTCAATGGGACAAGGGTTGGAGGAATGGTGAGACCATTCAATGGGACAAGGGCTGGAGGAATGGCAAGAGCATTCAATGGGCCAAGGGCTGGAGGAATGGCGAGAGCATTCAATGGGACAAGGGCTGGAGGAATGGTGAGAGCATTCAATGGGACAAGGGCTGGAGGAATGGCGAGACCATTCAATGGGACAAGGGCTGGAGGAATGGCGAGAGCATTCAATGGGACAAGGGCTGGAGGAATGGCGAGGGCATTCAATGGGACAAGGGCTGGAGGAATGGTGAGACCATTCAATGGGTCAAGGGCTGGAGGAATGGCGAGACCATTCAATGGGACAAGGGCTGGAGGAATGGTGAGACCATTCAATGGGCCAAGGGCTGGAGGAATGGTGAGACCATTCAATGGGACAAGGGCTGGAGGAATGGTGAGGGCATTCAATGGGACAAGGGCTGGAGGAATGGCGAGAGCATTCAATGGGACAAGGGATGGAGGAATGGTGAGACCATTCAATGAGACAATGGCTGGAGGAGTGGTGAGACCATTCAATGCATCAAGGGCTGGAGGAATGGCGAGACCATTCAATGGGACAAGGGCTGGAGGAATGGTGAGACCATTCAATGGGCCAAGAGCTGGAGGAATGGTGAGACCATTCAATGGGACAAGGGCTGGAGGAATGGTGAGGGCATTCAATGGGACAAGGGCTGGAGGAATGGCGAGAGCATTCAATGGGACAAGGGCTGGAGGAATGGCGAGAGCATTCAATGGGACAAGGGATGGAGGAATGGTGAGACCATTCAATGGGACAATGGCTGGAGGAATGGTGAGACCATTCAATGGGACAAGGGCTGGAGGAATGGTGAGACCATTCAATGGGACAAGGGCTGGAGGAATGGTGAGGGCATTCAATGGGACAAGGGCTGGCATTGGGAGGCCAGGATTGAAGGTTTTAGCAGGGCTGATTATCTTTGGGGATCAATGGGCTGTGATAGAACTCATAACAGAAAGAAAGAAAGCATTTGCATTTCTATAGCGCCTTTCATGACCTCAGGACGTCCCAAAGCGCTTTACAGCCAATGAAGTACTTTTTGAAGTGTAGTCACTGTTGTAATGTAGGAAAAGAAGCAGCAAATTTGCGCAGAGCAAGCTTCCACAAACAGCAGTGTGATAATGAGCAGATCATCTGTTTTAGGGATGTTGATTGAGGGATAAATATTGGCCCAGGACACTGGGAAGAACTCCCTTGTTCTTCTTCGAAATAGTGCCATGGGATCTTTTATGTCCACCTGAGAGAGCAGACGGGGCCTCGGTTTAACGTCTCATCCGAAAGACGGAAACCCCGTCAGTGCGGCACTCCCTCATACTGCACCGGGAGTATCAGTCTGGATTGGGTCTCTGGAGTGAGGACTTGAACCCACGACCTTCTGACTCAGAGGCGAGAGTGCTGCCCACTGAGCCACGGCTGACACAGTACATTGCAAATGTGGTAGAATCAGAGAATGATACAGCACAGAAGGTGGCCATTTGGCCCATCTAGTCTGTGCCGGCTCTTTGAAAGAGCTCTCCAATGAGTCCCACGGCCCTGCTCTTTCCCCAGAGCACTGTAAATGTTTCCCTTTTGAAAGTTACTATTGAACCTGCTTCCACCGCCCTGTCAGGAAATGCATTCCAGATCACAACAACTCGCTGAATAAAAAACATTCTCCTCTGGCCACCAGTGGAAATAGTTTCTCCTTATTTACTCCATCACAAAACTTGGGAGTATAGTGAACAGTGAGGAGGTATAGTGAACAGTGAGGAGGTATAGTGAACAGTGAGGAGGTACAGTGAACAGTGAGGAGGTACAGTGAACAGTGAGGAGGTATAGTGAACAGTGAGGAGGTACAGTGAACAGTGAGGAGGTACAGTGAACAGTGAGGAGGTACAGTGAACAGTGAGGAGGTACAGTGAACAGTGAGGAGGTATAGTGAACAGTGAGGAGGTACAGTGAACAGTGAGGAGGTACAGTGAACAGTGAGGAGGTACAGTGAACAGTGAGGAGGTATAGTGAACAGTGAGGAGGTACAGTGAACAGTGAGGAGGTACAGTGAACAGTGAGGAGGTATAGTGAACAGTGAGGAGGTACAGTGAACAGTGAGGAGGAGAGTGATAGACTTCAGGATGACATAGACAGGCTGGTGAAATGGGCGGACACGTGGCAGATTAAATTTAACGCAGAAAAGTACGAAGTGATACATTTTGGTAGGAAGAACAAGGAGAGGCAATATAAACTAAAGGGTACAATTCTAAAGGGGGTGCATGAACAGAGAGACCTGGGGGTATATGTGCACACATCATTGAAGGTGGCAGGGTAGGTTGAGAAAGCGGTTATAAAAGCTTACGGGATCCTGGGCTTCATAAATAGAGGCATTGAGTACAAAAGCAAAGAAGTTTTGATGAACCTTTATAAAACACTGGTTCGGCTTCACCTGGAGTATTGTGTCCAATTCTGGGCACTGCACTTTAGGAAGGATGTGAAGGCCTTAGAGAGGGTGCAGAAAAGATTTACGAGAATGATTCCAGGGATGAGGGACTTCAGTTACATGGATAGACCAGAGAAGCTGGGGTTGTTCTCCTTGGAGCAGAGAAGGTTGAGAGGAGATTTGATAGAGGTGTTCAAAATCATGAGGGGTCTAGACAGAGTAGATAGAGAGAAACTGTTCCCATTGGCGGAAGGGTCGAAAACCAGAGGACACAGATTTAAGGTGATTGGCAAAAGAATCAAAGGAGACATGAGGAAAAACTTTTTTACGCAGCGAGTGGTTAGGATCTGGAATGCACTGCTTGAAAGGGTGGTGGAGGCGATTCAATCGTGGCTTTCAAAAGGGAGTTGGATAAATACCTGAAGGAAAATAATTTGCAGGGCTCCGGGGGAAAATGGCCTCCTTCTGTGCTGTAACAATTCTATGATTCTATGATTCTAAAACTCCTCATTATTTTGAACACCTCGAGTAAATCTCCACTTAACCTTCCCTGCTCTAAAGAGAACAATCCCAGCTTCTCCAGTCACTCCACATAACTGAAATCCCTCATCCCCTGGCACCATTCCAGTAAATCTCCTCTGCACCGTCTCCAAGGCCCCGACATCCTTCTTAAAGTGCCCAGAATTGAACACAATGGTGGAGCTGGGGGCTAACCAGTGTTTTATAAAGTTTTAGCATAACGTCCTGGCTTTCGCACTCTATGGGCGAAAAATTGAGTCACGCCCACTTTGGGCGCTAACTTCGTTGGGGCGCTACTTTTAGCACCCCGGAAAAAGTAGCACACCCGTGACCGAAATTGAGTTGTTGTGCCCCAAGAGGGACACGGGGCGCTACTGGAAGCGTCCCGCCTCCCACCTGGGGTGCTCCGAGGGAATATCGCGGCACGTCACGGTGTTGCAGGTCTTCCTCCCCTTCTTAAAGGGAAGGGGCCTTGCGCAGCGTGACCCGGGGCCCAGCTGGGGCCCTGGGGATCGGGAGTACCGGTAAAAGAGCCTGGCACTCAAGAGAAGTGCCGGGCTCCTGGAGTGCAGCCGGCACTCCGCGGGGGAGGGGGTAACGAGGCCGGGGACAGGTGCAGACGCAGGTGCTGGCAGGCGGCCAGCAACAAAAATGGCCGCCCAGCAGCTCGCCTTTATATAGCGCCGCCCCGGCCGCAGGTCGGCCCCACTGACCCCGTCGGACATAGCATCCGGCGGTAAGTCAGGGGGCGCTACCGAAGATCGCAGCCGGGGCACTGCACATGGCGATGTTGTCATCGGTGGTGCCACAGCGCCACGGAGCGCTAACGGTTACCGCCACCGTTAACCACCCGCTGAATTTTGCCGGAGGCGTGGCGGCGCCGCGCCCAGGCGCTTGTTGCTTTGCGCCCCGTTATCACCCTCTTAGGGCGCTAACAGGAGGCCCAAAGCAACTGAATGTTTCCCCCACGCCTCTATTTATAAAGCCCAGGATCCCATGTGCTTTTTAACAGCTTCATCAACTTGTCCTGCATCCTTCAAAGAAAAACGATTGATGGGTCAAATAAACCAACTGCTTTGAGAAAAGTGTATGTGCGCATGAAGATATTGATCAGAAGTTCACAGTTAAAAATATCGCTTAAAGTCAAGGACTAGGCACCCACATCAAGGGTGCAATGGCACCTATGCAAACAGTGAGTCAGCACCTTCAGGGACTGTACCCCAGTGAGAGTCAGCAACTTCAGGAACTGTACCCCAGTGAGAGTCAGCACCTTCAGGGACTGTACACCAGTGAGAGTCCGCACCTTCAGGAACTGTACCCCAGTGAGAGTCAGCACCTTCAGGAACTGTACCCCAGTGAGAGTCAGCACCTTCAGGAACTGTACCCCAGTGAGAGTCAGCACCTTCAGGAAATGTACCCCAGTGAGAGTCAGCACCTTCAGGAATTGTACCCCAGTGAGAGTCAGCACCTTCAGGAACTGTACCCCAGTGAGAGTCAGCACCTTCAGGAACTGTACCCCAGTGAGAGTCAGCACCTTCAGGAACTGTACCCCAGTGAGAGTCAGCACCTTCAGGAACTGTACCCCAGTGAGTGTCAGCACCTTCAGTAACTGTACCCCAGTGAGAGTCAGCACCTTCAGGAACTGTACCCCAGTGAGAGTCAGCACCTTCAGGAACTGTACCCCAGTGAGAGTCAGCACCTTCAGGAACTGTACCCCAGTGAGAGTCAGCACCTTCAGGAACTGTACCCCGGTGAGAGTCCGCACCTTCAGGAACTGTACCCCAGTGAGAGTAAGCACCTTCAGGAACTGTACCCCAGTGAGAGTCAGCACCTTCAGGAACTGTACCCCAGTGAGTGTCAGCACCTTCAGTAACTGTACCCCAGTGAGAGTCAGCACCTTCAGGAACTGTACCCCAGTGAGAGTCAGCACCTTCAGGAACTGTACCCCAGTGAGAGTCAGCACCTTCAGGAACTGTACCCCAGTGAGAGTCAGCACCTTCAGGAACTGTACCCCAGTGAGAATCAGCACCTTCAGGAACTGTACCCCAGTGAGAGTCCGCACCTGCAGGAACTGTACCCCAGTGAGAGTCAGCACCTTCAGGAACTGTACCCCAGTGAGAATCAGCACTTTCAGGAACTGTACCCCAGTGAGAGTCCGCACCTGCAGGAACTGTACACCAGTGAGAGTCAGCACCTTCAGGAACTGTACCCCAGTGAGAGTCAGCACCTTCAGGAAATGTATCCCAGTGAGAGTCAGCACCTTCAGGAACTGTACCCCAGTGAGAGTCAGCACCTTCAGGAAATGTACCCCAGTGAGAGTCCGCACCTTCAGGAACTGTACCCCAGTGAGAGCCAGCGCCTTCAGGAACTGTACATCAGTGAGAGTAAGCACCTTCAGGAACTGTACCCCAGTGACAGTCAGCACCTTCAGGAACTGTACCCCAGTGAGAATCAGCACCTTCAGGAACTGTACCCCAGTGAGAGTCCGCACCTTCAGGAACTGTACCCCAGTGAGAGTCAGCACCTTCAGGAACTGTACCCCAGTGAGAGTCAGCACCTTCAGGAACTGTACCCCAGTGAGAGTAAGCACCTTCAGGAACAGTACCCCAGTGAGAGTCAGCACCTTCAGGAACTGTACCCCAGTGAGAGTCAGCACCTTCAGGAACTGTACCCCAGTGAGAGTCCGCACCTTCAGGAACTGTACCCCAGTGAGAGTCAGCACCTTCAGCAACTGTACCCCAGTGAGAGTCAGCACCTTCAGGAACTGTACCCCAGTGAGAGTCAGCACCTTCAGGAACTGTACCCCAGTGAGAGTCAGCACCTTCAGGAACTGCACCCCAGTGAGAGCCAGCACCTTCAGGAACTGTACCCCAGTGAGAGCCAGCACCTTCAGGAACTGTACCACAGTGAGAGTCAGCACCTTCAGGAACTGTACCCCAGTGAGATTCAGCACCTTCAGGAACTGTACCCCAGTGAGAGTCAGCACCTTCAGGAACTGTAACCCAGTGGGAGTCAGCACCTTCAGGAACTGTACCCCAGTGAGAGTCAGCACCTTCAGGAACTGTACCCCAGTGAGAGTCCGCACCTTCAGGAACTGTACCCCAGTGAGAGTCAGCACCTTCAGGGACTGTACCCCAGTGAGAGTCCGCATCTTCAGGAACTGTACCCCAGTGAGAGTCAGCACCTTCAGGAACTGTACCCCAGTGAGAGTCAGCACCTTCAGGAACTGTACCCCAGTGAGAGTCAGCACCTTCAGGAACTATACCCCAGTGAGAGTCAGCACCTTCAGGAACTGTACCCCAGTGAGAGTCAGCACCTTCAGTAACTGTACTCCAGTGAGAGTCAGCACCTTCAGGAACTGTACCCCAGTGAGAGTCAGCACCTTCAGAGACTGTACCCCAGTGAGAGTCCGCACCTTCAGGAACTGTACCCCAGTGAGAGTCAGCACCTTCAGGAAATGTACCCCAGTGAGAGTCAGCACCTTCAGGAATTGTCCCCCAGTGAGAGTCAGCACCTTCAGGAACTGTACCCCAGTGTGAGTCAACACCTTCAGGAACTATACCCCAGTGAGAGTCTGCACCTTTAGGAACTGTACCCCAGTGAGAATCAGCACCTTCTTGAACTGTACCCCAGTAAGGGTCAGCACCTTCAGGAACTGTACCCCAGTGAGAGTCGGCACTTTCAGGAACTGTACCCCAGTGAAAGTCAGCACCTTCAGGAACTGTACCTCAGTGAGAGTCAGCACCTTCAGGAACTGTACCCCAGTGAGAGTCCGCACCTTCAGGAAATGTACCCCAGTGAGAGTCAGCACCTTCAGGAACTGTACCCCAGTGAGAGCCAGCACCTTCAGGAACTGTACCCCAGTGAGAGCCAGCACCTTCAGGAACTGTACCCCAGTGAGAGTCAGCACCTTCAGGAACTGTACCCCAGTGAGAGTCAGCACCTTCAGGAACTGTACCCCAGTGAGAGTCAGCACCTTCAGGAACTGTACCCCAGGGAGAGTCAGCACCTTCAGGAAATGTACCCCAGTGAGAGTCCGCACCTTCAGGAACTGTACCCCAGTGAGAGTCAGCACCTTCAGGAACTGTACCCCAGTGAGAGTCAGCACCTTCAGGAACTGTACCCCAGTGAGAGTCAGCACCTTCAGGAAATGTACCCCAGTGAGAGTCAGCACCTTCAGGAATTGTACCCCAGTGAGAGTCAGCACCTTCAGGAACTGTACCCCAGTGAGAGTCAGCACCTTCAGGAACTGTACCCCAGTGAGAGTCAGCACCTTCAGGAACTGTACCCCAGTGAGAGTCAGCACCTTCAGGAACTGTACCCCAGTGAGTGTCAGCACCTTCAGTAACTGTACCCCAGTGAGAGTCAGCACCTTCAGGAACTGTACCCCAGTGAGAGTCAGCACCTTCAGGAACTGTACCCCAGTGAGAGTCAGCACCTTCAGGAACTGTACCCCAGTGAGAGTCAGCACCTTCAGGAACTGTACCCCGGTGAGAGTCCGCACCTTCAGGAACTGTACCCCAGTGAGAGTAAGCACCTTCAGGAACTGTACCCCAGTGAGAGTCAGCACCTTCAGGAACTGTACCCCAGTGAGTGTCAGCACCTTCAGTAACTGTACCCCAGTGAGAGTCAGCACCTTCAGGAACTGTACCCCAGTGAGAGTCAGCACCTTCAGGAACTGTACCCCAGTGAGAGTCAGCACCTTCAGGAACTGTACCCCAGTGAGAGTCAGCACCTTCAGGAACTGTACCCCAGTGAGAATCAGCACCTTCAGGAACTGTACCCCAGTGAGAGTCCGCACCTGCAGGAACTGTACCCCAGTGAGAGTCAGCACCTTCAGGAACTGTACCCCAGTGAGAATCAGCACCTTCAGGAACTGTACCCCAGTGAGAGTCCGCACCTGCAGGAACTGTACACCAGTGAGAGTCAGCACCTTCAGGAACTGTACCCCAGTGAGAGTCAGCACCTTCAGGAAATGTATCCCAGTGAGAGTCAGCACCTTCAGGAACTGTACCCCAGTGAGAGTCAGCACCTTCAGGAAATGTACCCCAGTGAGAGTCCGCACCTTCAGGAACTGTACCCCAGTGAGAGCCAGCGCCTTCAGGAACTGTACATCAGTGAGAGTAAGCACCTTCAGGAACTGTACCCCAGTGACAGTCAGCACCTTCAGGAACTGTACCCCAGTGAGAATCAGCACCTTCAGGAACTGTACCCCAGTGAGAGTCCGCACCTTCAGGAACTGTACCCCAGTGAGAGTCAGCACCTTCAGGAACTGTACCCCAGTGAGAGTCAGCACCTTCAGGAACTGTACCCCAGTGAGAGTAAGCACCTTCAGGAACAGTACCCCAGTGAGAGTCAGCACCTTCAGGAACTGTACCCCAGTGAGAGTCAGCACCTTCAGGAACTGTACCCCAGTGAGAGTCCGCACCTTCAGGAACTGTACCCCAGTGAGAGTCAGCACCTTCAGCAACTGTACCCCAGTGAGAGTCAGCACCTTCAGGAACTGTACCCCAGTGAGAGTCAGCACCTTCAGGAACTGTACCCCAGTGAGAGTCAGCACCTTCAGGAACTGCACCCCAGTGAGAGCCAGCACCTTCAGGAACTGTACCCCAGTGAGAGCCAGCACCTTCAGGAACTGTACCACAGTGAGAGTCAGCACCTTCAGGAACTGTACCCCAGTGAGATTCAGCACCTTCAGGAACTGTACCCCAGTGAGAGTCAGCACCTTCAGGAACTGTAACCCAGTGGGAGTCAGCACCTTCAGGAACTGTACCCCAGTGAGAGTCAGCACCTTCAGGAACTGTACCCCAGTGAGAGTCCGCACCTTCAGGAACTGTACCCCAGTGAGAGTCAGCACCTTCAGGGACTGTACCCCAGTGAGAGTCCGCACCTTCAGGAACTGTACCCCAGTGAGAGTCAGCACCTTCAGGAACTGTACCCCAGTGAGAGTCAGCACCTTCAGGAACTGTACCCCAGTGAGAGTCAGCACCTTCAGGAACTATACCCCAGTGAGAGTCAGCACCTTCAGGAACTGTACCCCAGTGAGAGTCAGCACCTTCAGTAACTGTACTCCAGTGAGAGTCAGCACCTTCAGGAACTGTACCCCAGTGAGAGTCAGCACCTTCAGAGACTGTACCCCAGTGAGAGTCCGCACCTTCAGGAACTGTACCCCAGTGAGAGTCAGCACCTTCAGGAAATGTACCCCAGTGAGAGTCAGCACCTTCAGGAATTGTCCCCCAGTGAGAGTCAGCACCTTCAGGAACTGTACCCCACTGTGAGTCAACACCTTCAGGAACTATACCCCAGTGAGAGTCTGCACCTTTAGGAACTGTACCCCAGTGAGAATCAGCACCTTCTTGAACTGTGCCCCAGTAAGGGTCAGCACCTTCAGGAACTGTACCCCAGTGAGAGTCGGCACTTTCAGGAACTGTACCCCAGTGAAAGTCAGCACCTTCAGGAACTGTACCTCAGTGAGAGTCAGCACCTTCAGGAACTGTACCCCAGTGAGAGTCCGCACCTTCAGGAAATGTACCCCAGTGAGAGTCAGCACCTTCAGGAACTGTACCCCAGTGAGAGCCAGCACCTTCAGGAACTGTACCCCAGTGAGAGCCAGCACCTTCAGGAACTTTACCCCAGTGAGAATCAGCACCTTCTTGAACTGTACCCCAGTAAGGGTCAGCACCTTCAGGAACTGTACCACAATGAGAGTCGGCACTTTCAGGAACTGTACCCCAGTGAGAGTCAGCACCTTCAGGAACTGTACCCCAGTGAGAGTCCGCACCTTCAGGAACTGTACCCCAGTGAGAGTCAGCACCTTCAGGAACTGTACCCCAGTGAGAGCCAGCACCTTCAGGAACTGTACCCCAGTGAGAGCCAGCACCTTCAGGAACTGTACCCCAGTGAGAGCCAGCACCTTCAGGAACTGTACCACAGTGAGAGTCAGCACCTTCAGGAACTGTACCCCAGTGAGATTCAGCACCTTCAGGAACTGTACCCCAGTGAGAGTCAGCACCTTCAGGAACTGTAACCCAGTGGGAGTCAGCACCTTCAGGAACTGTACCCCAGTGAGAGTCAGCACCTTCAGGAACTGTACCCCAGTGAGAGTCCGCACCTTCAGGAACTGTACCCCAGTGAGAGTCAGCACCTTCAGGGACTGTACCCCAGTGAGAGTCCGCACCTTCAGGAACTGTACCCCAGTGAGAGTCAGCACCTTCAGGAACTGTACCCCAGTGAGAGTCAGCACCTTCAGGAACTGTACCCCAGTGAGAGTCAGCACCTTCAGGAACTATACCCCAGTGAGAGTCAGCACCTTCAGGAACTGTACCCCAGTGAGAGTCAGCACCTTCAGTAACTGTACTCCAGTGAGAGTCAGCACCTTCAGGAACTGTACCCCAGTGAGAGTCAGCACCTTCAGAGACTGTACCCCAGTGAGAGTCCGCACCTTCAGGAACTGTACCCCAGTGAGAGTCAGCACCTTCAGGAAATGTACCCCAGTGAGAGTCAGCACCTTCAGGAATTGTCCCCCAGTGAGAGTCAGCACCTTCAGGAACTGTACCCCAGAAGGAGTCAACACCTTCAGGAACTATACCCCAGTGAGAGTCTGCACCTTTAGGAACTGTACCCCAGTGAGAATCAGCACCTTCTTGAACTGTACCCCAGTGAAAGTCAGCACCTTCAGGAACTGTACCCCAGTGAGAGTCAGCACCTTCAGGAACTGTACCCCAGTGAGAGTCCGCACCTTCAGGAAATGTACCCCAGTGAGAGTCAGCACCTTCAGGAACTGTACCCCAGTGAGAGTCAGCACCTTCAGGAACTGTACCCCAGTGAGAGCCAGCACCTTCAGGAACTGTACCCCAGTGAGAGTCAGCACCTTCAGGAACTGTACCCCAGTGAGACTCCGCACCTTCAGGAAATGTACCCCAGTGAGATTCAGCACCTTCAGGAACTGTACCCCAGTGAGAGTCAGCACCTTCAGGAACTGTACCCCAGTGAGAGCCAGCACCTTCAGGAACTGTACCCCAGTGAGAGCCAGCACCTTCAGGAACTGTACCCCAGTGAGAGCCAGCACCTTCAGGAACTGTACCCCAGTGAGAGTCAGCACCTTCAGGAACTGTACCCCAGTGAGAGTCAGCACCTTCAGGAACTGTACCCCAGTGAGAGTCAGCACCTTCAGGAACTGTACCCCAGTGAGAGTCAGCACCTTCAGGAACTGTACCCCAGGGAGAGTCAGCACCTTCAGGAAATGTACCCCAGTGAGAGTCCGCACCTTCAGGAACTGTACCCCAGTGAGAGTCAGCACCTTCAGGAACTGTACCCCAGTGAGAGTCAGCACCTTCAGGAACTGTACCCCAGTGAGAGTCAGCACCTTCAGGAAATGTACCCCAGTGAGAGTCAGCACCTTCAGGAATTGTACCCCAGTGAGAGTCAGCACCTTCAGGAACTGTACCCCAGTGAGAGTCAGCACCTTCAGGAACTGTACCCCAGTGAGAGTCAGCACCTTCAGGAACTGTACCCCAGTGAGAGTCAGCACCTTCAGGAACTGTACCCCAGTGAGTGTCAGCACCTTCAGTAACTGTACCCCAGTGAGAGTCAGCACCTTCAGGAACTGTACCCCAGTGAGAGTCAGCACCTTCAGGAACTGTACCCCAGTGAGAGTCCGCACCTTCAGGAACTGTACCCCAGTGAGAGTCAGCACCTTCAGCAACTGTACCCCAGTGTGAGTCAGCACCTTCAGGAACTGTACCCCAGTGAGAGTCAGCACCTTCAGGAACTGTACCCCAGTGAGAGTCAGCACCTTCAGGAACTGCACCCCAGTGAGAGCCAGCACCTTCAGGAACTGTACCCCAGTGAGAGCCAGCACCTTCAGGAACTGTACCACAGTGAGAGTCAGCACCTTCAGGAACTGTACCCCAGTGAGATTCAGCACCTTCAGGAACTGTACCCCAGTGAGAGTCAGCACCTTCAGGAACTGTAACCCAGTGGGAGTCAGCACCTTCAGGAACTGTACCCCAGTGAGAGTCAGCACCTTCAGGAACTGTACCCCAGTGAGAGTCCGCACCTTCAGGAACTGTACCCCAGTGAGAGTCAGCACCTTCAGGGACTGTACCCCAGTGAGAGTCCGCACCTTCAGGAACTGTACCCCAGTGAGAGTCAGCACCTTCAGGAACTGTACCCCAGTGAGAGTCAGCACCTTCAGGAACTGTACCCCAGTGAGAGTCAGCACCTTCAGGAACTATACCCCAGTGAGAGTCAGCACCTTCAGGAACTGTACCCCAGTGAGAGTCAGCACCTTCAGTAACTGTACTCCAGTGAGAGTCAGCACCTTCAGGAACTGTACCCCAGTGAGAGTCAGCACCTTCAGAGACTGTACCCCAGTGAGAGTCCGCACCTTCAGGAACTGTACCCCAGTGAGAGTCAGCACCTTCAGGAAATGTACCCCAGTGAGAGTCAGCACCTTCAGGAATTGTCCCCCAGTGAGAGTCAGCACCTTCAGGAACTGTACCCCAGTGGGAGTCAACACCTTCAGGAACTATACCCCAGTGAGAGTCTGCACCTTTAGGAACTGTACCCCAGTGAGAATCAGCACCTTCTTGAACTGTACCCCAGTAAGGGTCAGCACCTTCAGGAACTGTACCCCAGTGAGAGTCGGCACTTTCAGGAACTGTACCCCAGTGAAAGTCAGCACCTTCAGGAACTGTACCTCAGTGAGAGTCAGCACCTTCAGGAACTGTACCCCAGTGAGAGTCCGCACCTTCAGGAAATGTACCCCAGTGAGAGTCAGCACCTTCAGGAACTGTACCCCAGTGAGAGCCAGCACCTTCAGGAACTGTACCCCAGTGAGAGCCAGCACCTTCAGGAACTGTACCCCAGTGAGAGCCAGCACCTTCAGGAACTGTACCCCAGTGAGAGTCAGCACCTTCAGGAACTGTACCCCAGTGAGACTCAGCACCTTCAGGAACTGTACCCCAGTGAGAGTCAGCACCTTCAGGAACTGTACCCCAGTGAGAGTCAGCACCTTCAGGAACTGTACCCCAGTGAGAGTCAGCACCTTCAGGAACTGTACCCCAGTGAGAGTCAGCACCTTCAGGAACTGTACCCCAGTGAGAGTCAGCACCTTCAGGAACTGTACCCCAGTGAGAGTCCGCACCTTCAGGAACTGTACCCCAGGGAGAGTCAGCACCTTCAGGAACTGTACCCCAGTGAGAGTCAGCACCTTCAGGAAATGTACCCCAGTGAGAGTCCGCACCTTCAGGAACTGTACCCCAGTGAGAGTCCGCAACTTCAGGAACTGTACACCAGTGAGAGTCCGCACCTTCAGGAACTGTACCCCAGTGAGAGCCAGCACCTTCAGGAACTGTACCCCAGTGAGAGTCAGCACCTTCAGGAAATGTACCCCAGTGAGAGTCCGCACCTTCAGGAACTGTACCCCAGTGAGAGTCAGCACCTTCAGGAACTGTACCCCAGTGAGAGTCAGCACCTTCAGGAACTGTACCCCGGTGAGAGTCAGCACCTTCAGGAACTGTACCCCAGTGAGAGTCAGCACCTTCAGGAAATGTACCCCAGTGAGAGTCCGCACCTTCAGGAACTGTACCCCAGTGAGAGTCAGCACCTTCAGGAACTGTACACCAGTGAGAGTAAGCACCTTCAGGAACTGTACCCCAGTGAGAGTCAGCACCTTCAGGAACTGTACCCCAGTGAGAGTCAGCACCTTCAGGAACTGTACCCCGGTGAGAGTCCGCACCTTCAGGAACTGTACCCCAGTGAGAGTAAGCACCTTCAGGAACTGTACCCCAGTGAGAGTCAGCACCTTCAGGAACTGTACCCCAGTGAGTGTCAGCACCTTCAGTAACTGTACCCCAGTGAGAGTCAGCACCTTCAGGAACTGTACCCCAGTGAGAGTCAGCACCTTCAGGAACTGTACCCCAGTGAGAGTCAGCACCTTCAGGAACTGTACCCCAGTGAGAGTCAGCACCTTCAGGAACTGTACCCCAGTGAGAATCAGCACCTTCAGGAACTGTACCCCAGTGAGAGTCCGCACCTGCAGGAACTGTACCCCAGTGAGAGTCAGCACCTTCAGGAACTGTACCCCAGTGAGAATCAGCACCTTCAGGAACTGTACCCCAGTGAGAGTCCGCACCTGCAGGAACTGTACCCCAGTGAGAGTCAGCACCTTCAGGAACTGTACCCCAGTGAGAGTCAGCACCTTCAGGAAATGTATCCCAGTGAGAGTCAGCACCTTCAGGAACTGTACCCCAGTGAGAGTCAGCACCTTCAGGAAATGTACCCCAGTGAGAGTCCGCACCTTCAGGAACTGTACCCCAGTGAGAGCCAGCGCCTTCAGGAACTGTACATCAGTGAGAGTAAGCACCTTCAGGAACTGTACCCCAGTGACAGTCAGCACCTTCAGGAACTGTACCCCAGTGAGAATCAGCACCTTCAGGAACTGTACCCCAGTGAGAGTCCGCACCTTCAGGAACTGTACCCCAGTGAGAGTCAGCACCTTCAGGAACTGTACCCCAGTGAGAGTCAGCACCTTCAGGAACTGTACCCCAGTGAGAGTAAGCACCTTCAGGAACAGTACCCCAGTGAGAGTCAGCACCTTCAGGAACTGTACCCCAGTGAGAGTCAGCACCTTCAGGAACTGTACCCCAGTGAGAGTCCGCACCTTCAGGAACTGTACCCCAGTGAGAGTCAGCACCTTCAGCAACTGTACCCCAGTGTGAGTCAGCACCTTCAGGAACTGTACCCCAGTGAGAGTCAGCACCTTCAGGAACTGTACCCCAGTGAGAGTCAGCACCTTCAGGAACTGCACCCCAGTGAGAGCCAGCACCTTCAGGAACTGTACCCCAGTGAGAGCCAGCACCTTCAGGAACTGTACCACAGTGAGAGTCAGCACCTTCAGGAACTGTACCCCAGTGAGATTCAGCACCTTCAGGAACTGTACCCCAGTGAGAGTCAGCACCTTCAGGAACTGTAACCCAGTGGGAGTCAGCACCTTCAGGAACTGTACCCCAGTGAGAGTCAGCACCTTCAGGAACTGTACCCCAGTGAGAGTCCGCACCTTCAGGAACTGTACCCCAGTGAGAGTCAGCACCTTCAGGGACTGTACCCCAGTGAGAGTCCGCACCTTCAGGAACTGTACCCCAGTGAGAGTCAGCACCTTCAGGAACTGTACCCCAGTGAGAGTCAGCACCTTCAGGAACTGTACCCCAGTGAGAGTCAGCACCTTCAGGAACTATACCCCAGTGAGAGTCAGCACCTTCAGGAACTGTACCCCAGTGAGAGTCAGCACCTTCAGTAACTGTACTCCAGTGAGAGTCAGCACCTTCAGGAACTGTACCCCAGTGAGAGTCAGCACCTTCAGAGACTGTACCCCAGTGAGAGTCCGCACCTTCAGGAACTGTACCCCAGTGAGAGTCAGCACCTTCAGGAAATGTACCCCAGTGAGAGTCAGCACCTTCAGGAATTGTCCCCCAGTGAGAGTCAGCACCTTCAGGAACTGTACCCCAGTGGGAGTCAACACCTTCAGGAACTATACCCCAGTGAGAGTCTGCACCTTTAGGAACTGTACCCCAGTGAGAATCAGCACCTTCTTGAACTGTACCCCAGTAAGGGTCAGCACCTTCAGGAACTGTACCCCAGTGAGAGTCGGCACTTTCAGGAACTGTACCCCAGTGAAAGTCAGCACCTTCAGGAACTGTACCTCAGTGAGAGTCAGCACCTTCAGGAACTGTACCCCAGTGAGAGTCCGCACCTTCAGGAAATGTACCCCAGTGAGAGTCAGCACCTTCAGGAACTGTACCCCAGTGAGAGCCAGCACCTTCAGGAACTGTACCCCAGTGAGAGCCAGCACCTTCAGGAACTGTACCCCAGTGAGAGCCAGCACCTTCAGGAACTGTACCCCAGTGAGAGTCAGCACCTTCAGGAACTGTACCCCAGTGAGACTCAGCACCTTCAGGAACTGTACCCCAGTGAGAGTCAGCACCTTCAGGAACTGTACCCCAGTGAGAGTCAGCACCTTCAGGAACTGTACCCCAGTGAGAGTCAGCACCTTCAGGAACTGTACCCCAGTGAGAGTCAGCACCTTCAGGAACTGTACCCCAGTGAGAGTCAGCACCTTCAGGAACTGTACCCCAGTGAGAGTCCGCACCTTCAGGAACTGTACCCCAGGGAGAGTCAGCACCTTCAGGAACTGTACCCCAGTGAGAGTCAGCACCTTCAGGAAATGTACCCCAGTGAGAGTCCGCACCTTCAGGAACTGTACCCCAGTGAGAGTCCGCAACTTCAGGAACTGTACACCAGTGAGAGTCCGCACCTTCAGGAACTGTACCCCAGTGAGAGCCAGCACCTTCAGGAACTGTACCCCAGTGAGAGTCAGCACCTTCAGGAAATGTACCCCAGTGAGAGTCCGCACCTTCAGGAACTGTACCCCAGTGAGAGTCAGCACCTTCAGGAACTGTACCCCAGTGAGAGTCAGCACCTTCAGGAACTGTACCCCGGTGAGAGTCAGCACCTTCAGGAACTGTACCCCAGTGAGCGTCAGCACCTTCAGGAAATGTACCCCAGTGAGAGTCCGCACCTTCAGGAACTGTACCCCAGTGAGAGTCAGCACCTTCAGGAACTGTACACCAGTGAGAGTAAGCACCTTCAGGAACTGTACCCCAGTGACAGTCAGCACCTTCAGGAACTGTACCCCAGTGAGAATCAGCACCTTCAGGAACTGTACCCCAGTGAGAGTCCGCACCTGCAGGAACTGTACCCCAGTGAGAGTCAGCACCTTCAGGAACTGTACCCCAGTGAGAGTCAGCACCTTCAGGAAATGTATCCCAGTGAGAGTCAGCACCTTCAGGAACTGTACCCCAGTGAGAGTCAGCACCTTCAGGAAATGTACCCCAGTGAGAGTCCGCACCTTCAGGAACTGTACCCCAGTGAGAGCCAGCACCTTCAGGAACTGTACATCAGTGAGAGTAAGCACCTTCAGGAACTGTACCCCAGTGACAGTCAGCACCTTCAGGAACTGTACCCCAGTGAGAATCAGCACCTTCAGGAACTGTACCCCAGTGAGAGTCCGCACCTTCAGGAACTGTACCCCAGTGAGAGTCAGCACCTTCAGGAACTGTACCCCAGTGAGAGTCAGCACCTTCAGGAACTGTACCCCAGTGAGAGTAAGCACCTTCAGGAACAGTACCCCAGTGAGAGTCAGCACCTTCAGGAACTGTACCCCAGTGAGAGTCAGCACCTTCAGGAACTGTACCCCAGTGAGAGTCCGCACCTTCAGGAACTGTACCCCAGTGAGAGTCAGCACCTTCAGGAACTGTACCCCAGTGAGAGTCAGCACCTTCAGGAACTGTACCCCAGTGAGAGTCAGCACCTTCAGGAACTGTACCCCAGTGAGAGTCAGCACCTTCAGGAACTGCACCCCAGTGAGAGTCAGCACCTTCAGGAACTGTACCCCAGTGAGAGTCAGCACCTTCAGGAACTGTACCCCAGTGAGAGTCAGCACCTTCAGGAACTGTACCCCAGGGAGAGTCAGCACCTTCAGGAACTGTATCCCAGTGAGAATCGGCACCTTCAGGAACTGTACCCCAGTGAGAGTCAGCACCTTCAGGAACTGTACCCCAGCGAGGGTCAGCACCTTCAGGAACTGTACCCCAGTGAAAGTCAGCACCTTCAGGAACTGTACCCCAGTGACAGTCAGCACCTTCAGGAACTGTACCCCAGTGAGAATCAGCACCTTCAGGAACTGTACCCCAGTGAGAGTCAGCACCTTCAGGAACTGTACCCCAGTGAGAGTCAGCACCTTCAGGAACTGTACACCAGTGAGAGTCAGCACCTTCAGGAACTGTACCCCAGTGAGAGTCCGCACCTTCAGGAACTGTACACCAGTGAGAATCAGCACCTTCAGGAACTGTACCCCAGAGAGAGTCAGCACCTTCAGGAACTGTACCCCAGTGAGAGTCAGCACCATCAGGAACTGTACCCCAGTGAGAGTCCGCACCTTCAGGAACTGTACACCAGTGAGAATCAGCACCTTCTGGAACTGTACCCCAGAGAGAGTCAGCACCTTCAGGAACTGTACCCCAGTGAGAGTCAGCAGCTTCAGGAACTGTACCCCAGTGAGAGTCAGCAGCTTCAGGAACTGTACCCCAGTGAGAGTCAGCACCTTCCGGAACTGTACCCCAGTGAGAGTCAGCACCTTCAGGAACTGTACCCCAGTGAGAATCAGCACCTTCAGGAACTGTACCCCAGTGACAGTCAGCACCTTCAGGAACTGTACCCCAGTGAGAGTCAGCACCTTCAGGAACTGTACCCCAGTGAGAGTCAGCACCTTCAGGAACTCTACCCCAGGGAGAGTCCGCACCTTCAGGAACTGTACCACAGTGAGAGTAAGCACCTTCAGGAACTGTACCCCAGTGAGAGTCAGCACCTTCAGTAACTGTAACCCATGAGAGTCAGCACCTTCAGGAACTGTACCCCAGTGAGAGTCAGCACCTTCAGGAACTGTACCCCAGTGAGAGTCAGCACCTTCAGGAACTGTACCCCAGTGAGATTAAGCACCTTCAGGAACTGTACCCCAGTGAGAGTCAGCACCTTCAGTAACTGTAACCCATGAGAGTCAGCACCTTCAGGAACTGTACCCCAGTGAGAGTCAGCACCTTCAGGAACTGTACCCCAGTGAGAGTCAGCACCTTCAGGAACTGTACCCCAGTGAGAGTCAGCACCTTCAGGAACTGTACCCCAGTGAGAGTCAGCACCTTCAGTAACTGTAACCCATGAGAGTCAGCACCTTCAGTAACTGTAACCCATGAGAGTCAGCACCTTCAGGAACTGTACCCCAGTGAGAGTCCGCACCTTCAGGAACTGTACCCCAGTGAGAGTCAGCACCTTCAGGACCTAAACCCCAGTGAGAGTCAGCACCTTCAGTAACTGTAACCCATGAGAGTCAGCACCTTCAGGAACTGTACCCCAGTGAGAGTCAGCACCTTCAGGAACTGTACACCAGTGAGAGTCAGCACCTTCAGGAACTGTACCCCAGTGAGAGTCAGCACCTTCAGTAACTGTAACCCATGAGAGTCAGCACCTTCAGGAACTGTACCCCAGTGAGAGTCAGCACCTTCAGGAACTGTACCCCAGTGAGAGTCAGCACCCTCAGGAACTGTACCCCAGTGAGAGTCAGCACCTTCAGGAACTGTACCCCAGTGAGAGTCAGCACCTTCAGGAACTGTAACCCATGAGAGTCAGCAGCTTCAGGAACTGTACCCCAGTGAGAGTCAGCACCTTCAGGAACTGTAACCCATGAGAGTCAGCACCTTCAGGAACTGTACCCCAGTGAGAGTCAGCACCTTCAGGAACTGAACCCCAGTGAGAGTCAGCAGCTTCAGGAACTGTACCCCAATGAGAGTCAGCACCTTCAGGAACTGTAACCCATGAGAGTCAGCACCTTCAGGAACTGTACCCCAGTGAGAGTCAGCACCTTCAGGAACTGTAAAAAATGAGAGTCAGCACCTTCAGGAACTGTACCCCAGTGAGAGTCAGCACCTTCAGGAACTGTACCCCAGTGAGAGTCAGCACCTTCAGGAACTGTACCCCAGTGAGAGTCAGCACCTTCAGGAACTGTACCCCAGTGAGAGTCAGCACCTTCAGGAACTGTACCCCAGTGAGAGCCAGCACCTTCAGGAACTGTACCCCAGTGAGAGTCAGCACCTTCAGGAACTGTACCCCAGTGAGAGTCAGCACCTTCAGGAACTGTACCCCAGTGAGAGTCAGCACCTTCAGGAACTGTACCCCAGTGAGAGTCAGCACCTTCAGGAACTGTAACCCATGAGAGTCAGCACCTTCAGGACCTAAACCCCAGTGAGAGTCAGCACCTTCAGGAACTGAACCCCAGTGAGAGTCAGCAGCTTCAGGAACTGTACCCCAGTGAGACTCAGCACCTTCAGGAACTGTAACCCATGAGAGTCAGCACCTTCAGGAACTGTACCCCAGTGAGAGTCAGCACCTTCAGGAACTGTACCCCAGTGAGAGTCAGCACCTTCAGGAACTGTACCCCAGTGAGAGTCAGCACCTTCAGGAACTGTACCCCAGTGAGAGTCAGCACCTTCAGGAACTGTACCCCAGTGAGAGTCAGCACCTTCAGGAACTGTACCCCAGTGAGAGTCAGCACCTTCAGGAACTGCACCCCAGTGAGAGTCAGCACCTTCAGGAACTGTACCCCAGTGAGTGTCAGCACCTTCAGGAACTGTACCCCAGGGAGAGTCAGCACCTTCAGGAACTGTACCCCAGTGAGAGTCAGCACCTTCAGGAACTGTACCCCAGTGAGTGTCAGCACCTTCAGGAACTGTACCCCAGGGAGAGTCAGCACCTTCAGGAACTGTACCCCAGTGAGAGTCAGCATCTTCAGGAACTGTACCCCAGTGAGTGTCAGCACCTTCAGGAACTGTACCCCAGGGAGAGTCAGCACCTTCAGGAACTGCACCCCAGTGAGAGTCAGCACCTTCAGGAACTGTACCCCAGTGAGTGTCAGCACCTTCAGGAACTGTACCCCAGGGAGAGTCAGCACCTTCAGGAACTGTACCCCAGTGAGTGTCAGCACCTTCAGGAACTGTACCCCAGGGAGAGTCAGCACCTTCAGGAACTGCACCCCAGGGAGAGTCAGCACCTTCAGGAACTGTACCCCAGTGAGAGTCAGCACCTTCAGGAACTGTACCCCAGTGAGAGTCAGCACCTTCAGGAACTGTACCCCAGTGAGAGTCAGCACCTTCAGGAACTGTACCCCAGGGAGAGTCAGCACCTTCAGGAACTGTACCCCAGTGAGAGTCAGCACCTTCAGGAACTGTACCCCAGTGAGAGTCTGCACCTTCAGGACAGGAGGGGAAACAATTGTGTTAATACAGAGCTAATTCGCCAAAGTTTAAATCTCGTGCCGTTAGATGGATTCGGTGTGTCTTTTGTATTAAATTTATTCCAGACTGACTATCAGCTTAGATACTCCTGAGTGACAGATGTGGAAATCCTCAGAAGTTTCTCAAACATCTGAAAAAGCATCTCTGCTCTTCATTGAACAAGATCATCAAAGGGAAGGTTCCGGAAAACAGCTGGTTGATGTGTCCTACATTGTGCATTATACATCATGCATCAGAGCATCGATATGTCACATCTCCGCAGGGCGAAAAAAATTGGGTGAAACTTTTTTTTTAACCTGCTTTTCCTTTCTAAACCTTTTCTCAGAACATTCTTTCCGGAGTTCAGTTAAAAAGAAACTGTCAATGATACTTAGATCTTCACCAAATACTTGATAAGTAGAAGAATTGCAAGTTAAAGGATATTTAGACCTACTCTAGTCTACATAGCTGCTGTTCTTCGAATATTTGAATTCTATAACTTGTGCACTGCTCTCTCTGGGATCATCCCCTGATCAGCTCAGGCAGGTGTGATGAAGCCACCTTCGTCACAGCTGAAAAATTGTTCCTTATTTCCAGATATTGTTCCCTTGCCTCCCGCGGCCTCTTTGGTAGGAGGTATCACAGAAACCGAACGCCCTTTCACCTCATCCTCGTGGAAGAAGCTCCGCAGTATTACTGAACGTGATTGACCTCACTGGTGACCTTGATACTGTCCTTGCCCAGTGTCAACAAACTTACTGTCCGTGCCCAGTGTCCACACACACTGTCCGTGCCCAGTGCCCACACACACTGTCCGTGCCCAGTGTCCACACACACTGTCCGTGCCCAGTGTCCACACATTGTCCGTGCCCAGTGTCCACACACACTGTCCGTGCCCAGTGTCCACACACACTGTCCGTGCCCAGTGTCCACACATTGTCCGTGCCCAGTGTCCACACACACTGTCCGTGCCCAGTGTCCACACACACTGTTCGTGCCCAGTGTCCACACATACTGTCCGTGCCCAGTGTCCACACACACTGTCCGTGCCCAGTGTCCACACACACTGTCCGTGCCCAGTGTCCACACACACTGTCCGTGCCCAGTGTCCACACACACTGTCCGTGCCCAGTGTCCACACACACTGTCCGTGCCCAGTGTCAACAAACTTACTGTCCGTGCCCAGTGTCCACACACACTGTCCGTGCCCAGTGTCCACACATACTGTCCGTGCCCAGTGTCCACACACACTGTCCGTGCCCAGTGTCCACACACACTGTCCGTGCCCAGTGTCCACACACACTGTCCGTGCCCAGTGTCCACACATACTGTCCGTGCCCAGTGTCCACACACACTGTCCGTGCCCAGTGTCCACACATACTGTCCGTGCCCAGTGTCCACACACACTGTCCGTGCCCAGTGTCCACACATACTGTCCGTGCCCAGTGTCCACACATACTGTCCGTGCCCAGTGTCCACACACACTGTCCGTGCCCAGTGTCCACACATACTGTCCGTGCCCAGTGTCCACACACACTGTCCGTGCCCAGTGTCCACACATACTGTCCGTGCCCAGTGTCCACACACACTGTCCGTGCCCAGTGTCCACAGACACTGTCCGTGCCCAGTGTCCACACATATTGTCCGTGCCCAGTGTCCACACACACTGTCCGTGCCCAGTGTCCACACATACTGTCCGTGCCCAGTGTCCACACACACTGTCCGTGCCCAGTGTCCACACATACTGTCCGTGCCCAGTTTCCACACACACTGTCCGTGCCCAGTGTCCACACACACTGTCCGTGCCCAGTGTCCACAGACACTGTCCGTGCCCAGTGTCCACACATACTGTCCGTGCCCAGTGTCCACACACACTGTCCGTGCCCAGTGTCCACACATACTGTCCGTGCCCAGTGTCCACACACACTGTCCGTGCCCAGTGTCCACACACTTACTGTCCGTGCCCAGTGTCCACACATACTGTCCGTGCCCAGTGTCCACACATACTGTCCGTGCCCAGTGTCCACACACACTGTCCGTGCCCAGTGTCCACACATACTGTCCGTGCCCAGTGTCCACACATACTGTCCGTGCCCAGTGTCCACACACACTGTCCGTGCCCAGTGTCCACACACACTTTCCGTGCCCAGTGTCCACAGACATGCTGTCCGTGCCCAGTGTCCACACACACTTTCCGTGCCCAGTGTCCACACATACTGTCCGTGCCCAGTGTCCACACATATTGTCCGTGCCCAGTGTCCACACATACTGTCCGTGCCCAGTGTCCACACACTGTCCGTGCCCAGTGTCCACACATACTGTCCGTGCCCAGTGTCCACACACACTGTCCGTGCCCAGTGTCCACACATGCTGTCCGTGCCCAGTGTCCACAAACACTGTCCGTGCCCAGTGTCCACACACACTGTCCGTGCCCAGTGTCCACACACACTGTCCGTGCCCAGTGTCCACACATACTGTCCGTGCCCAGTGTCCACACATACTGTCCGTGCACAGTGTCCACACATACTGTCTGTGCCCAGTGTCCACACACACTGTCCGTGCCCAGAGTCCACACACACTGTCCGTGCCCAGTGTCCACACACGCTGTCCGTGCCCGGTGTCCACACACACTGTCCGTGCACAGTGTCCACACATACTGTCTGTGCCCAGTGTCCACACACACTGTCCGTGCCCAGAGTCCACACACACTGTCCGTGCCCAGTGTCCACACATACTGTCCGTGCCCAGTGTCCACACATAATGTCCGTGCCTAGTGTCCTAACACACACGGTCCGTGCCCAGTGTCCACACATACTGTCCGTGCCCAGTGTCCACACACACTGTCCGTGCCCAGTGTCCACACATACTGTCCGTGCCCAGTGTCCACACATACTGTCCCTGCCCAGTGTCCACACACACTGTCCGTGCCCAGTGTCCACACACACTGTCTGTGCCCAGTGTCCACACACAATGTCCGTGCCCAGTGTCCACACACACTGTCCGTGCCCAGTGTCCACACACACTGTCCATGCCCAGTGTCCACACATAATGCCCGTGCCCAGTGTCCACACATACTGTCTGTGCCCAGTGTCCACACACACTGTCCGTGCCCAGTGTCCACACATACTGTCCGTGCCCAGTGTCCACACATACTGTCCGTGCCCAGTGTCCACACAAACTGTCCGTGCCCAGTGTCCACACAGACTGTCCGTGCCCAGTGTCCACACACACTGTCCGTGCCCAGTGTCCACACATACTGTCCGTGCCCAGTGTCCACACACACTGTCCGTGCCCAGCGTCCACACACACTGTCCGTGCCCAGTGTCCACACACACTGTCCGCGCCCAGTGTCCACACATACTGTCCGTGCCCAGTGTCCACACACAATGTCCGTGCCCAGTGTCCATACAAACTGTCCGTGCCCAGTGTCCACACACACTGCCCGTGCCCAGTGTCCACACATACTGTCCGTGCCCAGTGTCCACACACACTGTCCATGCCCGGTGTCCACAAACACTGTCCGTGCCCAGTTTCAACACATACTGCCCGTGCCCAGTGTCCACACACTTACTGTCCGTGCCCAGTGTCCACACATACTGCCCGTGCCCAGTGTCCACACACACTGTCCGTGCCCAGTGTCCACACACACTGTCCATGCCCAGTGTCCACACACACTGTCCGTGCCCAGTGTCCACACACACTGTCCGTGCCCAGTGTCCACACATACTGTCCGTGCCCAGTGTCCACACACACTGTCCGTGCCCAGTGTCCACACATACTGTCCGTGCCCAGTGTCCACACACACGGTCCGCGCCCAGTGTCCACATGTACTGTCCGTGCCCAGTGTCCACACATACTGTCCGTGCCCAGTGTCCACACATGCTGTCCGTGCCCAGTGTCCACACATACTGTCCGTGCCCAGTGTCCACACATACTGTCCGTGCCCAGTGTCCACACACACTGTCCGTGCCCAGTGTCCACACACACTGTCCGCGCCCAGTGTCCACACATACTGTCCCTGCCCAGTGTCCACACACACTGTCCGTGCCCAGTGTCCACACATACTGTCCGTGCCCAGTGTGCACACATACTGTCTGTGCCCAGTGTCCACACACACTGTCCGTGCCCAATGTCCACACACACTGTCCGTGCCCAGTGTCCACACCTGCTGTCCGTGCCCAGTGTCCACACATACTCTCCGTGCCCAGTGTCCACACACACTGTCCATGCCCAGTGTCCACATTTACTGTCCGTGCCCAGTGTCCACACATAATGTCCGTGCCCAGTGTCCACACATACTGTCCGTGCCCAGTGTCCACATTTACTGTCCGTGCCCAGTGTCCACACATACTGTCCGTGCCCAGTGTCCACACATACTGTCCGTGCCCAGTGCCCACACACACTGTCCGTGCCCAGTGTCCACACACCTGTCCGTGCCCAGTGTCCACACACGCTGTCCGTGCCCAGTGTCCACACACGCTGTCCGTGCCCAGTGTCCACACATTCTGTCCGTGCCCAGTGTCCACACATACTGTCCGTGCCCAGTGTCCACACATACTGTCCGTGCCCAGTGTCCACACATACTGTCCGTGCCCAGTGTCCACACATACTGTCCGTGCCCAGTGTCCACACACACTGTCCGTGCCCAGTGTCCACACATACTGTCCGTGCCCAGTGTCCACACACACTGTCCGTGCCCAGTGTCCACACACGCTGTCCGTGCCCAGTGTCCACACACGCTGTCCGTGCCCAGTGTCCACACACGCTGTCCGTGCCCAGTGTCCACACATGCTGTCCGTGCCCAGTGTCCACACATACTGTCCGTGCCCAGTGTCCACACATACTGTCCGTGCCCAGTGTCCACACATACTGTCCGTGCCCAGTGTCCACACATACTGTCCGTGCCCAGTGTCCACACACACTGTCCGTGCCCAGTGTCCACACATACTGTCCGTGCCCAGTGTCCACACACACTGTCCGTGCCCAGTGTCCACACACACTGTCCGTGCCCAGTGTCCACACACACTGTCGGTGCCCAGTGTCCACACACACAGTCCGTGCCCAGTGTCCACACATACTGTCCGTGCCCAGTGTCCACACACACTGTCCGTGCCCAGTGTCCACACATACTGTCCGTGCCCAGTGTCCACACACACTGTCCGTGCCCAGTGCCCACACATACCGTCCGTGCCCAGTGTCCACACATACCGTCCGTGCCCAGTGTCTACACATACCGTCCGTGCCCAGTGTCCACACATACTGTCCGTGCCCAGTGTCCACACACACTGTCCGTGCCCAGTGTCCACACATACTGTCCGTGCCCAGTGTCCACACACACTGTCCGTGCCCAGTGTCCACACATGCTGTCCGTGCCCAGTGTCCACAAACACTGTCCGTGCCCAGTGTCCACACACACTGTCCGTGCCCAGTGTCCACACACACTGTCCGTGCCCAGTGTCCACACATACTGTCCGTGCCCAGTGTCCACACATACTGTCCGTGCACAGTGTCCACACATACTGTCTGTGCCCAGTGTCCACACACACTGTCCGTGCCCAGAGTCCACACACACTGTCCGTGCCCAGTGTCCACACACGCTGTCCGTGCCCGGTGTCCACACACACTGTCCGTGCACAGTGTCCACACATACTGTCTGTGCCCAGTGTCCACACACACTGTCCGTGCCCAGAGTCCACACACACTGTCCGTGCCCAGTGTCCACACATACTGTCCGTGCCCAGTGTCCACACATAATGTCCGTGCCTAGTGTCCTAACACACACGGTCCGTGCCCAGTGTCCACACATACTGTCCGTGCCCAGTGTCCACACACACTGTCCGTGCCCAGTGTCCACACATACTGTCCGTGCCCAGTGTCCACACATACTGTCCCTGCCCAGTGTCCACACACACTGTCCGTGCCCAGTGTCCACACACACTGTCCGTGCCCAGTGTCCACACACACTGTCCGTGCCCAGTGTCCACACACACTGTCCGTGCCCAGTGTCCACACACACTGTCCGTGCCCAGTGTCCACACATAATGCCCGTGCCCAGTGTCCACACATACTGTCTGTGCCCAGTGTCCACACACACTGTCCGTGCCCAGTGTCCACACATACTGTCCGTGCCCAGTGTCCACACATACTGTCCGTGCCCAGTGTCCACACAAACTGTCCGTGCCCAGTGTCCACACAGACTGTCCGTGCCCAGTGTCCACACACACTGTCCGTGCCCAGTGTCCACACATACTGTCCGTGCCCAGTGTCCACACACACTGTCCGTGCCCAGCGTCCACACACACTGTCCGTGCCCAGTGTCCACACACACTGTCCGCGCCCAGTGTCCACACATACTGTCCGTGCCCAGTGTCCACACACAATGTCCGTGCCCAGTGTCCATACAAACTGTCCGTGCCCAGTGTCCACACACACTGCCCGTGCCCAGTGTCCACACATACTGTCCGTGCCCAGTGTCCACACACACTGTCCATGCCCGGTGTCCACAAACACTGTCCGTGCCCAGTTTCAACACATACTGCCCGTGCCCAGTGTCCACACACTTACTGTCCGTGCCCAGTGTCCACACATACTGCCCGTGCCCAGTGTCCACACACACTGTCCGTGCCCAGTGTCCACACACACTGTCCGTGCCCAGTGTCCACACACACTGTCCGTGCCCAGTGTCCACACACACTGTCCGTGCCCAGTGTCCACACATACTGTCCGTGCCCAGTGTCCACACACACTGTCCGTGCCCAGTGTCCACACATACTGTCCGTGCCCAGTGTCCACACACACGGTCCGCGCCCAGTGTCCACATGTACTGTCCGTGCCCAGTGTCCACACATACTGTCCGTGCCCAGTGTCCACACATGCTGTCCGTGCCCAGTGTCCACACATACTGTCCGTGCCCAGTGTCCACACATACTGTCCGTGCCCAGTGTCCACACACACTGTCCGTGCCCAGTGTCCACACACACTGTCCGCGCCCAGTGTCCACACATACTGTCCCTGCCCAGTGTCCACACACACTGTCCGTGCCCAGTGTCCACACATACTGTCCGTGCCCAGTGTGCACACATACTGTCTGTGCCCAGTGTCCACACACACTGGCCGTGCCCAGTGTCCACACACACTGTCCGTGCCCAGTGTCCACACCTGCTGTCCGTGCCCAGTGTCCACACATACTCTCCGTGCCCAGTGTCCAAACACACTGTCCGTGCCCAGTGTCCACATTTACTGTCCGTGCCCAGTGTCCACACATAATGTCCGTGCCCAGTGTCCACACATACTGTCCGTGCCCAGTATCCACATTTACTGTCCGTGCCCAGTGTCCACACATACTGTCCGTGCCCAGTGTCCACACATACTGTCCGTGCCCAGTGCCCACACACACTGTCCGTGCCCAGTGTCCACACACCTGTCCGTGCCCAGTGTCCACACACGCTGTCCGTGCCCAGTGTCCACACACGCTGTCCGTGCCCAGTGTCCACACACACTGTCCGTGCCCAGTGTCCACACATACTGTCCGTGCCCAGTGTCCACACATACTGTCCGTGCCCAGTGTCCACACATACTGTCCGTGCCCAGTGTCCACACATACTGTCCGTGCCCAGTGTCCACACACACTGTCCGTGCCCAGTGTCCACACACACTTTCCGTGCCCAGTGTCCACACATACTGTCCGTGCCCAGTGTCCACACAAGCTGTCCGTGCCCAGTGTCCACACACGCTGTCCGTGCCCAGTGTCCACACACGCTGTCCGTGCCCAGTGTCCACACACGCTGTCCGTGCCCAGTGTCCACACATGCTGTCCGTGTCCAGTCTCCACACATACTGTCCGTGCCCAGTGTCCACACATACTGTCCGTGCCCAGTGTCCACACATACTGTCCGTGCCCAGTGTCCACACATACTGTCCGTGCCCAGTGTCCACACACACTGTCCGTGCCCAGTGTCCACACATACTGTCCGTGCCCAGTGTCCACACATACTGTCCGTGCCCAGTGTCCACACACACTGTCCATGCCCGGTGTCCACAAACACTGTCCGTGCCCAGTTTCAACACATACTGCCCGTGCCCAGTGTCCACACACTTACTGTCCGTGCCCAGTGTCCACACATACTGCCCGTGCCCAGTGTCCACACACACTGTCCGTGCCCAGTGTCCACACACACTGTCCATGCCCAGTGTCCACACACACTGTCCGTGCCCAGTGTCCACACACACTGTCCGTGCCCAGTGTCCACACATACTGTCCGTGCCCAGTGTCCACACACACTGTCCGTGCCCAGTGTCCACACATACTGTCCGTGCCCAGTGTCCACACACACGGTCCGCGCCCAGTGTCCACATGTACTGTCCGTGCCCAGTGTCCACACATACTGTCCGTGCCCAGTGTCCACACATGCTGTCCGTGCCCAGTGTCCACACATACTGTCCGTGCCCAGTGTCCACACATACTGTCCGTGCCCAGTGTCCACACACACTGTCCGTGCCCAGTGTCCACACACACTGTCCGCGCCCAGTGTCCACACATACTGTCCCTGCCCAGTGTCCACACACACTGTCCGTGCCCAGTGTCCACACATACTGTCCGTGCCCAGTGTGCACACATACTGTCTGTGCCCAGTGTCCACACACACTGTCCGTGCCCAATGTCCACACACACTGTCCGTGCCCAGTGTCCACACCTGCTGTCCGTGCCCAGTGTCCACACATACTCTCCGTGCCCAGTGTCCACACACACTGTCCATGCCCAGTGTCCACATTTACTGTCCGTGCCCAGTGTCCACACATAATGTCCGTGCCCAGTGTCCACACATACTGTCCGTGCCCAGTGTCCACATTTACTGTCCGTGCCCAGTGTCCACACATACTGTCCGTGCCCAGTGTCCACACATACTGTCCGTGCCCAGTGCCCACACACACTGTCCGTGCCCAGTGTCCACACACCTGTCCGTGCCCAGTGTCCACACACGCTGTCCGTGCCCAGTGTCCACACACGCTGTCCGTGCCCAGTGTCCACACATTCTGTCCGTGCCCAGTGTCCACACATACTGTCCGTGCCCAGTGTCCACACATACTGTCCGTGCCCAGTGTCCACACATACTGTCCGTGCCCAGTGTCCACACATACTGTCCGTGCCCAGTGTCCACACACACTGTCCGTGCCCAGTGTCCACACATACTGTCCGTGCCCAGTGTCCACACACACTGTCCGTGCCCAGTGTCCACACACGCTGTCCGTGCCCAGTGTCCACACACGCTGTCCGTGCCCAGTGTCCACACACGCTGTCCGTGCCCAGTGTCCACACATGCTGTCCGTGCCCAGTGTCCACACATACTGTCCGTGCCCAGTGTCCACACATACTGTCCGTGCCCAGTGTCCACACATACTGTCCGTGCCCAGTGTCCACACATACTGTCCGTGCCCAGTGTCCACACACACTGTCCGTGCCCAGTGTCCACACATACTGTCCGTGCCCAGTGTCCACACACACTGTCCGTGCCCAGTGTCCACACACACTGTCCGTGCCCAGTGTCCACACACACTGTCGGTGCCCAGTGTCCACACACACAGTCCGTGCCCAGTGTCCACACATACTGTCCGTGCCCAGTGTCCACACACACTGTCCGTGCCCAGTGTCCACACATACTGTCCGTGCCCAGTGTCCACACACACTGTCCGTGCCCAGTGCCCACACATACCGTCCGTGCCCAGTGTCCACACATACCGTCCGTGCCCAGTGTCTACACATACCGTCCGTGCCCAGTGTCCACACATACTGTCCGTGCCCAGTGTCCACACACACTGTCCGTGCCCAGTGTCCACACATACTGTCCGTGCCCAGTGTCCACACACACTGTCCGTGCCCAGTGTCCACACATGCTGTCCGTGCCCAGTGTCCACAAACACTGTCCGTGCCCAGTGTCCACACACACTGTCCGTGCCCAGTGTCCACACACACTGTCCGTGCCCAGTGTCCACACATACTGTCCGTGCCCAGTGTCCACACATACTGTCCGTGCACAGTGTCCACACATACTGTCTGTGCCCAGTGTCCACACACACTGTCCGTGCCCAGAGTCCACACACACTGTCCGTGCCCAGTGTCCACACACGCTGTCCGTGCCCGGTGTCCACACACACTGTCCGTGCACAGTGTCCACACATACTGTCTGTGCCCAGTGTCCACACACACTGTCCGTGCCCAGAGTCCACACACACTGTCCGTGCCCAGTGTCCACACATACTGTCCGTGCCCAGTGTCCACACATAATGTCCGTGCCTAGTGTCCTAACACACACGGTCCGTGCCCAGTGTCCACACATACTGTCCGTGCCCAGTGTCCACACACACTGTCCGTGCCCAGTGTCCACACATACTGTCCGTGCCCAGTGTCCACACATACTGTCCCTGCCCAGTGTCCACACACACTGTCCGTGCCCAGTGTCCACACACACTGTCCGTGCCCAGTGTCCACACACACTGTCCGTGCCCAGTGTCCACACACACTGTCCGTGCCCAGTGTCCACACACACTGTCCGTGCCCAGTGTCCACACATAATGCCCGTGCCCAGTGTCCACACATACT
The DNA here is from genome assembly GCF_052327205.1 of Somniosus microcephalus. NCBI lineage: Eukaryota > Metazoa > Chordata > Chondrichthyes > Squaliformes > Somniosidae > Somniosus > Somniosus microcephalus. The sequence goes on from NC_141004.1 coordinate 2,779,223, forward strand.
GTCTGTGCCCAGTGTCCACACACACTGTCCGTGCCCAGTGTCCACACATACTGTCCGTGCCCAGTGTCCACACATACTGTCCGTGCCCAGTGTCCACACAAACTGTCCGTGCCCAGTGTCCACACAGACTGTCCGTGCCCAGTGTCCACACACACTGTCCGTGCCCAGTGTCCACACATACTGTCCGTGCCCAGTGTCCACACACACTGTCCGTGCCCAGCGTCCACACACACTGTCCGTGCCCAGTGTCCACACACACTGTCCGCGCCCAGTGTCCACACATACTGTCCGTGCCCAGTGTCCACACACAATGTCCGTGCCCAGTGTCCATACAAACTGTCCGTGCCCAGTGTCCACACACACTGCCCGTGCCCAGTGTCCACACATACTGTCCGTGCCCAGTGTCCACACACACTGTCCATGCCCGGTGTCCACAAACACTGTCCGTGCCCAGTTTCAACACATACTGCCCGTGCCCAGTGTCCACACACTTACTGTCCGTGCCCAGTGTCCACACATACTGCCCGTGCCCAGTGTCCACACACACTGTCCGTGCCCAGTGTCCACACACACTGTCCGTGCCCAGTGTCCACACACACTGTCCGTGCCCAGTGTCCACACACACTGTCCGTGCCCAGTGTCCACACATACTGTCCGTGCCCAGTGTCCACACACACTGTCCGTGCCCAGTGTCCACACATACTGTCCGTGCCCAGTGTCCACACACACGGTCCGCGCCCAGTGTCCACATGTACTGTCCGTGCCCAGTGTCCACACATACTGTCCGTGCCCAGTGTCCACACATGCTGTCCGTGCCCAGTGTCCACACATACTGTCCGTGCCCAGTGTCCACACATACTGTCCGTGCCCAGTGTCCACACACACTGTCCGTGCCCAGTGTCCACACACACTGTCCGCGCCCAGTGTCCACACATACTGTCCCTGCCCAGTGTCCACACACACTGTCCGTGCCCAGTGTCCACACATACTGTCCGTGCCCAGTGTGCACACATACTGTCTGTGCCCAGTGTCCACACACACTGGCCGTGCCCAGTGTCCACACACACTGTCCGTGCCCAGTGTCCACACCTGCTGTCCGTGCCCAGTGTCCACACATACTCTCCGTGCCCAGTGTCCAAACACACTGTCCGTGCCCAGTGTCCACATTTACTGTCCGTGCCCAGTGTCCACACATAATGTCCGTGCCCAGTGTCCACACATACTGTCCGTGCCCAGTATCCACATTTACTGTCCGTGCCCAGTGTCCACACATACTGTCCGTGCCCAGTGTCCACACATACTGTCCGTGCCCAGTGCCCACACACACTGTCCGTGCCCAGTGTCCACACACCTGTCCGTGCCCAGTGTCCACACACGCTGTCCGTGCCCAGTGTCCACACACGCTGTCCGTGCCCAGTGTCCACACACACTGTCCGTGCCCAGTGTCCACACATACTGTCCGTGCCCAGTGTCCACACATACTGTCCGTGCCCAGTGTCCACACATACTGTCCGTGCCCAGTGTCCACACATACTGTCCGTGCCCAGTGTCCACACACACTGTCCGTGCCCAGTGTCCACACACACTTTCCGTGCCCAGTGTCCACACATACTGTCCGTGCCCAGTGTCCACACAAGCTGTCCGTGCCCAGTGTCCACACACGCTGTCCGTGCCCAGTGTCCACACACGCTGTCCGTGCCCAGTGTCCACACACGCTGTCCGTGCCCAGTGTCCACACATGCTGTCCGTGTCCAGTCTCCACACATACTGTCCGTGCCCAGTGTCCACACATACTGTCCGTGCCCAGTGTCCACACATACTGTCCGTGCCCAGTGTCCACACATACTGTCCGTGCCCAGTGTCCACACACACTGTCCGTGCCCAGTGTCCACACATACTGTCCGTGCCCAGTGTCCACACACACTGTCCGTGCCCAGTGTCCACACACACTGTCCGTGCCCAGTGTCCACACACACTGTCGGTGCCCAGTGTCCACACACACTGTCCGTGCCCAGTGTCCACACATACTGTCCGTGCCCAGTGTCCACACACACTGTCCGTGCCCAGTGTCCACACATACTGTCCGTGCCCAGTGTCCACGCACACTGTCCGTGCCCAGTGTCCACACATACCGTCCGTGCCCAGTGTCCACACATACCGTCCGTGCCCAGTGTCTACACATACCGTCCGTGCCCAGTGTCCACACATACTGTCCGTGCCCAGTGTCCACACACACTGTCCGTGCCCAGTGTCCACACATACTGTCCGTGCCCGGTGTCCACACACACTGTCCGTGCCCATTGTCCACACACACTGTCCTTGTCCGGTGTCCACAAACACTGTCCGTGCCCAGTTTCAACACATACTGCCCGTGCCCAGTTTCCACACACTTACTGTCCGTGCCCAGTGTCCACACATACTGCCCGTGCCCAGTGTCCACACACTTACTGTCCGTGCCCAGTGTCCACACATACTGTCCGTGCCCAGTGTCCACACATACTGTCCCTGCCCAGTGTCCACACAGACTGTCCGTGCCCAGTGTCCACACACACTGTCCGTGCCCAGGGTCCACACACATGTCCGTGCCCAGTGTCCACACACGCTGTCCGTGCCCAGTGTCCACACATACTGTCTGTGCCCAGTGTCCACACATACTGTCCGTGCCCAGTGTCCACACACACTGTCCGTGCCCAGTGTCCAGACACACTGTCCGAGCCCAGTGTCCACACACACTGTCCGTGCCCAGTGTCCACACACACTGTCCGTGCCCAGTGTCCACACACACTGTCTGTGCCCAGTTTCCACACATACTGTCCGTGCCCAGTGTCCACACACACTGTCCGTGCCCAGTGTCCACACATACTGTCCGTGCCCAGTGTCCACACACACGGTCCGCGCCCAGTGTCCACATGTACTGTCCGTGCCCAGTGTCCACACATACTGTCCGTGCCCAGTGTCCACACATGCTGTCCGTGCCCAGTGTCCACACATACTGTCCGTGCCCAGTGTCCACACATACTGTCCGTGCCCAGTGTCCACACACACTGTCCGTGCCCAGTGTCCACACACACTGTCCGCGCCCAGTGTCCACACATACTGTCCCTGCCCAGTGTCCACACAGACTGTCCGTGCCCAGTGTCCACACATACTGTCCGTGCCCAGTGTGCACACATACTGTCTGTGCCCAGTGTCCACACACACTGTCCGTGCCCAGTGTCCACACACACTGTCCGTGCCCAGTGTCCACACCTGCTGTCCGTGACCAGTGTCCACACATACTCTCCGTGCCCAGTGCCCACACACACTGTCCATGCCCAGTGTCCACATTTACTGTCCGTGCCCAGTGTCCACACATAATGTCCGTGCCCAGTGTCCACACATACTGTCCGTGCCCAGTGTCCACATTTACTGTCCGTGCCCAGTGTCCACACATACTGTCCGTGCCCAGTGTCCACACATACTGTCCGTGCCCAGTGCCCACACACACTGTCCGTGCCCAGGGTCCACACACATGTCCGTGCCCAGTGTCCACACACGCTGTCCGTGCCCAGTGTCCACACATACTGTCTGTGCCCAGTGTCCACACATACTGTCCGTGCCCAGTGTCCACACACACTGTCCGTGCCCAGTGTCCACACACACTGTCCGAGCCCAGTGTCCACACACACTGTCCGTGCCCAGTGTCCACACACACTGTCCGTGCCCAGTGTCCACACACACTGTCCGTGCCCAGTGTCCACACACACTGTCCGTGCCCAGTGTCCACACACACTGTCCATGCCCGGTGTCCACAAACACTGTCCGTGCCCAGTTTCAACACATACTGCCCGTGCCCAGTGTCCACACACTTACTGTCCGTGCCCAGTGTCCACACAGACTGTCCGTGCCCAGTGTCCACACACACTGTCCGTGCCCAGTGTCCACACACACTGTCCGTGCCCAGTGTCCACACACACTGTCCGTGCCCAGTGTCCACACACACTGTCCGTGCCCAGTGTCCACACATACTGTCCGTGCCCAGTGTCCACACACACTGTCCGTGCCCAGTGTCCACACATACTGTCCGTGCCCAGTGTCCACACACACGGTCCGCGACCAGTGTCCACATGTACTGTCCGTGCCCAGTGTCCACACATACTGTCCGTGCCCAGTGTCCACACATGCTGTCCGTGCCCAGTGTCCACACATACTGTCCGTGCCCAGTGTCCACCCATACTGTCCGTGCCCAGTGTCCACACACACTGTCCGTGCCCAGTGTCCACACACACTGTCCGCGCCCAGTGTCCACACAAACTGTCCCTGCCCAGTGTCCACACACACTGTCCGTGCCCAGTGTCCACACATACTGTCCGTGCCCAGTGTGCACACATACTGTCTGTGCCCAGTGTCCACACACACTGTCCGTGCCCAGTGTCCACACACACTGTCCGTGCCCAGTGTCCACACCTGCTGTCCGTGCCCAGTGTCCACACACACTCTCCGTGCCCAGTGTCCACACACACTATCCATGCCCAGTGTCCACATTTACTGTCCTTGCCCAGTGTCCACACATAATGTCCGTGCCCAGTGTCCACACATACTGTCCGTGCCCAGTGTCCACATTTACTGTCCGTGCCCAGTGTCCACACATACTGTCCGTGCCCAGTGTCCACACATACTGTCCGTGCCCAGTGTCCACACATTGTGTCCGTGCCCAGTGCCCACACACACTGTCCGTGCCCAGTGTCCACACACCTGTCCTTGCCCAGTGTCCACACACGCTGTCCGTGCCCAGTGTCCACACATACTGTCTGTGCCCAGTGTCCACACACACTGTCCGTGCCCAGTGTCCACACACGCTGTCCGTGCCCAGTGTCCACACACGCTGTCCGTGCCCAGTGTCCACACATACTGTCCGTGCCCAGTGTCCACACACACTGTCCGTGCCCAGTGTCCACACACACTGTCCGTGCCCAGTGTCCACACACACTGTCCGTGCCCAGTGTCCACACATATTGTCCGTGCCCAGTGTCCACACACACTGTCCGTGCCCAGTGTCCACACAAACCGTCCGTGCCCAGTGTCCACACATACCGTCCGTGCCCAGTGTCTACACATACCGTCCGTGCCCAGTGTCCACACATACTCTCCGTGCCCAGTGTCCACACATACGGTCCGTGCCCAGTGTCCACACATACTGTCCGCGCCCGGTGTCCACACATACTGTCCGTGCCCAGTGTCCACACACACTGTCCTTGCCCAGTGTCCACACACACTCTCTGTGCCCAGTGTCCACACATACTGTCCCTGCCCAGTGTCCACACACACTGTCCGTGCCCAGTGTCCACACACACTGTCCGTGCCCAGTGTCCACACACACTGTCCGTGCTCAGTGTCCACACACACTGTCCGTGACCAGTATCCACACTCACTGTCCGTGCCCAGTGTCCACACACACTGTCCGTGCCCAGTGTCCACACATACTGTCCGTGCCCAGTGTCCACACATACAGTCCGTGCCCAGTGTCCACACACACTGTCCGTGCCTAGTGTCCCCACTTACTGTCCGTGATCAGTGTCCACACATACTGTCCGTGCCCAGTGTCCACACACACTGTCCGTGCCCAGTGTCCACACACACTGTCCGTGCCCAGTGTCCACACACACTGTCTGTGCCCAGTTTCCACACATACTGTCCGTGCCCAGTGTCCACACACACTGTCCGTGCCCAGTGTCCACACATACTGTCCGTGCCCAGTGTCCACACACACGGTCCGCGCCCAGTGTCCACATGTACTGTCCGTGCCCAGTGTCCACACATACTGTCCGTGCCCAGTGTCCACACATGCTGTCCGTGCCCAGTGTCCACACATACTGTCCGTGCCCAGTGTCCACACATACTGTCCGTGCCCAGTGTCCACACACACTGTCCGTGCCCAGTGTCCACACACACTGTCCGCGCCCAGTGTCCACACATACTGTCCCTGCCCAGTGTCCACACAGACTGTCCGTGCCCAGTGTCCACACATACTGTCCGTGCCCAGTGTGCACACATACTGTCTGTGCCCAGTGTCCACACACACTGTCCGTGCCCAGTGTCCACACACACTGTCCGTGCCCAGTGTCCACACCTGCTGTCCGTGACCAGTGTCCACACATACTCTCCGTGCCCAGTGCCCACACACACTGTCCATGCCCAGTGTCCACATTTACTGTCCGTGCCCAGTGTCCACACATAATGTCCGTGCCCAGTGTCCACACATACTGTCCGTGCCCAGTGTCCACATTTACTGTCCGTGCCCAGTGTCCACACATACTGTCCGTGCCCAGTGTCCACACATACTGTCCGTGCCCAGTGCCCACACACACTGTCCGTGCCCAGGGTCCACACACATGTCCGTGCCCAGTGTCCACACACGCTGTCCGTGCCCAGTGTCCACACATACTGTCTGTGCCCAGTGTCCACACATACTGTCCGTGCCCAGTGTCCACACACACTGTCCGTGCCCAGTGTCCAGACACACTGTCCGAGCCCAGTGTCCACACACACTGTCCGTGCCCAGTGTCCACACACACTGTCCGTGCCCAGTGTCCACACACACTGTCCGTGCCCAGTGTCCACACACACTGTCCGTGCCCAGTGTCCACACACACTGTCCATGCCCGGTGTCCACAAACACTGTCCGTGCCCAGTTTCAACACATACTGCCCGTGCCCAGTGTCCACACACTTACTGTCCGTGCCCAGTGTCCACACAGACTGTCCGTGCCCAGTGTCCACACACACTGTCCGTGCCCAGTGTCCACACACACTGTCCGTGCCCAGTGTCCACACACACTGTCCGTGCCCAGTGTCCACACACACTGTCCGTGCCCAGTGTCCACAAATACTGTCCGTGCCCAGTGTCCACACACACTGTCCGTGCCCAGTGTCCACACATACTGTCCGTGCCCAGTGTCCACACACACGGTCCGCGCCCAGTGTCCACATGTACTCTCCGTGCCCAGTGTCCACACATACTGTCCGTGCCCAGTGTCCACACATGCTGTCCGTGCCCAGTGTCCACACATACTGTCCGTGCCCAGTGTCCACACATACTGTCCGTGCCCAGTGTCCACACACACTGTCCGTGCCCAGTGTCCACACACACTGTCCGCGCCCAGTGTCCACACAAACTGTCCCTGCCCAGTGTCCACACACACTGTCCGTGCCCAGTGTCCACACATACTGTCCGTGCCCAGTGTGCACACATACTGTCTGTGCCCAGTGTCCACACACACTGTCCGTGCCCAGTGTCCACACACACTGTCCGTGCCCAGTGTCCACACCTGCTGTCCGTGCCCAGTGTCCACACATACTCTCCGTGCCCAGTGTCCACACTCACTGTCCATGCCCAGTGTCCACATTTACTGTCCTTGCCCAGTGTCCACACTTAATGTCCGTGCCCAGTGTCCACACATACTGTCCGTGCCCAGTGTCCACATTTACTGTCCGTGCCCAGTGTCCACACATACTGTCCGTGCCCAGTGTCCACACATACTGTCCGTGCCCAGTGTCCACACATTGTGTCCGTGCCCAGTGCCCACACACACTGTCCGTGCCCAGTGTCCACACACCTGTCCTTGCCCAGTGTCCACACACGCTGTCCGTGCCCAGTGTCCACACATACTGTCTGTGCCCAGTGTCCACACACACTGTCCGTGCCCAGTTTCCACACACGCTGTCCGTGCCCAGTGTCCACACACGCTGTCCGTGCCCAGTGTCCACACATACTGTCCGTGCCCAGTGTCCACACACGCTGTCCGTGCCCAGTGTCCACACACACTGTCCGTGCCCAGTGTCCACACATATTGTCCGTGCCCAGTGTCCACACACACTGTCCGTGCCCAGTGTCCACACAAACCGTCCGTGCCCAGTGTCCACACATACCGTCCGTGCCCAGTGTCTACACATACCGTCCGTGCCCAGTGTCCACACATACTCTCCGTGCCCAGTGTCCACACATACGGTCCGTGCCCAGTGTCCACACATACTGTCCGTGCCCGGTGTCCACACATACTGTCCGTGCCCAGTGTCCACACACACTGTCCTTGCCCAGTGTCCACACACACTCTCTGTGCCCAGTGTCCACACATACTCTCCGTGCCCAGTGTCCACACATACTGTCCGTGCCCAGTGTCCACACATACTCTCCGTGCCCAGTGTCCACACATACTGTCCGTGCCCAGTGTCCACACACACTGTCCGTGCCCAGTGTCCACACATACTGTCCGTGCCCAGTGTCCACACACACTGTCCGTGCCCAGTGTCCACACACACTGTCCGTGCTCAGTGTCCACACACACTGTCCGTGCCCAGTGTCCACACATACTCTCCGTGCCCAGTGTCCACACATACTGTCCGTGCCCAGTGTCCACACACACTGTCCGTGCCCAGTGTCCACACATACTGTCCGTGCCCAGTGTCCACACATACTGTCCGTGCCCAGTGTCCACACATACTGTCCGTGCCCAGTGTCCACACACACTGTCCGTGCTCAGTGTCCACACACACTGTCCGTGACCAGTGTCCACACTCACTGTCCGTGCCCAGTGTCCACACACACTGTCCGTGCCCAGTGTCCACACATACTGTCCGTGCCCAGTGTCCACACATACAGTCCGTGCCCAGTGTCCACACACACTGTCCGTGCCTAGTGTCCCCACTTACTGTCCGTGACCAGTGTCCACACATACTGTCCGTGCCCAGTGTCCACACATACTGTCCGTGCTCAGTGTCCGCACATAGTGTCCGTGCCCAGTGCCCACACACACTGTCCGTGCCCAGTGTCCACACACCTGTCCGTGCCCAGTGTCCACACATACTGTACGTGCCCAGTGTCCACACATACTGTCCGTGCCCAGTGTCCACACCTACTGTCCGTGCCCAGTGTCCACACATACTGTCCGTGCCCAGTGTCCACACATACTGTCCGTGCGCAGTGTCCACACACACTGTCCGTGCCCAGTGTCCACACATACTGTCCGTGCCCAGTGTCCACACATACTGTCCGTGCCCAGTGTACACACACACTGTCCGTGCCCAGTGTCCACACACACTCTCCGTGCCCAGTGTCCACACATACTGTTCCTGCCCAGTGCCCACACATACTGTCCGTGCCCAGTGTCCACACATACTGTCCGTGCCCAGTGTCCACACACACTGTCCGTGCCCAGTGTCCACACATACTGTCCGTGCCCAGTGTCCACACATACTGTTCCTGCCCAGTGCCCACACATACTGTCCGTGCCCAGTGTCCACACATACTGTCCGTGCCCAGTGTCCACACATACTGTCCGTGCCCAGTGTCCACACATACTCTCCGTGCCCAGTGTCCACACATACTCTCCGTGCCCAGTTTCCACACACACTGTCCGTGCCCAGTGTCCACACACACTGTCCGTGCCCCGTGTCCACACATACTGTCCGTGCCCAGTGTCCACACATACTGTCCGTGCCCAGTGTCCACACACACTGTCCGTGCCCAGTGTCCACACATACTGTCCGTGCCCAGTGTCCACACATACTCTCCGTGCCCAGTTTCCACACACACTGTCCGTGCCCAGTGTCCACACACACTGTCCGTGCCCAGTGTCCACACATACTGTCCGTGCCCAGTGTCCACACACACTGTCCGTGCCCAGTGTCCACACGCACTGTCCGTGCCCAGTTTCCACACATTCTGTCCGTGCCCAGTGCCCACACATTCTGTCCGTGCCCAGTGTCCACACACACTGTCCGTGCCCAGTGTCCACACATACTGTCCGTGCCCAGCGTCCACACATACTGTCCGTGCCCAGTGTCCACACACACAGTCCGTACCCAGTGTCCACACACACTGTCCGTGCCCAGTGTCCACACACACTGTCCGTGCCCAGTGTCCACACATACTATCCGTGCCCAGTGTCCACACATACTGTCCGTGCCCAGTGTCCACACACACGGTCCGCGCCCAGTGTCCACACATACTGTCTGTGCCCAGTGCCCACACACACTGTCCGTGCCCAGTGTCCACACATACTGTCCGTGCCCAGTGTCCACACATTCTGTCCGTGCCCAGTGTCCACACAGACTGTCCGTGCCCAGTGTCCACACATACTGTCCGTGCCCAGTGTCCACACAGACTGTCCGTGCCCAGTGTCCACACACACTGTCCGTGCCCAGTGTCCACACATACTGTCCGTGCCCAGTGTCCACACACACTGTCCGTGCCCAGTGTCCACACAAACTGTCCGTGCCCAGTGTCCACACACACTGTCCTTGCCCAGTGTCCACACACACTGTCCGTGCCCAGTGTCCACACACACTGTCCGTGCACAGTGTCCACACACACTGTCCATGCCCAGTGTCCACACACACTGTCCGTGCCCAGTGTCCACACACACTGTCCGTGCCCAGTGTCCACACACACTGTCCTTGCCCAGTGTCCACACATACTGTCCGTGCTCAGTGTCCACACATTCTGTCCGTGCCCAGTGTCCACACATACTGTCCGTGCCCAGTGTCCACACACACTGTCCGTGCCCAGTGTCCACACACACTGTCCTTGCCCAGTGTCCACACACACTGTCCGTGCCCAGTGTCCACACATACTGTCCGTGCCCAGCGTCCACACATACTGTCCGTGCCCAGTGTCCACACACACTGTCCGTACCCAGTGTCCACACACACTGTCCGTGCCCAGTGTCCACACACACTGTCCGTGCCCAGTGTCCACACATACTATCCGTGCCCAGTGTCCACACATACTGTCCGTGCCCAGTGTCCACACACACGGTCCGCGCCCAGTGTCCACACATACTGTCTGTGCCCAGTGCCCACACACACTGTCCGTGCCCAGTGTCCACACATACTGTCCGTGCCCAGTGTCCACACATTCTGTCCGTGCCCAGTGTCCACACAGACTGTCCGTGCCCAGTGTCCACACATACTGTCCGTGCCCAGTGTCCACACAGACTGTCCGTGCCCAGTGTCCACACACACTGTCCGTGCCCAGTGTCCACACATACTGTCCGTGCCCAGTGTCCACACACACTGTCCGTGCCCAGTGTCCACACAAACTGTCCGTGCCCAGTGTCCACACACACTGTCCTTGCCCAGTGTCCACACACACTGTCCGTGCCCAGTGTCCACACACACTGTCCGTGCACAGTGTCCACACACACTGTCCATGCCCAGTGTCCACACACACTGTCCGTGCCCAGTGTCCACACACACTGTCCGTGCCCAGTGTCCACACACACTGTCCTTGCCCAGTGTCCACACATACTGTCCGTGCTCAGTGTCCACACATTCTGTCCGTGCCCAGTGTCCACACATACTGTCCGTGCCCAGTGTCCACACACACTGTCCGTGCCCAGTGTCCACACAAACTGTCCGTGCCCAGTGTCCACACACACTGTCCTTGCCCAGTGTCCACACACACTGTCCGTGCCCAGTGTCCACACATACTGTCCGTGCCCAGTGTCCACACACACCGTCCGTGCCCAGTGTCCACACAAACTGTCCGTGCCCAGTGTCCACACACACTGTCCGTGCCCAGTGTCCACACACACTGTCCGTGCCCAGTGTCCACACACACTGTCCTTGCCCAGTGTCCACACACACTGTCCGTGCCCAGTGCCAAAAAAACTGTCCGTGCCCAGTGTCCACACACACTGTCCGTGCCCAGTGTCCACACACACTGTCCGTGCCCAGTGTCCACACACACTGTCCGTGCCCAGTGTCCACACACACTGTCCGTGCCCAGTGTCCACACACACTGTCCGTGCCCAGTGTCCACACACACTGTCCGTGCCCAGTGTCCACACACACTGTCCGTGCCCAGTGTCCACACATACTGTCCGTGCCCAGTGTCCACACATACTGTCCGTGCCCAGTGTCCACACATACTGTCCATGCCCAGTGTCCACACATACTGTCCGTGCCCAGTGTCCACACATACTGTCCGTGCCCAGTGTCCACACATACTGTCCGTGCCCAGTGTCCACACATACTGTCCGTGCCCAGTGTCTACACACACTGTCCGCGCCCAGTGTCCACACACACTGTCCGTGCCCAGTGTCCACACATACTGTCCGTGCCCAGTGTCCACACACACTGTCCGTGCCGTGTCCACACACACTGTCCGTGCCCAGTGTCCACACACACTGTCCATGCCCAGTGTCCACACATACTGTCCGTGCCGTGTCCACACACACTGTCCGTGCCCAGTGTCCACACACACTGTCCGTGCCCAGTGTCCACACACACTGTCCGTGCCCAGTGTCCACACACACTGTCCGTGCCCAGTGTCCACCCATACTGTTCCTGCCCAGTGCCCACACATACTGTCCGTGCCCAGTGTCCACACATTCTGTCCGTGCCCAGTGTCCACACACATTGTCCTTGCCCAGTGTCCACACATACTGTCCGTGCCCAGTGTCCACACATACTGTCCGTGCCCAGTTTCCACACAAACTGTCCGTGCCCAGTGTCCACACACACTGTCCGTGCCCAGTGTCCACACATACTGTCCGTGCCCAGTGTCCACACACACTGTCCGTGCCCAGTGTCCACACACATTGTCCGTGCCCAGTGTCCACACACACTGTCCGTGCCCAGTGTCCACACACACTGTCCGTGCCCAGTCTCCACACATACTGTCCGTGCCCAGTGTCCACACATACTGTCCGTGCCCAGTGTCCTCACATACAGTCCGTGCCCAGTGTCCACACATTTTGTCCGTGCCCAATGTCCACACATACTGTCCGTGCCAAGTGTCCACACATGCTGTCCGTGCCCAGTGTCTACACATACTGTCCATGCCCAGTGTCCACACACACTGTCCGTGCCCAGTGTCCACACACACTGTCCGTGCCCAGTGTCGAGACACACTCTCCGTGCCCAGTGTCCACACACACTCTCCGTGCCCAGTGTCCACACATACTGTCCGTGCCCAGTGTCCACACAAACTGTCCGTGCCCAGTGTCCACACACACTGTCCGTGCCCAGTGTCCACACACACTGTCTGTGCCCAGCGTCCACACACACCCTCCGTGCCCAGTGTCCACACATACTGTCCGTGCCCAGTGTCCACACATACTGTTCGTGCCCAGTGTCCACACATTTTGTCCGTGCCCAGTGTCCACACATACTGTACGTGCCCAGTGTCCACACACACTGTCCGTGCCCAATGTCCACACACACTCTCCGTGCCCAGTGTCCACACATACTGTCCGTGCCCAGTGTCCACACATACTGTCCGTGCCCAGTGTCCACACATTTTGTCCGTGCCAATGTCCACAAAGACTGTCCGTGCCCAGTGTCCACACACACTGTCCGTGCCCAGTGTCCACACACACTGTCCGTGCCCAGTGTCCACACACACTGTCCGTGCCCAGTGTCCACACACACTGTCCGTGCCCAGTGTCCACACACACTGTCCGTGCCCAGTGTCCACACACACTTTCCGTGCCCAGTGTCCACACACATTGTCCGTGCCCAGTGTCCACATACATATTGTCCGTGCCCAGTGTCCACACACACTGTCCATGCCCAGTGTCCACACACACTGTCCGTGCCCAGTGTCCACACACCTGTCCGTGCCCAGTGTCCACACATACTGTCCGTGCCCAGTGTCCACACATTTTGTCCGTGCCCACTGTCCACAAACACTGTCCGTGCCCAGTATCCAGACACACTGTCCGTGCCCAGTGCCCACACACACTGTCCGTGCCCAGTGTCCACACACACTGTCCGTGCCCAGTGTCCACACACACTGTCCGTGCCCAGTGTCCACACACACTGTCCGTGCCCAGTGTCCACACACACTGTCCTTGCCCAGTGTCCACACACACTGTCCGTGCCCAGTGTCCACACAAACTGTCCGTGCCCAGTGTCCACACACACTGTCCGTGCCCAGTGTCCACACATACTGTCCGTGCCCAGTGTCCACACACACTGTCCGTGCCCAGTGTCCACACACACTGTCCGTGCCCAGTGTCCACACACACTGTCCGTGCCCAGTGTCCACACACACTGTCCGTGCCCAGTGTCCACACACACTGTCCTTGCCCAGTGTCCACACACACTGTCCGTGCCCAGTGTCCACACAAACTGTCCGTGCCCAGTGTCCACACACACTGTCCGTGCCCAGTGTCCACACATACTGTCCGTGCTCAGTGTCCACACATTCTGTCCGTGCCCAGTGTCCACACATACTGTCCGTGCCCAGTGTCCACACACACTGTCCGTGCCCAGTGTCCACACACACTGTCCTTGCCCAGTGTCCACACACACTGTCCGTGCCCAGTGTCCACATATACTGTCCGTGCCCAGCGTCCACACATACTGTCCGTGCCCAGTGTCCACACACACTGTCCGTACCCAGTGTCCACACACACTGTCCGTGCCCAGTGTCCACACACACTGTCCGTGCCCAGTGTCCACACATACTATCCGTGCCCAGTGTCCACACATACTGTCCGTGCCCAGTGTCCACACACACGGTCCGCGCCCAGTGTCCACACATACTGTCTGTGCCCAGTGCCCACACACACTGTCCGTGCCCAGTGTCCACACATACTGTCCGTGCCCAGTGTCCACACATTCTGTCCGTGCCCAGTGTCCACACAGACTGTCCGTGCCCAGTGTCCACACATACTGTCCGTGCCCAGTGTCCACACAGACTGTCCGTGCCCAGTGTCCACACACACTGTCCGTGCCCAGTGTCCACACATACTGTCCGTGCCCAGTGTCCACACACACTGTCCGTGCCCAGTGTCCACACAAACTGTCCGTGCCCAGTGTCCACACACACTGTCCTTGCCCAGTGTCCACACACACTGTCCGTGCCCAGTGTCCACACACACTGTCCGTGCACAGTGTCCACAGACACTGTCCATGCCCAGTGTCCACACACACTGTCCGTGCCCAGTGTCCACACACACTGTCCGTGCCCAGTGTCCACACACACTGTCCTTGCCCAGTGTCCACACATACTGTCCGTGCTCAGTGTCCACACATTCTGTCCGTGCCCAGTGTCCACACATACTGTCCGTGCCCAGTGTCCACACACACTGTCCGTGCCCAGTGTCCACACAAACTGTCCGTGCCCAGTGTCCACACACACTGTCCTTGCCCAGTGTCCACACACACTGTCCGTGCCCAGTGTCCACACATACTGTCCGTGCCCAGTGTCCACACACACCGTCCGTGCCCAGTGTCCACACAAACTGTCCGTGCCCAGTGTCCACACACACTGTCCGTGCCCAGTGTCCACACACACTGTCCGTGCCCAGTGTCCACACACACTGTCCTTGCCCAGTGTCCACACACACTGTCCGTGCCCAGTGCCAAAAAAACTGTCCGTGCCCAGTGTCCACACACACTGTCCGTGCCCAGTGTCCACACACACTGTCCGTGCCCAGTGTCCACACACACTGTCCGTGCCCAGTGTCCACACACACTGTCCGTGCCCAGTGTCCACACACACTGTCCATGCCCAGTGTCCACACATACTGTCCGTGCCCAGTGTCCACACATACTGTCCATGCCCAATGTCCACACATACTGTCCGTGCCCAGTGTCCACACATACTGTCCGTGCCCAGTGTCCACACATACTGTCCGTGCCCAGTGTCCACACATACTGTCCGTGCCCAGTGTCTACACACACTGTCCGCGCCCAGTGTCCACACACACTGTCCGTGCCCAGTGTCCACACATACTGTCCGTGCCCAGTGTCCACACACACTGTCCGTGCCGTGTCCACACACACTGTCCGTGCCCAGTGTCCACACACACTGTCCATGCCCAGTGTCCACACATACTGTCCGTGCCGTGTCCACACACACTGTCCGTGCCCAGTGTCCACACACACTGTCCGTGCCCAGTGTCCACACACACTGTCCGTGCCCAGTGTCCACACACACTGTCCGTGCCCAGTGTCCACCCATACTGTTCCTGCCCAGTGCCCACACATACTGTCCGTGCCCAGTGTCCACACATTCTGTCCGTGCCCAGTGTCCACCCATACTGTTCCTGCCCAGTGCCCACACATACTGTCCTTGCCCAGTGTCCACACATACTGTCCGTGCCCAGTGTCCACACATACTGTCCGTGCCCAGTTTCCACACAAACTGTCCGTGCCCAGTGTCCACACACACTGTCCGTGCCCAGTGTCCACACATACTGTCCGTGCCCAGTGTCCACACACACTGTCCGTGCCCAGTGTCCACACACATTGTCCGTGCCCAGTGTCCACACACACTGTCCGTGCCCAGTGTCCACACACACTGTCCGTGCCCAGTCTCCACACATACTGTCCGTGCCCAGTGTCCACACATACTGTCCGTGCCCAGTGTCCTCACATACAGTCCGTGCCCAGTGTCCACACATTCTGTCCGTGCCCAATGTCCACACATACTGTCCGTGCCAAGTGTCCACACATGCTGTCCGTGCCCAGTGTCTACACATACTGTCCATGCCCAGTGTCCACACACACTGTCCGTGCCCAGTGTCCACACACACTGTCCGTGCCTAGTGTCGAGACACACTCTCCGTGCCCAGTGTCCACACACACTCTCCGTGCCCAGTGTCCACACATACTGTCCGTGCCCAGTGTCCACACAAACTGTCCGTGCCCAGTGTCCACACACACTGTCCGTGCCCAGTGTCCACACACACTGTCTGTGCCCAGCGTCCACACACACCCTCCGTGCCCAGTGTCCACACATACTGTCCGTGCCCAGTGTCCACACATACTGTTCGTGCCCAGTGTCCACACATTTTGTCCGTGCCCAGTGTCCACACATACTGTACGTGCCCAGTGTCCACACACACTGTCCGTGCCCAATGTCCACACACACTCTCCGTGCCCAGTGTCCACACATACTGTCCGTGCCCAGTGTCCACACATACTGTCCGTGCCCAGTGTCCACACATTTTGTCCGTGCCAATGTCCACAAAGACTGTCCGTGCCCAGTGTCCACACACACTGTCCGTGCCCAGTGTCCACACACACTGTCCGTGCCCAGTGTCCACACACACTGTCCGTGCCCAGTGTCCACACACACTGTCCGTGCCCAGTGTCCACACACACTGTCCGTGCCCAGTGTCCACACACACTGTCCGTGCCCAGTGTCCACACACACTGTCCGTGCCCAGTGTCCACACACATTGTCCGTGCCCAGTGTCCACATACATATTGTCCGTGCCCAGTGTCCACACACACTGTCCATGCCCAGTGTCCACACACACTGTCCGTGCCCAGTGTCCACACACCTGTCCGTGCCCAGTGTCCACACATACTGTCCGTGCCCAGTGTCCACACATTTTGTCCGTGCCCACTGTCCACAAACACTGTCCGTGCCCAGTATCCAGACACACTGTCCGTGCCCAGTGCCCACACACACTGTCCGTGCCCAGTGTCCACACACACTGTCCGTGCCCAGTGTCCACACACACTGTCCGTGCCCAGTGTCCACACACACTGTCCGTGCCCAGTGTCCACACACACTGTCCTTGCCCAGTGTCCACACACACTGTCCGTGCCCAGTGTCCACACAAACTGTCCGTGCCCAGTGTCCACACACACTGTCCGTGCCCAGTGTCCACACATACTGTCCGTGCCCAGTGTCCACACACACTGTCCGTGCCCAGTGTCCACACACATTGTCCGTGCCCAGTGTCCACACACACTGTCCGTGCCCAGTGTCCACACACACTGTCCGTGCCCAGTGTCCACACACACTGTCCGTGCCCAGTGTCCACACACACTGTCCTTGCCCAGTGTCCACACACACTGTCCGTGCCCAGTGTCCACACAAACTGTCCGTGCCCAGTGTCCACACACACTGTCCGTGCCCAGTGTCCACACACATTGTCCGTGCCCAGTGTCCACACACACTGTCCGTGCCCAGTGTCCACACACACTGTCCGTGCCCAGTCTCCACACATACTGCCCGTGCCCAGTGTCCACACATACTGTCCGTGCCCAGTGTCCTCACATACAGTCCGTGCCCAGTGTCCACACATTCTGTCCGTGCCCAATGTCCACACATACTGTCCGTGCCAAGTGTCCACACATGCGGTCCTTGCCCAGTGTCTACACATACTGTCCATGCCCAGTGTCCACACACACTGTCCGTGCCCAGTGTCCACACACACTGTCCGTGCCCAGTGTCGAGACACACTGTCCGTGCCCACTGTCCAGACACACTGTCCGTGCCCAGTGTCCAGACACACTGGCCGTGCCCAGTGTCCAGACACACTGTCCGTGCCCAGTGTCCACACATACTGTCCGTTCCCAGTGTCCACACACACTGTCCGTGCCCAGTGTCCAGACACACTGTCCGTGCCCAGTGTCCACACGTACCTCCCGTGCCCAGTGTCCACACGTATTGTCCGTGCCCAGTGTCCACACATACTGTCCGTGCCCAGTGTCCACACATAATGTCAGTGCCCAGTGTCCACACACACTGTCCGTGCCCAGTGTCCACACACACTGTCCGTGCCCAGTGTCCACACACACTCTCCGTGCCCAGTGTACACACACACTGTCCTTGCCCAGTGTCCACACACACTGTCCGTGCCCAGTGTCCACACACACTCTCCGTGCCCAGTGTCCACACATACTGTCCGTGCCCAGTGTCCACACAAACTGTCCGTGCCCAGTGTCCACACACACTGTCCGTGCCCAGTGTCCACACACACTGTCTGTGCCCAGTGTCCACACACACCCTCCGTGCCCAGTGTCCACACATACTGTCCGTGCCCAGTGTCCACACATACTGTTCGTGCCCAGTGTCCACACATTTTGTCCGTGCCCAGTGTCCACACATACTGTCCGTGCCCAGTGTCCACACACACTGTCCGTGCCCAATGTCCACACACAATCTCCGTGCCCAGTGTCCACACATACTGTCCGTGCCCAGTGTCCACACATACTGTCCGTGCCCAGTGTCCACACATACTGTCCGTGCCCAGTGTCCACACACACTGTCCTTGCCCAGTGTCCACACACACTCTCTGTGCCCAGTGTCCACACATACTGTCCCTGCCCAGTGTCCACACACACTGTCCGTGCTCAGTGTCCACACACACTGTCAGTGACCAGTGTCCACACTCACTGTCCGTGCCCAGTGTCCACACACACTGTCCGTGCCCAGTGTCCACACATACTGTCCGTGCCCAGTGTCCACACATACAGTCCGTGCCCAGTGTCCACACACACTGTCCGTGCCTAGTGTCCCCACTTACTGTCCGTGATCAGTGTCCACACATACTGTCCGTGCCCAGTGTCCACACATACTGTCCGTGCTCAGTGTCCGCACATAGTGTCCGTGCCCAGTGCCCACACACACTGTCCGTGCCCAGTGTCCACACACCTGTCCGTGCCCAGTGTCCACACATACTGTACGTGCCCAGTGTCCACACATACTGTCCGTGCCCAGTGTCCACACACACTGTCCGTGCCCAGTGTCCACACACACTGTCCGTGCCCAGTGTCCACACACATTGTCCGTGCCCAGTGTCCACATACATATTGTCCGTGCCCAGTGTCCACACATACTGTCCATGCCCAGTGTCCACACATACTGTCCGTGCCCAGTGTCCACACATACTGTCCATGCCCAGTCTCCACACACACTGTCCGTGCCCAGTGTCCACACATACTGTCTGTGCCCAGTGTCCACACACACTGTCCGTGCCCAGTGTCCACACTCACTGTCCGTGCCCAGTGTCCACACACACTGTCCGTGCCCAGTGTCCACACATACTGTCCGTGCCCAGTGTCCGCACATAGTGTCCGTGCCCAGTGCCCACACACACTGTCCGTGCCCAGTGTCCACACACCTGTCCGTGCCCAGTGTCCACACATACTGTCCGTGCCCAGTGTCCACACATTTTGTCCGTGCCCACTGTCCACAAACACTGTCCGTGCCCAGTATCCAGACACACTGTCCGTGCCCAGTGCCCACACACACTGTCCGTGCCCAGTGTCCACACACACTGTCCGTGCCCAGTGTCCACACACACTGTCCGTGCCCAGTGTCCACACACACTGTCCGTGCCCAGTGTCCACACACACTGTCCGTGCCCAGTGTCCACACAAACTGTCCGTGCCCAGTGTCCACACACACTGTCCGTGCCCAGTGTCCACACATACTGTCCGTGCCCAGTGTCCACACACACTGTCCGTGCCCAGTGTCCACACACATTGTCCGTGCCCAGTGTCCACACACACTGTCCGTGCCCAGTGTCCACACACACTGTCCGTGCCCAGTGTCCACACACACTGTCCGTGCCCAGTGTCCACACACACTGTCCTTGCCCAGTGTCCACACACACTGTCCGTGCCCAGTGTCCACACAAACTGTCCGTGCCCAGTGTCCACACACACTGTCCGTGCCCAGTGTCCACACATACTGTCCGTGCCCAGTGTCCACACACACTGTCCTTGCCCAGTGTCCACACACACTGTCCGTGCCCAGTGTCCACACAAACTGTCCGTGCCCAGTGTCCACACACACTGTCCGTGCCCAGTGTCCACACACATTGTCCGTGCCCAGTGTCCACACACACTGTCCGTGCCCAGTGTCCACACACACTGTCCGTGCCCAGTCTCCACACATACTGCCCGTGCCCAGTGTCCACACATACTGTCCGTGCCCAGTGTCCTCACATACAGTCCGTGCCCAGTGTCCACACATTCTGTCCGTGCCCAATGTCCACACATACTGTCCGTGCCAAGTGTCCACACATGCGGTCCTTGCCCAGTGTCTACACATACTGTCCATGCCCAGTGTCCACACACACTGTCCGTGCCCAGTGTCCACACACACTGTCCGTGCCCAGTGTCGAGACACACTGTCCGTGCCCACTGTCCAGACACACTGTCCGTGCCCAGTGTCCAGACACACTGGCCGTGCCCAGTGTCCAGACACACTGTCCGTGCCCAGTGTCCACACATACTGTCCGTTCCCAGTGTCCACACACACTGTCCGTGCCCAGTGTCCAGACACACTGTCCGTGCCCAGTGTCCACACGTACCTCCCGTGCCCAGTGTCCACACGTATTGTCCGTGCCCAGTGTCCACACATACTGTCCGTGCCCAGTGTCCACACATAATGTCAGTGCCCAGTGTCCACACACACTGTCCGTGCCCAGTGTCCACACACACTGTCCGTGCCCAGTGTCCACACACACTCTCCGTGCCCAGTGTCCACACATACTGTCCGTGCCCAGTGTCCACACAAACTGTCCGTGCCCAGTGTCCACACACACTGTCCGTGCCCAGTGTCCACACACACTGTCTGTGCCCAGTGTCCACACACACCCTCCGTGCCCAGTGTCCACACATACTGTCCGTGCCCAGTGTCCACACATACTGTTCGTGCCCAGTGTCCACACATTTTGTCCGTGCCCAGTGTCCACACATACTGTCCGTGCCCAGTGTCCACACACACTGTCCGTGCCCAATGTCCACACACACTCTCCGTGCCCAGTGTCCACACATACTGTCCGTGCCCAGTGTCCACACATACTGTCCGTGCCCAGTGTCCACACATTTTGTCCGTGCCAATGTCCACAAAGACTGTCCGTGCCCAGTGTCCACACACACTGTCCGTGCCCAGTGTCCACACACACTGTCCGTGCCCAGTGTCCACACACACTGTCCGTGCCCAGTGTCCACACACACTGTCCGTGCCCAGTGTCCACACACACTGTCCGTGCCCAGTGTCCACACACACTGTCCGTGCCCAGTGTCCACACACACTGTCCGTGCCCAGTGTCCACACACATTGTCCGTGCCCAGTGTCCACATACATATTGTCCGTGCCCAGTGTCCACACACACTGTCCATGCCCAGTGTCCACACATACTGTCCGTGCCCAGTGTCCACACATACTGTCCATGCCCAGTCTCCACACACACTGTCCGTGCCCAGTGTCCACACATACTGTCTGTGCCCAGTGTCCACACACACTGTCCGTGCCCAGTGTCCACACTCACTGTCCGTGCCCAGTGTCCACACACACTGTCCGTGCCCAGTGTCCACACATACTGTCCGTGCCCAGTGTCCGCACATAGTGTCCGTGCCCAGTGCCCACACACACTGTCCGTGCCCAGTGTCCACACACCTGTCCGTGCCCAGTGTCCACACATACTGTCCGTGCCCAGTGTCCACACATTTTGTCCGTGCCCACTGTCCACAAACACTGTCCGTGCCCAGTATCCAGACACACTGTCCGTGCCCAGTGCCCACACACACTGTCCGTGCCCAGTGTCCACACATACTGTCCGTGCCCAGTGTCCACACACACTGTCCGTGCCCAGTGTCCACACACATTGTCCGTGCCCAGTGTCCACACACACTGTCCGTGCCCAGTGTCCACACACACTGTCCGTGCCCAGTGTCCACACACACTGTCCGTGCCCAGTGTCCACACACACTGTCCTTGCCCAGTGTCCACACACACTGTCCGTGCCCAGTGTCCACACAAACTGTCCGTGCCCAGTGTCCACACACACTGTCCGTGCCCAGTGTCCACACATACTGTCCGTGCCCAGTGTCCACACACACTGTCCTTGCCCAGTGTCCACACACACTGTCCGTGCCCAGTGTCCACACAAACTGTCCGTGCCCAGTGTCCACACACACTGTCCGTGCCCAGTGTCCACACACATTGTCCGTGCCCAGTGTCCACACACACTGTCCGTGCCCAGTGTCCACACACACTGTCCGTGCCCAGTCTCCACACATACTGCCCGTGCCCAGTGTCCACACATACTGTCCGTGCCCAGTGTCCTCACATACAGTCCGTGCCCAGTGTCCACACATTCTGTCCGTGCCCAATGTCCACACATACTGTCCGTGCCAAGTGTCCACACATGCGGTCCTTGCCCAGTGTCTACACATACTGTCCATGCCCAGTGTCCACACACACTGTCCGTGCCCAGTGTCCACACACACTGTCCGTGCCCAGTGTCGAGACACACTGTCCGTGCCCACTGTCCAGACACACTGTCCGTGCCCAGTGTCCAGACACACTGGCCGTGCCCAGTGTCCAGACACACTGTCCGTGCCCAGTGTCCACACATACTGTCCGTTCCCAGTGTCCACACACACTGTCCGTGCCCAGTGTCCAGACACACTGTCCGTGCCCAGTGTCCACACGTACCTCCCGTGCCCAGTGTCCACACGTATTGTCCGTGCCCAGTGTCCACACATACTGTCCGTGCCCAGTGTCCACACATAATGTCAGTGCCCAGTGTCCACACACACTGTCCGTGCCCAGTGTCCACACACACTGTCCGTGCCCAGTGTCCACACACACTCTCCGTGCCCAGTGTACACACACACTGTCCTTGCCCAGTGTCCACACACACTGTCCGTGCCCAGTGTCCACACACACTCTCCGTGCCCAGTGTCCACACATACTGTCCGTGCCCAGTGTCCACACAAACTGTCCGTGCCCAGTGTCCACACACACTGTCCGTGCCCAGTGTCCACACACACTGTCTGTGCCCAGTGTCCACACACACCCTCCGTGCCCAGTGTCCACACATACTGTCCGTGCCCAGTGTCCACACATACTGTTCGTGCCCAGTGTCCACACATTTTGTCCGTGCCCAGTGTCCACACATACTGTCCGTGCCCAGTGTCCACACACACTGTCCGTGCCCAATGTCCACACACAATCTCCGTGCCCAGTGTCCACACATACTGTCCGTGCCCAGTGTCCACACATACTGTCCGTGCCCAGTGTCCACACATACTGTCCGTGCCCAGTGTCCACACACACTGTCCTTGCCCAGTGTCCACACACACTCTCTGTGCCCAGTGTCCGCACATACTGTCCCTGCCCAGTGTCCACACACACTGTCCGTGCCCAGTGTCCACACATACTGTCCGTGCCCAGTGTCCACACACACTGTCCGTGCTCAGTGTCCACACACACTGTCAGTGACCAGTGTCCACACTCACTGTCCGTGCCCAGTGTCCACACACACTGTCCGTGCCCAGTGTCCACACATACTGTCCATGCCCAGTGTCCACACATACAGTCCGTGCCCAGTGTCCACACACACTGTCCGTGCCTAGTGTCCCCACTTACTGTCCGTGATCAGTGTCCACACATACTGTCCGTGCCCAGTGTCCACACATACTGTCCGTGCTCAGTGTCCGCACATAGTGTCCGTGCCCAGTGCCCACACACACTGTCCGTGCCCAGTGTCCACACACCTGTCCGTGCCCAGTGTCCACACATACTGTACGTGCCCAGTGTCCACACATACTGTCCGTGCCCAGTGTCCACACACACTGTCCGTGCCCAGTGTCCACACACACTGTCCGTGCCCAGTGTCCACACACATTGTCCGTGCCCAGTGTCCACATACATATTGTCCGTGCCCAGTGTCCACACATACTGTCCATGCCCAGTGTCCACACATACTGTCCGTGCCCAGTGTCCACACATACTGTCCATGCCCAGTCTCCACACACACTGTCCGTGCCCAGTGTCCACACATACTGTCTGTGCCCAGTGTCCACACACACTGTCCGTGCCCAGTGTCCACACTCACTGTCCGTGCCCAGTGTCCACACACACTGTCCGTGCCCAGTGTCCACACATACTGTCCGTGCCCAGTGTCCGCACATAGTGTCCGTGCCCAGTGCCCACACACACTGTCCGTGCCCAGTGTCCACACACCTGTCCGTGCCCAGTGTCCACACATACTGTCCGTGCCCAGTGTCCACACATTTTGTCCGTGCCCACTGTCCACAAACACTGTCCGTGCCCAGTATCCAGACACACTGTCCGTGCCCAGTGCCCACACACACTGTCCGTGCCCAGTGTCCACACACACTGTCCGTGCCCAGTGTCCACACACACTGTCCGTGCCCAGTGTCCACACATACTGTACGTGCCCAGTGTCCACACACACTGTCCGTGCCCAGTGTCCACACACACTGTCCGTGCCCAGTGTCCACACACACTGTCCGTGCCCAGTGTCCACACACACTGTCCGTGCCCAGTGTCCACACAAACTGTCCGTGCCCAGTGTCCACACACACTGTCCGTGCCCAGTGTCCACACATACTGTCCGTGCCCAGTGTCCACACACACTGTCCGTGCCCAGTGTCCACACACATTGTCCGTGCCCAGTGTCCACACACACTGTCCGTGCCCAGTGTCCACACACACTGTCCGTGCCCAGTGTCCACACACACTGTCCGTGCCCAGTGTCCACACACACTGTCCTTGCCCAGTGTCCACACACACTGTCCGTGCCCAGTGTCCACACAAACTGTCCGTGCCCAGTGTCCACACACACTGTCCGTGCCCAGTGTCCACACATACTGTCCGTGCCCAGTGTCCACACACACTGTCCTTGCCCAGTGTCCACACACACTGTCCGTGCCCAGTGTCCACACAAACTGTCCGTGCCCAGTGTCCACACACACTGTCCGTGCCCAGTGTCCACACACATTGTCCGTGCCCAGTGTCCACACACACTGTCCGTGCCCAGTGTCCACACACACTGTCCGTGCCCAGTCTCCACACATACTGCCCGTGCCCAGTGTCCACACATACTGTCCGTGCCCAGTGTCCTCACATACAGTCCGTGCCCAGTGTCCACACATTCTGTCCGTGCCCAATGTCCACACATACTGTCCGTGCCAAGTGTCCACACATGCGGTCCTTGCCCAGTGTCTACACATACTGTCCATGCCCAGTGTCCACACACACTGTCCGTGCCCAGTGTCCACACACACTGTCCGTGCCCAGTGTCGAGACACACTGTCCGTGCCCACTGTCCAGACACACTGTCCGTGCCCAGTGTCCAGACACACTGGCCGTGCCCAGTGTCCAGACACACTGTCCGTGCCCAGTGTCCACACATACTGTCCGTTCCCAGTGTCCACACACACTGTCCGTGCCCAGTGTCCAGACACACTGTCCGTGCCCAGTGTCCACACGTACCTCCCGTGCCCAGTGTCCACACGTATTGTCCGTGCCCAGTGTCCACACATACTGTCCGTGCCCAGTGTCCACACATAATGTCAGTGCCCAGTGTCCACACACACTGTCCGTGCCCAGTGTCCACACACACTGTCCGTGCCCAGTGTCCACACACACTCTCCGTGCCCAGTGTCCACACATACTGTCCGTGCCCAGTGTCCACACAAACTGTCCGTGCCCAGTGTCCACACACACTGTCCGTGCCCAGTGTCCACACACACTGTCTGTGCCCAGTGTCCACACACACCCTCCGTGCCCAGTGTCCACACATACTGTCCGTGCCCAGTGTCCACACATACTGTTCGTGCCCAGTGTCCACACATTTTGTCCGTGCCCAGTGTCCACACATACTGTCCGTGCCCAGTGTCCACACACACTGTCCGTGCCCAATGTCCACACACACTCTCCGTGCCCAGTGTCCACACATACTGTCCGTGCCCAGTGTCCACACATACTGTCCGTGCCCAGTGTCCACACATTTTGTCCGTGCCAATGTCCACAAAGACTGTCCGTGCCCAGTGTCCACACACACTGTCCGTGCCCAGTGTCCACACACACTGTCCGTGCCCAGTGTCCACACACACTGTCCGTGCCCAGTGTCCACACACACTGTCCGTGCCCAGTGTCCACACACACTGTCCGTGCCCAGTGTCCACACACACTGTCCGTGCCCAGTGTCCACACACACTGTCCGTGCCCAGTGTCCACACACATTGTCCGTGCCCAGTGTCCACATACATATTGTCCGTGCCCAGTGTCCACACACACTGTCCATGCCCAGTGTCCACACATACTGTCCGTGCCCAGTGTCCACACATACTGTCCATGCCCAGTCTCCACACACACTGTCCGTGCCCAGTGTCCACACATACTGTCTGTGCCCAGTGTCCACACACACTGTCCGTGCCCAGTGTCCACACTCACTGTCCGTGCCCAGTGTCCACACACACTGTCCGTGCCCAGTGTCCACACATACTGTCCGTGCCCAGTGTCCGCACATAGTGTCCGTGCCCAGTGCCCACACACACTGTCCGTGCCCAGTGTCCACACACCTGTCCGTGCCCAGTGTCCACACATACTGTCCGTGCCCAGTGTCCACACATTTTGTCCGTGCCCACTGTCCACAAACACTGTCCGTGCCCAGTATCCAGACACACTGTCCGTGCCCAGTGCCCACACACACTGTCCGTGCCCAGTGTCCACACATACTGTCCGTGCCCAGTGTCCACACACACTGTCCGTGCCCAGTGTCCACACACATTGTCCGTGCCCAGTGTCCACACACACTGTCCGTGCCCAGTGTCCACACACACTGTCCGTGCCCAGTGTCCACACACACTGTCCGTGCCCAGTGTCCACACACACTGTCCTTGCCCAGTGTCCACACACTGTCCGTGCCCAGTGTCCACACAAACTGTCCGTGCCCAGTGTCCACACACACTGTCCGTGCCCAGTGTCCACACATACTGTCCGTGCCCAGTGTCCACACACACTGTCCTTGCCCAGTGTCCACACACACTGTCCGTGCCCAGTGTCCACACAAACTGTCCGTGCCCAGTGTCCACACACACTGTCCGTGCCCAGTGTCCACACACATTGTCCGTGCCCAGTGTCCACACACACTGTCCGTGCCCAGTGTCCACACACACTGTCCGTGCCCAGTCTCCACACATACTGCCCGTGCCCAGTGTCCACACATACTGTCCGTGCCCAGTGTCCTCACATACAGTCCGTGCCCAGTGTCCACACATTCTGTCCGTGCCCAATGTCCACACATACTGTCCGTGCCAAGTGTCCACACATGCGGTCCTTGCCCAGTGTCTACACATACTGTCCATGCCCAGTGTCCACACACACTGTCCGTGCCCAGTGTCCACACACACTGTCCGTGCCCAGTGTCGAGACACACTGTCCGTGCCCACTGTCCAGACACACTGTCCGTGCCCAGTGTCCAGACACACTGGCCGTGCCCAGTGTCCAGACACACTGTCCGTGCCCAGTGTCCACACATACTGTCCGTTCCCAGTGTCCACACACACTGTCCGTGCCCAGTGTCCAGACACACTGTCCGTGCCCAGTGTCCACACGTACCTCCCGTGCCCAGTGTCCACACGTATTGTCCGTGCCCAGTGTCCACACATACTGTCCGTGCCCAGTGTCCACACATAATGTCAGTGCCCAGTGTCCACACACACTGTCCGTGCCCAGTGTCCACACACACTGTCCGTGCCCAGTGTCCACACACACTCTCCGTGCCCAGTGTACACACACACTGTCCTTGCCCAGTGTCCACACACACTGTCCGTGCCCAGTGTCCACACACACTCTCCGTGCCCAGTGTCCACACATACTGTCCGTGCCCAGTGTCCACACAAACTGTCCGTGCCCAGTGTCCACACACACTGTCCGTGCCCAGTGTCCACACACACTGTCTGTGCCCAGTGTCCACACACACCCTCCGTGCCCAGTGTCCACACATACTGTCCGTGCCCAGTGTCCACACATACTGTTCGTGCCCAGTGTCCACACATTTTGTCCGTGCCCAGTGTCCACACATACTGTCCGTGCCCAGTGCCCACACACACTGTCCGTGCCCAATGTCCACACACACTCTCCGTGCCCAGTGTCCACACATACTGTCCGTGCCCAGTGTCCACACATACTGTCCGTGCCCAGTGTCCACACATACTGTCCGTGCCCAGTGTCCACACACACTGTCCTTGCCCAGTGTCCACACACACTCTCTGTGCCCAGTGTCCACACATACTGTCCCTGCCCAGTGTCCACACACACTGTCCGTGCCCAGTGTCCACACATACTGTCCGTGCCCAGTGTCCACACACACTGTCCGTGCTCAGTGTCCACACACACTGTCAGTGACCAGTGTCCACACTCACTGTCCGTGCCCAGTGTCCACACACACTGTCCGTGCCCAGTGTCCACACATACTGTCCGTGCCCAGTGTCCACACATACAGTCCGTGCCCAGTGTCCACACACACTGTCCGTGCCTAGTGTCCCCACTTACTGTCCGTGACCAGTGTCCACACATACTGTCCGTGCCCAGTGTCCACACATACTGTCCGTGCTCAGTGTCCGCACATAGTGTCCGTGCCCAGTGCCCACACACACTGTCCGTGCCCAGTGTCCACACACCTGTCCGTGCCCAGTGTCCACACATACTGTACGTGCCCAGTGTCCACACATACTGTCCGTGCCCAGTGTCCACACACACTGTCCGTGCCCAGTGTCCACACACACTGTCCATGCCCAGTGTCCACACACATTGTCCGTGCCCAGTGTCCACATACATATTGTCCGTGCCCAGTGTCCACACACACTGTCCATGCCCAGTGTCCACACATACTGTCCGTGCCCAGTGTCCACACATACTGTCCATGCCCAGTCTCCACACACACTGTCCGTGCCCAGTGTCCACACATACTGTCTGTGCCCAGTGTCCACACACACTGTCCGTGCCCAGTGTCCACACTCACTGTCCGTGCCCAGTGTCCACACACACTGTCCGTGCCCAGTGTCCACACACCTGTCCGTGCCCAGTGTCCACACATACTGTCCGTGCCCAGTGTCCACACATTTTGTCCGTGCCCACTGTCCACAAACACTGTCCGTGCCCAGTGTCCACACACACTGTCCGTGCCCAGTGTCCACACACACTGTCCGTGCCCAGTGCCCACACACACTGTCCGTGCCCAGTGTCCACACACACTGTCCGTGCCCAGTGTCCACACAAACTGTCCGTGCCCAGTGTCCACACACACTGTCCGTGCCCAGTGTCCACACATACTGTCCGTGCCCAGTGTCCACACACACTGTCCGTGCCCAGTGTCCACACACATTGTCCGTGCCCAGTGTCCACACACACTGTCCGTGCCCAGTGTCCACACACACTGTCCGTGCCCAGTGTCCACACACACTGTCCGTGCCCAGTGTCCACACACACTGTCCTTGCCCAGTGTCCACACACACTGTCCGTGCCCAGTGTCCACACAAACTGTCCGTGCCCAGTGTCCACACACACTGTCCGTGCCCAGTGTCCACACATACTGTCCGTGCCCAGTGTCCACACACACTGTCCTTGCCCAGTGTCCACACACACTGTCCGTGCCCAGTGTCCACACAAACTGTCCGTGCCCAGTGTCCACACACACTGTCCGTGCCCAGTGTCCACACACATTGTCCGTGCCCAGTGTCCACACACACTGTCCGTGCCCAGTGTCCACACACACTGTCCATGCCCAGTCTCCACACATACTGCCCGTGCCCAGTGTCCACACATACTGTCCGTGCCCAGTGTCCTCACATACAGTCCGTGCCCAGTGTCCACACATTCTGTCCGTGCCCAATGTCCACACATACTGTCCGTGCCAAGTGTCCACACATGCGGTCCTTGCCCAGTGTCTACACATACTGTCCATGCCCAGTGTCCACACACACTGTCCGTGCCCAGTGTCCACACACACTGTCCGTGCCCAGTGTCGAGACACACTGTCCGTGCCCACTGTCCAGACGCACTGTCCGTGCCCAGTGTCCAGACACACTGGCCGTGCCCAGTGTCCAGACACACTGTCCGTGCCCAGTGTCCACACATACTGTCCGTTCCCAGTGTCCACACACACTGTCCGTGCCCAGTGTCCAGACACACTGTCCGTGCCCAGTGTCCACACGTACCTCCCGTGCCCAGTGTCCACACGTATTGTCCGTGCCCAGTGTCCACACATACTGTCCGTGCCCAGTGTCCACACATAATGTCAGTGCCCAGTGTCCACACACACTGTCCGTGCCCAGTGTCCACACACACTGTCCGTGCCCAGTGTCCACACACACTCTCCGTGCCCAGTGTACACACACACTGTCCTTGCCCAGTGTCCACACACACTGTCCGTGCCCAGTGTCCACACACACTCTCCGTGCCCAGTGTCCACACATACTGTCCGTGCCCAGTGTCCACACAAACTGTCCGTGCCCAGTGTCCACACACACTGTCCGTGCCCAGTGTCCACACACACTGTCTGTGCCCAGTGTCCACACACACCCTCCGTGCCCAGTGTCCACACATACTGTCCGTGCCCAGTGTCCACACATACTGTTCGTGCCCAGTGTCCACACATTTTGTCCGTGCCCAGTGTCCACACATACTGTCCGTGCCCAGTGTCCACACACACTGTCCGTGCCCAATGTCCACACACACTCTCCGTGCCCAGTGTCCACACATACTGTCCGTGCCCAGTGTCCACACATACTGTCCGTGCCCTGTGTCCACACATTTTGTCCGTGCCAATGTCCACAAAGACTGTCCGTGCCCAGTGTCCACACACACTGTCCGTGCCCAGTGTCCACACACACTGTCCGTGCCCAGTGTCCACACACACTGTCCGTGCCCAGTGTCCACACACACTGTCCGTGCCCAGTGTCCACACACACTGTCCGTGCCCAGTGTCCACACACACTGTCCGTGCCCAGTGTCCACACACACTCTCCGTGCCCAGTGTCCACACACATTGTCCGTGCCCAGTGTCCACATACATATTGTCCGTGCCCAGTGTCCACACACACTGTCCATGCCCAGTGTCCACACATACTGTCCGTGCCCAGTGTCCACACATACTGTCCATGCCCTGTCTCCACACACACTGTCCGTGCCCAGTGTCCACACATACTGTCTGTGCCCAGTGTCCACACACACTGTCCGTGCCCAGTGTCCACACTCACTGTCCGTGCCCAGTGTCCACACACACTGTCCGTGCCCAGTGTCCACACATACTGTCCGTGCCCACTGTCCGCACAAAGTGTCCGTGCCCAGTGCCCACACACACTGTCCGTGCCCAGTGTCCACACACCTGTCCGTGCCCAGTGTCCACACATACTGTCCGTGCCCAGTGTCCACACATTTTGTCCGTGCCCACTGTCCACAAACACTGTCCGTGCCCAGTGTCCAGACACACTGTCCGTGCCCAGTGCCCACACACACTGTCCGTGCCCAGTGTCCACACACACTGTCCGTGCCCAGTGTCCACACACACTGTCCGTGCCCAGTGTCCACACACACTGTCCGTGCCCAGTGTCCACACACACTGTCCGTGCCCAGTGTCCACACACACTGTCCGTGCCCAGTGTCCACACACATTGTCCGTGCCCAGTGTCCACAGACATATTGTCCGTGCCCAGTGTCCACACACACTGTCCATGCCCAGTGTCCACACATACTGTCCGTGCCTAGTGTCCACACATACTTTCCATGCCCAGTCTCCTCACACACTGTCCGTGCCCAGTGTCCACACATACTGTCTGTGCCCAGTGTCCACACACACTGTCCGTGCCCAGTGTCCACACTCACTGTCCGTGCCCAGTGTCCACACACACTGTCCGTGCCCAGTGTCCACACATACTGTCCGTGCCCAGTGTCCGCACATAGTGTCCGTGCCCAGTGCCCACACACACTGTCCCTGCCCAGTGTCCACACACCTGTCCGTGCCCAGTGTCCACACATACTGTACATGCCCAGTGTCCACACACACTGTCCGTGCCCAGTGTCCACACCTACTGTCCGTGCCCAGTGTCCACACATACTGTCCGTGCCCAGTGTCCACACATACTGTCCGTGCCCAGTGTCCACACACACTGTCCGTGCCCAGTGTCCACACACACTGTCCGTGCCCAGTGTCCACACTTACTGTCCATGCCCAGTGTTCACACACACTGTCCGTGCCCAGTGTCCACACACACTGTCCGTGCCCAGTGTCCACACTTACTGTCCATGCCCAGTGTTCACACACACAGTCCGTGCCCAGTGTCCACACATTCTGTCCGTGCCCAATGTCCACACATACTGTCCGTGCCAAGTGTCCACACATGCGGTCCTTGCCCAGTGTCTACACATACTGTCCATGCCCAGTGTCCACACACACTGTCCGTGCCCAGTGTCCACACACACTGTCCGTGCCCAGTGTCGAGACACACTGTCCATGCCCACTGTCCAGACACACTGTCCGTGCCCAGTGTCCAGACACACTGGCCGTGCCCAGTGTCCAGACACACTGTCCGTGCCCAGTGTCCACACATACTGTCCGTTCCCAGTGTCCACACACACTGTCCGTGCCCAGTGTCCAGACACACTGTCCGTGCCCAGTGTCCACACGTACCTCCCGTGCCCAGTGTCCACACGTATTGTCCGTGCCCAGTGTCCACACATACTGTCCGTGCCCAGTGTCCACACATAATGTCAGTGCCCAGTGTCCACACACACTGTCCGTGCCCAGTGTCCACACACACTGTCCGTGCCCAGTGTCCACACACACTCTCCGTGCCCAGTGTACACACACACTGTCCTTGCCCAGTGTCCACACACACTGTCCGTGCCCAGTGTCCACACACACTCTCCGTGCCCAGTGTCCACACATACTGTCCGTGCCCAGTGTCCACACAAACTGTCCGTGCCCAGTGTCCACACACACTGTCCGTGCCCAGTGTCCACACACACTGTCTGTGCCCAGTGTCCACACACACCCTCCGTGCCCAGTGTCCACACATACTGTCCGTGCCCAGTGTCCACACATACTGTTCGTGCCCAGTGTCCACACATTTTGTCCGTGCCCAGTGTCCACACATACTGTCCGTGCCCAGTGTCCACACACACTGTCCGTGCCCAATGTCCACACACACTCTCCGTGCCCAGTGTCCACACATACTGTCCGTGCCCAGTGTCCACACATACTGTCCGTGCCCAGTGTCCACACATTTTGTCCGTGCCAATGTCCACAAAGACTGTCCGTGCCCAGTGTCCACACACACTGTCCGTGCCCAGTGTCCACACACACTGTCCGTGCCCAGTGTCCACACACACTGTCCGTGCCCAGTGTCCACACACACTGTCCGTGCCCAGTGTCCACACACACTGTCCGTGCCCAGTGTCCACACACACTGTCCGTGCCCAGTGTCCACACACACTGTCCGTGCCCAGTGTCCACACACACTGTCCGTGCCCAGTGTCCACACACACTGTCCGTGCCCAGTGTCCACACACACTCTCCGTGCCCAGTGTCCACACACATTGTCCGTGCCCAGTGTCCACATACATATTGTCCGTGCCCAGTGTCCACACACACTGTCCATGCCCAGTGTACACACATACTGTCCGTGCCCAGTGTCCACACATACTGTCCATGCCCTGTCTCCACACACACTGTCCGTGCCCAGTGTCCACACATACTGTCTGTGCCCAGTGTCCACACACACTGTCCGTGCCCAGTGTCCACACATACTGTCCGTTCCCAGTGTCCACACACACTGTCCGTGCCCAGTGTCCAGACACACTGTCCGTGCCCAGTGTCCACACGTACCTCCCATGCCCAGTGTCCACACGTATTGTCCGTGCCCAGTGTCCACACATACTGTCCGTGCCCAGTGTCCACACATAATGTCAGTGCCCAGTGTCCACACACACTGTCCGTGCCCAGTGTCCACACACACTGTCCGTGCCCAGTGTCCACACACACTCTCCGTGCCCAGTGTACACACACACTGTCCTTGCCCAGTGTCCACACACACTGTCCGTGCCCAGTGTCCACACACACTCTCCGTGCCCAGTGTCCACACATACTGTCCGTGCCCAGTGTCCACACAAACTGTCCGTGCCCAGTGTCCACACACACTGTCCGTGCCCAGTGTCCACACACACTGTCTGTGCCCAGTGTCCACACACACCCTCCGTGCCCAGTGTCCACACATACTGTCCGTGCCCAGTGTCCACACATACTGTTCGTGCCCAGTGTCCACACATTTTGTCCGTGCCCAGTGTCCACACATACTGTCCGTGCCCAGTGTCCACACACACTGTCCGTGCCCAATGTCCACACACACTCTCCGTGCCCAGTGTCCACACATACTGTCCGTGCCCAGTGTCCACACATACTGTCCGTGCCCAGTGTCCACACATTTTGTCCGTGCCAATGTCCACAAAGACTGTCCGTGCCCAGTGTCCACACACACTGTCCGTGCCCAGTGTCCACACACACTGTCCGTGCCCAGTGTCCACACACACTGTCCGTGCCCAGTGTCCACACACACTGTCCGTGCCCAGTGTCCACACACACTGTCCGTGCCCAGTGTCCACACACACTCTCCGTGCCCAGTGTCCACACACATTGTCCGTGCCCAGTGTCCACATACATATTGTCCGTGCCCAGTGTCCACACACACTGTCCATGCCCAGTGTCCACACATACTGTCCGTGCCCAGTGTCCACACATACTGTCCATGCCCTGTCTCCACACACACTGTCCGTGCCCAGTGTCCACACATACTGTCTGTGCCCAGTGTCCACACACACTGTCCGTGCCCAGTGTCCACACTCACTGTCCGTGCCCAGTGTCCACACACACTGTCCGTGCCCAGTGTCCACACATACTGTCCGTGCCCACTGTCCGCACATAGTGTCCGTGCCCAGTGCCCACACACACTGTCCGTACCCAGTGTCCACACACCTGTCCGTGCCCAGTGTCCACACATACTGTCCGTGCCCAGTGTCCACACATTTTGTCCGTGCCCACTGTCCACAAACACTGTCCGTGCCCAGTGTCCAGACACACTGTCCGTGCCCAGTGCCCACACACACTGTCCGTGCCCAGTGTCCACACACACTGTCCGTGCCCAGTGTCCACACACACTGTCCGTGCCCAGTGTCCACACACACTGTCCGTGCCCAGTGTCCACACACACTGTCCGTGCCCAGTGTCCACACACACTGTCCGTGCCCAGTGTCCACACACATTGTCCGTGCCCAGTGTCCACAGACATATTGTCCGTGCCCAGTGTCCACACACACTGTCCATGCCCAGTGTCCACACATACTGTCCGTGCCCAGTGTCCACACATACTT
This sequence comes from Somniosus microcephalus, assembly GCF_052327205.1. Taxonomy (NCBI): domain Eukaryota; kingdom Metazoa; phylum Chordata; class Chondrichthyes; order Squaliformes; family Somniosidae; genus Somniosus; species Somniosus microcephalus. Next base: position 2,815,151 of record NC_141004.1, read on the forward strand.
TCCATGCCCAGTCTCCTCACACACTGTCCGTGCCCAGTGTCCACACATACTGTCTGTGCCCAGTGTCCACACACACTGTCCGTGCCCAGTGTCCACACTCACTGTCCGTGCCCAGTGTCCACACACACTGTCCGTGCCCAGTGTCCACACATACTGTCCGTGCCCAGTGTCCGCACATAGTGTCCGTGCCCAGTGCCCACACACACTGTCCCTGCCCAGTGTCCACACACCTGTCCGTGCCCAGTGTCCACACATACTGTACATGCCCAGTGTCCACACACACTGTCCGTGCCCAGTGTCCACACCTACTGTCCGTGCCCAGTGTCCACACACACTGTCCGTGCCCAGTGTCCACACACACTCTCCGTGCCCAGTGTACACACACACTGTCCTTGCCCAGTGTCCACACACACTGTCCGTGCCCAGTGTCCACACACACTCTCCGTGCCCAGTGTCCACACATACTGTCCGTGCCCAGTGTCCACACAAACTGTCCGTGCCCAGTGTCCACACACACTGTCCGTGCCCAGTGTCCACACACACTGTCTGTGCCCAGTGTCCACACACACCCTCCGTGCCCAGTGTCCACACATACTGTCCGTGCCCAGTGTCCACACATACTGTTCGTGCCCAGTGTCCACACATTTTGTCCGTGCCCAGTGTCCACACATACTGTCCGTGCCCAGTGTCCACACACACTGTCCGTGCCCAATGTCCACACACACTCTCCGTGCCCAGTGTCCACACATACTGTCCGTGCCCAGTGTCCACACATACTGTCCGTGCCCAGTGTCCACACATTTTGTCCGTGCCAATGTCCACAAAGACTGTCCGTGCCCAGTGTCCACACACACTGTCCGTGCCCAGTGTCCACACACACTGTCCGTGCCCAGTGTCCACACACACTGTCCGTGCCCAGTGTCCACACACACTGTCCGTGCCCAGTGTCCACACACACTGTCCGTGCCCAGTGTCCACACACACTGTCCGTGCCCAGTGTCCACACACACTGTCCGTGCCCAGTGTCCACACACACTGTCCGTGCCCAGTGTCCACACACACTGTCCGTGCCCAGTGTCCACACACACTCTCCGTGCCCAGTGTCCACACACATTGTCCGTGCCCAGTGTCCACATACATATTGTCCGTGCCCAGTGTCCACACACACTGTCCATGCCCAGTGTACACACATACTGTCCGTGCCCAGTGTCCACACATACTGTCCATGCCCTGTCTCCACACACACTGTCCGTGCCCAGTGTCCACACATACTGTCTGTGCCCAGTGTCCACACACACTGTCCGTGCCCAGTGTCCACACATACTGTCCGTTCCCAGTGTCCACACACACTGTCCGTGCCCAGTGTCCAGACACACTGTCCGTGCCCAGTGTCCACACGTACCTCCCATGCCCAGTGTCCACACGTATTGTCCGTGCCCAGTGTCCACACATACTGTCCGTGCCCAGTGTCCACACATAATGTCAGTGCCCAGTGTCCACACACACTGTCCGTGCCCAGTGTCCACACACACTGTCCGTGCCCAGTGTCCACACACACTCTCCGTGCCCAGTGTACACACACACTGTCCTTGCCCAGTGTCCACACACACTGTCCGTGCCCAGTGTCCACACACACTCTCCGTGCCCAGTGTCCACACATACTGTCCGTGCCCAGTGTCCACACAAACTGTCCGTGCCCAGTGTCCACACACACTGTCCGTGCCCAGTGTCCACACACACTGTCTGTGCCCAGTGTCCACACACACCCTCCGTGCCCAGTGTCCACACATACTGTCCGTGCCCAGTGTCCACACATACTGTTCGTGCCCAGTGTCCACACATTTTGTCCGTGCCCAGTGTCCACACATACTGTCCGTGCCCAGTGTCCACACACACTGTCCGTGCCCAATGTCCACACACACTCTCCGTGCCCAGTGTCCACACATACTGTCCGTGCCCAGTGTCCACACATACTGTCCGTGCCCAGTGTCCACACATTTTGTCCGTGCCAATGTCCACAAAGACTGTCCGTGCCCAGTGTCCACACACACTGTCCGTGCCCAGTGTCCACACACACTGTCCGTGCCCAGTGTCCACACACACTGTCCGTGCCCAGTGTCCACACACACTGTCCGTGCCCAGTGTCCACACACACTGTCCGTGCCCAGTGTCCACACACACTCTCCGTGCCCAGTGTCCACACACATTGTCCGTGCCCAGTGTCCACATACATATTGTCCGTGCCCAGTGTCCACACACACTGTCCATGCCCAGTGTCCACACATACTGTCCGTGCCCAGTGTCCACACATACTGTCCATGCCCTGTCTCCACACACACTGTCCGTGCCCAGTGTCCACACATACTGTCTGTGCCCAGTGTCCACACACACTGTCCGTGCCCAGTGTCCACACTCACTGTCCGTGCCCAGTGTCCACACACACTGTCCGTGCCCAGTGTCCACACATACTGTCCGTGCCCACTGTCCGCACATAGTGTCCGTGCCCAGTGCCCACACACACTGTCCGTACCCAGTGTCCACACACCTGTCCGTGCCCAGTGTCCACACATACTGTCCGTGCCCAGTGTCCACACATTTTGTCCGTGCCCACTGTCCACAAACACTGTCCGTGCCCAGTGTCCAGACACACTGTCCGTGCCCAGTGCCCACACACACTGTCCGTGCCCAGTGTCCACACACACTGTCCGTGCCCAGTGTCCACACACACTGTCCGTGCCCAGTGTCCACACACACTGTCCGTGCCCAGTGTCCACACACACTGTCCGTGCCCAGTGTCCACACACACTGTCCGTGCCCAGTGTCCACACACATTGTCCGTGCCCAGTGTCCACAGACATATTGTCCGTGCCCAGTGTCCACACACACTGTCCATGCCCAGTGTCCACACATACTGTCCGTGCCCAGTGTCCACACATACTTTCCATGCCCAGTCTCCTCACACACTGTCCGTGCCCAGTGTCCACACATACTGTCTGTGCCCAGTGTCCACACACACTGTCCGTGCCCAGTGTCCACACTCACTGTCCGTGCCCAGTGTCCACACACACTGTCCGTGCCCAGTGTCCACACATACTGTCCGTGCCCAGTGTCCGCACATAGTGTCCGTGCCCAGTGCCCACACACACTGTCCCTGCCCAGTGTCCACACACCTGTCCGTGCCCAGTGTCCACACATACTGTACATGCCCAGTGTCCACACACACTGTCCGTGCCCAGTGTCCACACCTACTGTCCGTGCCCAGTGTCCACACATACTGTCCGTGCCCAGTGTCCACACATACTGTCCGTGCCCAGTGTCCACACACACTGTCCGTGCCCAGTGTCCACACACACTGTCCGTGCCCAGTGTCCACACTTACTGTCCATGCCCAGTGTTCACACACACTGTCCGTGCCCAGTGACCACACAGTTACTGTCCGTGCCCAGTGTCTAGACACACTGTCCGTGCCCAGTGTCCGCACATACTGACCGTGCCCAGTGTCCACACACACTGTCCGTGCCCAGTGTCCAGACACACTGTCCATGCCCAGTGTCCACACGTACTTCCCGTGCCCAGTGTCCACACGTACTGTCCGTGCCCAGTGTCCACACATAATGTCAGTGCCCAGTGTCCACACACACTGTCCGTGCCCAGTGTCCACACACAATCTGTCCGTGCCCAGTGTCCACACACACTGTCCGTGCCCAGTGTCCACACGTACTCTCCGTGCCCAGTGTCCACACATACTGTCCGTGCCCAGTGTCCACACAAACTGTCCGTGCCCAGTGTCCACACACACTGTCCGTGCCCAGTGTCCACACACACTGTCCGTGCCCAGTGTCCACACACACTGTCCGTGCCCAGTGTCCACACACACTGTCCGTGCCCAGTGTCCACACACACTGTCCGTGCCCAGTGTCCACACACACTGTCCGTGCCCAGTGTCCACACACACTGTCCGTGCCCAGTGTCCACACACACTGTCCGTGCCCAGTGTCCACACGTACTCTCCGTGCCCAGTGTCCACACGTACTGTCCGTGCCCAGTGTCCACACAAACTGTCCGTGCCCAGTGTCCACACACACTGTCCGTGCCCAGTGTCCACACACACTGTCCGTGCCCAGTGTCCACACACACTGTCCGTGCCCAGTGTCCACACACACTGTCCGTGCCCAGTGTCCACACACACTGTCCGTGCCCAGTGTCCACACACGCTGTCCGTGCCCAGTGTCCACACACGCTGTCCGTGCCCAGTGTCCACACACACTGTCCGTGCCCAGTGTCCACACACACTGTCCGTGCCCAGTGTCCACACACACTCTCCGTGCCCAGTGTCCACACATACTGTCCGTGCCCAGTGTCCACACAAACTGTCCGTGCCCAGTGTCCACACACACTGTCCGTGCCCAGTGTCCACACACACTGTCTGTGCCCAGTGTCCACACACACCCTCCGTGCCCAGTGTCCACACACACTGTCCGTGCCCAGTGTCCACACACACTGTCCGTGCCCAGTGTCCACACACACTGTCCGTGCCCAGTGTCCACACACACTCTCCGTGCCCAGTGTCCACACACATTGTCCGTGCCCAGTGTCCACATACATATTGTCCGTGCCCAGTGTCCACACACACTGTCCATGCCCAGTGTACACACATACTGTCCGTGCCCAGTGTCCACACATACTGTCCATGCCCTGTCTCCACACACACTGTCCGTGCCCAGTGTCCACACATACTGTCTGTGCCCAGTGTCCACACACACTGTCCGTGCCCAGTGTCCACACATACTGTCCGTTCCCAGTGTCCACACACACTGTCCGTGCCCAGTGTCCAGACACACTGTCCGTGCCCAGTGTCCACACGTACCTCCCGTGCCCAGTGTCCACACGTATTGTCCGTGCCCAGTGTCCACACATACTGTCCGTGCCCAGTGTCCACACATAATGTCAGTGCCCAGTGTCCACACACACTGTCCGTGCCCAGTGTCCACACACACTGTCCGTGCCCAGTGTCCACACACACTCTCCGTGCCCAGTGTACACACACACTGTCCTTGCCCAGTGTCCACACACACTGTCCGTGCCCAGTGTCCACACACACTCTCCGTGCCCAGTGTCCACACATACTGTCCGTGCCCAGTGTCCACACAAACTGTCCGTGCCCAGTGTCCACACACACTGTCCGTGCCCAGTGTCCACACACACTGTCTGTGCCCAGTGTCCACACACACCCTCCGTGCCCAGTGTCCACACATACTGTCCGTGCCCAGTGTCCACACATACTGTTCGTGCCCAGTGTCCACACATTTTGTCCGTGCCCAGTGTCCACACATACTGTCCGTGCCCAGTGTCCACACACACTGTCCGTGCCCAATGTCCACACACACTCTCCGTGCCCAGTGTCCACACATACTGTCCGTGCCCAGTGTCCACACATACTGTCCGTGCCCAGTGTCCACACATTTTGTCCGTGCCAATGTCCACAAAGACTGTCCGTGCCCAGTGTCCACACACACTGTCCGTGCCCAGTGTCCACACACACTGTCCGTGCCCAGTGTCCACACACACTGTCCGTGCCCAGTGTCCACACACACTGTCCGTGCCCAGTGTCCACACACACTGTCCGTGCCCAGTGTCCACACACACTCTCCGTGCCCAGTGTCCACACACATTGTCCGTGCCCAGTGTCCACATACATATTGTCCGTGCCCAGTGTCCACACACACTGTCCATGCCCAGTGTCCACACATACTGTCCGTGCCCAGTGTCCACACATACTGTCCATGCCCTGTCTCCACACACACTGTCCGTGCCCAGTGTCCACACATACTGTCTGTGCCCAGTGTCCACACACACTGTCCGTGCCCAGTGTCCACACTCACTGTCCGTGCCCAGTGTCCACACACACTGTCCGTGCCCAGTGTCCACACATACTGTCCGTGCCCACTGTCCGCACATAGTGTCCGTGCCCAGTGCCCACACACACTGTCCGTGCCCAGTGTCCACACACCTGTCCGTGCCCAGTGTCCACACATACTGTCCGTGCCCAGTGTCCACACATTTTGTCCGTGCCCACTGTCCACAAACACTGTCCGTGCCCAGTGTCCAGACACACTGTCCGTGCCCAGTGCCCACACACACTGTCCGTGCCCAGTGTCCACACACACTGTCCGTGCCCAGTGTCCACACACACTGTCCGTGCCCAGTGTCCACACACACTGTCCGTGCCCAGTGTCCACACACACTGTCCGTGCCCAGTGTCCACACACACTGTCCGTGCCCAGTGTCCACACACATTGTCCGTGCCCAGTGTCCACAGACATATTGTCCGTGCCCAGTGTCCACACACACTGTCCATGCCCAGTGTCCACACATACTGTCCGTGCCCAGTGTCCACACATACTTTCCATGCCCAGTCTCCTCACACACTGTCCGTGCCCAGTGTCCACACATACTGTCTGTGCCCAGTGTCCACACACACTGTCCGTGCCCAGTGTCCACACTCACTGTCCGTGCCCAGTGTCCACACACACTGTCCGTGCCCAGTGTCCACACATACTGTCCGTGCCCAGTGTCCACACACACTGTCCGTGCCCAGTGTCCACACACACTGTCCGTGCCCAGTGTCCACACACACTGTCCGTGCCCAGTGTCCACACACGCTGTCCGTGCCCAGTGTCCACACACACTCTCCGTGCCCAGTGTCCACACATACTGTCCGTGCCCAGTGTCCACACAAACTGTCCGTGCCCAGTGTCCACACAAACTGTCCGTGCCCAGTGTCCACACACACTGTCCGTGCCCAGTGTCCACACACACTGTCTGTGCCCAGTGTCCACACACACCCTCCGTGCCCAGTGTCCACACATACTGTCCGTGCCCAGTGTCCACACATTTTGTCCGTGCCCAGTGTCCACACATACTGTCCGTGCCCAGTGTCCACACACACTGTCCGTGCCCAATGTCCACACACAATCTCCGTGCCCAGTGTCCACACATACTGTCCGTGCCCAGTGTCCACCCATACTGTCCGTGCCCAGTGTCCACACATTTTGTCGGTGCCCACTGTCCACAAACACTGTCCGTTCCCAGTGTCCAGACACACTGTCCGTGCCCAGTGCCCACACACACTGTCCGTGCCCAGTGTCCACACACACTGTCCGTGCCCAGTGTCCACACACACTGTCCGTGCCCAGTGTCCACACACACTGTCCGTGCCCAGTGTCCACACACATTGTCCGTGCCCAGTGTCCACAGACATATTGTCCATGCCCAGTGTCCACACACACTGTCCATGCCCAGTGTCCACACATACTGTCCGTGCCCAGTGTCCACACATACTGTCCATGCCCAGTCTCCACACACACTGTCCGTGCCCAGTGTCCACACATACTGTCTGTGCCCAATGTCCACACACACTGTCCGTGCCCAGTGTCCACACTCACTGTCCGTGCCCAGTGTCCACACACACTGTCCGTGCCCAGTGTCCACACATACTGTCCGTGCCCAGTGTCCGCACACAGTGTCCGTGCCCAGTGCCCACACACACTGTCCGTGCCCAGTGTCCACACACCTGTCCGTGCCCAGTGTCCACACATACTGTCCGTGCCCAGTGTCCTCACATTTTGTCCGTGCCCACTGTCCACAAACACTGTCCGTGCCCTGTGTCCAGACACACTGTCCGTGCCCAGTGCCCACACACACTGTCCGTGCCCAGTGTCCACACACACTGTCCGTGCCCAGTGTCCACACACACTGTCCGTGCCCAGTGTCCACACACACTGTCCGTGCCCAGTGTCCACACACACTGTCCGTGCCCAGTGTCCGCACACACTGTCCGTGCCCAGTGTCCAAACACATTGTCCGTGCCCAGTGTCCACAGACATATTGTCCGTGCCCAGTGTCCACACACACTGTCCATGCCCAGTGTCCACACATACTGTCCGTGCCCAGTGTCCACACATACTGTCCATGCCCAGTCTCCACACACACTGTCCGTGCCCAGTGTCCACACATACTGTCTGTGCCCAGTGTCCACACACACTGTCCGTGACCAGTGTCCACACTCACTGTCCGTGCCCAGTGTCCACACACACTGTCCGTGCCCAGTGTCCACACATACTGTCCGTGCCCAGTGTCCGCACATAGTGTCCGTGCCCAGTGTCCACACATACTGTCCGTGCCCAGTGTCCACACCTACTGTCCGTGCCCAGTGTCCACACATACTGTCCGTGCCCAGTGTCCACACATACTGTCCGTGCCCAGTGTCCACACACACTGTCCGTGCCCAGTGTCCACACACACTGTCCCTGCCCAGTGTCCACACTTACTGTCCATGCCCAGTGTCCACACACACTGTCCGTGCCCAGTGTCCACACAGTTACTGTCCATGCCCAGTGTCCACACATACTCTCCGTGCCCAGTGTCCACACATAGTGTCCGTGCCCAGTGTCCACTCATACTGTCCATGCCCAGTGTCCACAAACACTGTCCGTGCCCAGTGTCCACACATAATGTCCGTGCGCAGTGTCCACACACACTGTCCGTGCCCAGTGTCCACACATCCTGTCCGTGCCCAGTGTCCACACATACTGTCCGTGCCCAGTGTGCACACACACTCTCCGTGCCCAGTGTCCACACACACTGTCCGTGCCCAGTGTCCACACACACTGTCCGTGCCCAGAGTCCACACACACTGTCCGTGCCCAGTGTCCACACATACTGTCCGTGCCCAGTGTCCACACAGTTACTGTCCGTGCCCGGTGTCCACACACACTGTCCATGCCCAGTGTCCACACATACTGTCCGTGCCCAGTGTCCACACTTACTGTCCGTCCCCAGTGTCCACACACACTGTCCGTGCCCAGTGTCCACACACACTGTCCATGCCCAGTGTCCACACATACTGTCCGTGCCCAGTGTCCACACATACTTTCCATGCCCAGTCTCCTCACACACTGTCCGTGCCCAGTGTCCACACATACTGTCTGTGCCCAGTGTCCACACACACTGTCCGTGCCCAGTGTCCACACTCACTGTCCGTGCCCAGTGTCCACACACACTGTCCGTGCCCAGTGTCCACACATACTGTCCGTGCCCAGTGTCCGCACATAGTGTCCGTGCCCAGTGCCCACACACACTGTCCCTGCCCAGTGTCCACACAACTGTCCGTGCCCAGTGTCCACACATACTGTACATACCCAGTGTCCACACACACTGTCCGTGCCCAGTGTCCACACCTACTGTCCGTGCCCAGTGTCCACACATACTGTCCGTGCCCAGTGTCCACACATACTGTCCGTGCCCAGTGTCCACACACACTGTCCGTGCCCAGTGTCCACACACACTGTCCGTGCCCAGTGTCCACACTTACTGTCCATGCCCAGTGTTCACACACACTGTCCGTGCCCAGTGACCACACAGTTACTGTCCGTGCCCAGTGTCTAGACACACTGTCCGTGCCCAGTGTCCGCACATACTGTCCGTGCCCAGTGTCCACACACACTGTCCGTGCCCAGTGTCCAGACACACTGTCCGTGCCCAGTGTCCACACGTACTTCCCGTGCCCAGTGTCCACACGTACTGTCCGTGCCCAGTGTCCACACATAATGTCAGTGCCCAGTGTCCACACACACTGTCCGTGCCCAGTGTCCACACACAATCTGTCCGTGCCCAGTGTCCACACACACTGTCCGTGCCCAGTGTCCACACGTACTCTCCGTGCCCAGTGTACACACACACTGTCCTTGTCCAGTGTCCACACACACTGTCCGTGCCCAGTGTCCACACACACTGTCCGTGCCCAGTGTCCACACACACTCTCCGTGCCCAGTGTCCACACATACTGTCCGTGCCCAGTGTCCACACAAACTGTCCGTGCCCAGTGTCCACACACACTGTCCGTGCCCAGTGTCCACACACACTGTCTGAGCCCAGTGTCCACACACACCCTCCGTGCCCAGTGTCCACACATACTGTCCGTGCCCAGTGTCCACACATTTTGTCCGTGCCCAGTGTCCACACATACTGTCCGTGCCCAGTGTCCACACACACTGTCCGTGCCCAATGTCCACACACACTCTCCGTGCCCAGTGTCCACACATACTGTCCGTGCCCAGTGTCCACCCATACTGTCCGTGCCCAGTGTCCACACATTTTGTCGGTGCCCACTGTCCACAAACACTGTCCGTTCCCAGTGTCCAGACACACTGTCCGTGCCCAGTGCCCACACACACTGTCCGTGCCCAGTGTCCACACACACTGTCCGTGCCCAGTGTCCACACACACTGTCCGTGCCCAGTGTCCACACACACTGTCCGTGCCCAGTGTCCACACACATTGTCCGTGCCCAGTGTCCACAGACATATTGTCCATGCCCAGTGTCCACACACACTGTCCATGCCCAGTGTCCACACATACTGTCCGTGCCCAGTGTCCACACATACTGTCCATGCCCAGTCTCCACACACACTGTCCGTGCCCAGTGTCCACACATACTGTCTGTGCCCAATGTCCACACACACTGTCCGTGCCCAGTGTCCACACTCACTGTCCGTGCCCAGTGTCCACACACACTGTCCGTGCCCAGTGTCCACACATACTGTCCGTGCCCAGTGTCCGCACACAGTGTCCGTGCCCAGTGCCCACACACACTGTCCGTGCCCAGTGTCCACACACCTGTCCGTGCCCAGTGTCCACACATACTGTCCGTGCCCAGTGTCCTCACATTTTGTCCGTGCCCACTGTCCACAAACACTGTCCGTGCCCAGTGTCCAGACACACTGTCCGTGCCCAGTGCCCACACACACTGTCCGTGCCCAGTGTCCACACACACTGTCCGTGCCCAGTGTCCACACACACTGTCCGTGCCCAGTGTCCACACACACTGTCCGTGCCCAGTGTCCACACACACTGTCCGTGCCCAGTGTCCACACACACTGTCCGTGCCCAGTGTCCACACACATTGTCCGTGCCCAGTGTCCACAGACATATTGTCCGTGCCCAGTGTCCACACACACTGTCCATGCCCAGTGTCCACACATACTGTCCGTGCCCAGTGTCCACACATACTGTCCATGCCCAGTCTCCACACACACTGTCCGTGCCCAGTGTCCACACATACTGTCTGTGCCCAGTGTCCACACACACTGTCCGTGCCCAGTGTCCACACTCACTGTCCGTGCCCAGTGTCCACACACACTGTCCGTGCCCAGTGTCCACACATACTGTCCGTGCCCAGTGTCCGCACATAGTGTCCGTGCCCAGTGTCCACACATACTGTCCGTGCCCAGTGTCCACACCTACTGTCCGTGCCCAGTGTCCACACATACTGTCCGTGCCCAGTGTCCACACATACTGTCCGTGCCCAGTGTCCACATACACTGTCCGTGCCCAGTGTCCACACACACTGTCCGTGCCCAGTGTCCACACTTACTGTCCATGCCCAGTGTCCACACACACTGTCCGTGCCCAGTGTCCACACAGTTACTGTCCATGCCCAGTGTCCACACATACTCTCCGTGCCCAGTGTCCACACATAGTGTCCGTGCCCAGTGTCCACTCATACTGTCCATGCCCAGTGTCCACAAACACTGTCCGTGCCCAGTGTCCACACATAATGTCCGTGCGCAGTGTCCACACACACTGTCCGTGCCCAGTGTCCACACATCCTGTCCGTGCCCAGTGTCCACACATACTGTCCGTGCCCAGTGTGCACACACACTCTCCGTGCCCAGTGTCCACACACACTGTCCGTGCCCAGTGTCCACACACACTGTCCGTGCCCAGTGTCCACACACACTGTCCGTGCCCAGTGTCCACACATACTGTCCGTGCCCAGTGTCCACACAGTTACTGTCCGTGCCCGGTGTCCACACACACTGTCCATGCCCAGTGTCCACACATACTGTCCGTGCCCAGTGTCCACACTTACTGTCCGTCCCCAGTGTCCACACACACTGTCCGTGCCCAGTGTCCACACATACTGTCCGTGCCCAGTGTCCACACACACTGTCCGTGCCCAGTGTCCAGACGTACTGTCCGTGCCCAGTGTCCACACACACTGTCCGTGCCCAGTGTCCACACAGCCTGTCCGTGCCCAGTGTCCACACACACTACCCGTGCCCAGTTTCCACACATACTGTCCGTGCCCAGTGTCCACACACACTGTCCGTGCCCAGTGTCCACACACACTGTCCTTGCCCAGTGTCCACACACACTGTCTGTGCCCAGTGTCCACACATACTGTCTGTGCCCAGTGTCCACACATACTGTCCGTGCCCAGTTTCCACACATAATCTCCGTGCCCAGTGTCCACACATACTGTCCGTGCCCAGTGTCCACACATACTGTCCGTGCCCAGTGTCCACACATACTCTCCGTGCCCAGTGTCCACACATACTGTCCGTGCCCAGTGTCCACATATACTGTCCGTGCCCAGTGTCCACACAGTTACTGTCCGTGCCTAGTTTCCACACACACTGTCCGTGCCCAGTGTCCACACGCATTGTCCATGACCAGTGTCCAGACGCACTGTCCATGCCCAGTGTCCACACATCCTGTCCGTGCCCAGTTTCCACACACACTGTCCGTGCCCAGTGTCCACACATACTGTCCGTGCCCAGTGTCCACCCTTACTGACCGTGCCCAGTGTCCACACACACTGTCCGTGCCCAGTGTCCACACATACTGTCCGTTCCCAGTGTCCACACAGTTACTGTCCGTGCCTAGTGTCCACACACACTGTCCATGCCCAGTGTCCACTCGCATTGTCCGTGACCAGTGTCCACACATACTGTCCGTGCCCAGTGTCCACACATCCTGTCCGTGCCCAGTGTCCACACACACTGTCCGTGCCCAGTGTCCACACACACTGTCCATGCCCATTGTCCACACACACTGTCCGTGCCCAGTGTCCACACATACTGTCCGTGCCCAGTGTCCACACACACTGTCCGTGCCCAGTGTCCACACATACTCTCCGTCCCCAGTGTCCACACATACTGTCCGTGCCCAGTGTCCACACATACTGTCCGTGCCCAGTGTCCACACACACTGTCCGTGCCCAGTGTCCACACATACTGGCCGTGCCCAGTGTCCACACATAATGTCCGTGGCCAGTGTCCACACACACTGTCCATGCCCAGTGTCCACACACACTGTCCGTGCCCAGTGTCCACACACACTGTCCATGCCCATTGTCCACACACACTGTCCGTGCCCAGTGTCCACACATACTGTCCGTGCCCAGTGTCCACACACACTGTCCATGCCCAGTGTCCACACACACTGTCCGTGCCCAGTGTCCACACAGTTACTGTCCGTGCCCAGTGTCCACACATACTCTCCGTGCCCAGTGTCCACACATAGTGTCCGTGCCCAGTGTCCACTCATACTGTCCGTGCCCAGTGTCCACACAGTTACTGTCCGTGCCCAGTGTCCACACATACTCTCCGTGCCCAGTGTCCACACATAGTGTCCGTGCCCAGTGTCCACTCATACTGTCCATGCCCAGTGTCCACACACACTGTCCGTGCCCAGTGTCCACACATACTGTCCGTGCAATGTGTCCACACACACTGTCCGTGCCCAGTGTCCACACATACTGTCCGTGCCCAGTGTCCACACATACTGTCCGTGCCCAGTGTCCACACACTGTCCGTGCCCAGTGTCCACACACACTGTCCGTGCCCAGTGTCCACACATACTGTCCGTGCCCAGTGTCCGCACATAGTGTCCGTGCCCAGTGTCCACACATACTGTCCGTGCCCAGTGTCCACACCTACTGTCCGTGCCCAGTGTCCACACATACTGTCCGTGCCCAGTGTCCACACATACTGTCCGTGCCCAGTGTCCACACACACTGTCCGTGCCCAGTGTCCACACACACTGTCCGTGCCCAGTGTCCACACTTACTGTCCATGCCCAGTGTCCACACACACTGTCCGTGCCCAGTGTCCACACAGTTACTGTCCATGCCCAGTGTCCACACATACTCTCCGTGCCCAGTGTCCACACATAGTGTCCGTGCCCAGTGTCCACTCATACTGTCCATGCCCAGTGTCCACAAACACTGTCCGTGCCCAGTGTCCACACATAATGTCCGTGCGCAGTGTCCACACACACTGTCCGTGCCCAGTGTCCACACATCCTGTCCGTGCCCAGTGTCCACACATACTGTCCGTGCCCAGTGTGCACACACACTCTCCGTGCCCAGTGTCCACACACACTGTCCGTGCCCAGTGTCCACACACACTGTCCGTGCCCAGTGTCCACACACACTGTCCGTGCCCAGTGTCCACACATACTGTCCGTGCCCAGTGTCCACACAGTTACTGTCCGTGCCCGGTGTCCACACACACTGTCCATGCCCAGTGTCCACACATACTGTCCGTGCCCAGTGTCCACACTTACTGTCCGTCCCCAGTGTCCACACACACTGTCCGTGCCCAGTGTCCACACATACTGTCCGTGCCCAGTGTCCACACACACTGTCCGTGCCCAGTGTCCAGACGTACTGTCCGTGCCCAGTGTCCACACACACTGTCCGTGCCCAGTGTCCACACAGCCTGTCCATGCCCAGTGTCCACACACACTACCCGTGCCCAGTTTCCACACATACTGTCCGTGCCCAGTGTCCACACACACTGTCCGTGCCCAGTGTCCACACACACTGTCCTTGCCCAGTGTCCACACACACTGTCTGTGCCCAGGGTCCACACATACTGTCTGTGCCCAGTGTCCACACATACTGTCCGTGCCCAGTTTCCACACATAATCTCCGTGCCCAGTGTCCACACATACTGTCCGTGCCCAGTGTCCACACATACTGTCCGTGCCCAGTGTCCACACATACTCTCCGTGCCCAGTGTCCACACATACTGTCCGTGCCCAGTGTCCACATATACTGTCCGTGCCCAGTGTCCACACAGTTACTGTCCGTGCCTAGTTTCCACACACACTGTCCGTGCCCAGTGTCCACACGCATTGTCCATGACCAGTGTCCAGACGCACTGTCCATGCCCAGTGTCCACACATCCTGTCCGTGCCCAGTTTCCACACACACTGTCCGTGCCCAGTGTCCACACATACTGTCCGTGCCCAGTGTCCACCCTTACTGACCGTGCCCAGTGTCCACACACACTGTCCGTGCCCAGTGTCCACACATACTGTCCGTTCCCAGTGTCCACACAGTTACTGTCCGTGCCTAGTGTCCACACACACTGTCCATGCCCAGTGTCCACTCGCATTGTCCGTGACCAGTGTCCACACATACTGTCCGTGCCCAGTGTCCACACATACTGTCCGTGCCCAGTGTCCACACACACTGTCCGTGCCCAGTGTCCACACACACTGTCCATGCCCATTGTCCACACACACTGTCCGTGCCCAGTGTCCACACATACTGTCCGTGCCCAGTGTCCACACACACTGTCCGTGCCCAGTGTCCACACATACTCTCCGTCCCCAGTGTCCACACATACTGTCCGTGCCCAGTGTCCACACATACTGTCCGTGCCCAGTGTCCACACACACTGTCCGTGCCCAGTGTCCACACATACTGGCCGTGCCCAGTGTCCACACATAATGTCCGTGGCCAGTGTCCACACACACTGTCCATGCCCAGTGTCCACACACACTGTCCGTGCCCAGTGTCCACACACACTGTCCATGCCCATTGTCCACACACACTGTCCGTGCCCAGTGTCCACACATACTGTCCGTGCCCAGTGTCCACACACACTGTCCATGCCCAGTGTCCACACACACTGTCCGTGCCCAGTGTCCACACAGTTACTGTCCGTGCCCAGTGTCCACACATACTCTCCGTGCCCAGTGTCCACACATAGTGTCCGTGCCCAGTGTCCACTCATACTGTCCGTGCCCAGTGTCCACACAGTTACTGTCCGTGCCCAGTGTCCACACATACTCTCCGTGCCCAGTGTCCACACATAGTGTCCGTGCCCAGTGTCCACTCATACTGTCCATGCCCAGTGTCCACACACACTGTCCGTGCCCAGTGTCCACACATACTGTCCGTGCAATGTGTCCACACACACTGTCCGTGCCCAGTGTCCACACACACTGTCCGTGGCCAGTGTCCACACACACTGTCCGTGCCCAGTGTCCACACACACTGTCCGTGCCCAGTGTCCACACACACTGTCCGTGCCCAGTGTCCACACATACTGTCCGTGCCCAGTGTCCACACACACTGTCCGTGCCCAGTGTCCACACATACTGTCCGTGCCCAGTGTCCACACATTCTGTCCGTGCCCAGTGTCCACACACACTGTCCGTGCCCAGTGTCCACACACACTGTCCGTGCCCAGTGTCCACACACACTGTCCGTGCCCAGTGTCCACACACACTGTCCATGCCCAGTGTCCACACACACTGCCCGTGCCCAGTGTCCACACACACTGTCCGTGCCCAGTGTCCACACACACTGTCCGTGCCCAGTGTCCACACACACTGTCCGTGCCCAGTGTCCACACATACTGTCCGTGCCCAGTGTCCACACACACTGTCCGTGCCCAGTGTCCACACACACTGTCCGTGCCCAGTGTCCACACACACTGTCCGTGCCCAGTGTCCACACACATTGTCCGTGCCCAGTGTCCACACATACTGTCCGTGCCCAGTGTCCACACATACTGTCCGTGCCCAGTGTCCACACACACTGTCCGTGCCCAGTGTCCACACACACTGTCCGTGCCCAGTGTCCACACATACTGTTCCAGCCCAGTGTCCACACATACTGTCCGTGCCCAGTGTCCACACACAATGTCCGTGCCCAGTGTCCACACACACTGTCCGTGCCCAGTGTCCACACATACTGTTCCAGCCCAGTGTCCACACACACTGTCCGTGCCCAGTGTCCACACAAACTGTCCGTGCCCAGTGTCCACACATACTGTCCGTGCCCAGTGTCCACACATACTGTCCGTGCCCAGTGTCCACACACACTGTCCGTGCCCAGTGTCCACACAAACTGTCCGTGCCCAGTGTCCACACATACTGTCCGTGCCCAGTGTCCACACACACTGTCCGTGCCCAGTGTCCACACAAACTGTCCGTGCCCAGTGTCCACACATACTGTCCGTGCCCAGTGTCCACACATACTGTTCCAGCCCAGTGTCCACACACACTGTCCGTGCCCAGTGTCCACACAAACTGTCCGTGCCCAGTGTCCACACATACTGTCCGTGCCCAGTGTCCACACAAACTGTCCGTGCCCAGTGTCCACACATACTGTCCGTGCCCAGTGGCCACACATACTGTCCGTGCCCAGTGGCCACACATACTGTCCGTGCCCAGTGGCCACACATACTGTCCGTGCCCAGTGGCCACACATACTGTCCGTGCCCAGTGTCCACACATACTGTCCGTGCCCAGTGTCCACACATACTGTCCGTGCCCAGTGGCCACACATACTGTCCGTGCCCAGTGTCCACACATACTGTCCGTGCCCAGTGTCCACACATACTGTCCGTGCCCAGTGGCCACACATACTGTCCGTGCCCAGTGTCCACACAAACTGTCCGTGCCCAGTGTCCACACATACTGTCCGTGCCCAGTGTCCACACATACTGTCCGTGCCCAGTGTCCACACACACTGTCCGTGCCCAGTGTCCACACACACTGTCCGTGCCCAGTGTCCACACACACTGTCCGTGCCCAGTGTCCACACATACTGTCCGTGCCCAGTGTCCACACATACTGTCCGTGCCCAGTGTCCACACACACTGTCCGTGCCCAGTGTCCACACATACTCTCCGTCCCCAGTGTCCACACATACTGTCCGTGCCCAGTGTCCACACATACTGTCCGTGCCCAGTGTCCACACACACTGTCCGTGCCCAGTGTCCACACATACTGGCCGTTCCCAGTGTCCACACATAATGTCCGTGGCCAGTGTCCACACACACTGTCCATGCCCAGTGTCCACACACACTGTCCGTGCCCAGTGTCCACACACACTGTCCGTGCCCAGTGTCCACACACACTGTCCATGCCCATTGTCCACACAAACTGTCCGTGCCCAGTGTCCACACATACTGTCCGTGCCCAGTGTCCACACACACTGTCCGTGCCCAGTGTCCACACAGTTACTGTCCGTGCCCAGTGTCCACACAAACTCTCCGTGCCCAGTGTCCACACATAGTGTCCGTGCCCAGTGTCCACTCATACTGTCCGTGCCCAGTGTCCACACAGTTACTGTCCGTGCCCAGTGTCCACACATACTCTCCGTGCCCAGTGTCCACACATAGTGTCCGCGCCCAGTGTCCACTCATATTGTCCATGCCCAGTGTCCACCCACACTGTCCGTGCCCAGTGTCCGCACATACTGTCCGTGCGCAGTGTCCACACACACTGTCCGTGCCCAGTGTCCACACATACTGTCCGTGCCCAGTGTCCACACATACTGTCCGTGCCCAGTGTACACACACACTGTCCGTGCCCAGTGTCCACACACACTGTCCGTGCCCAGTGTCCACACATACTGTCCGTGCCCAGTGTCCACACATACTGTCCGTGCCCAGTGTCCACACATTTTGTCCGTGCCCAGTGTCCACACATACTGTCCGTGCCCAGTGTCCACACACACTGTCCGTGCCCAATGTCCACACACACTCTCCGTGCCCAGTGTCCACACATACTGTCCGTGCCCAGTGTCCACACATACTGTCCGTGCCCAGTGTCCAAACATTTTGTCCGTGCCCACTGTCCACAAACACTGTCCGTGCCCAGTGTCCAGACACACTGTCCGTGCCCAGTGCCCACACACACTGTCCGTGCCCAGTGTCCACACACACTGTCCGTGCCCAGTGTCCACACACACTGTCCGTGCCCAGTGTCCACACACACTGTCCGTGCCCAGTGTCCACACACACTGTCCGTGCCCAGTGTCCACACACATTGTCCGTGCCAGTGTCCACAGACATATTGTCCGTGCCCAGTGTCCACACACACTGTCCATGCCCAGTGTCCACACATACTGTCTGTGCCCAGTGTCCACACATTCTGTCCATGCCCATTCTCCACACACACTGTCCGTGCCCAGTGTCCACTCATACTGTCTGTGCCCAGTGTCCACACACACTGTCTGTGCCCAGTGTCCACACACACTGTCCGTGCCCAGCGTCCACACATACTGTCCGTGCCCAGTGTCCACACAGTTACTGTCCGTGCCCGGTGTCCACACACACTGTCCATGCCCAGTGTCCACACATACTGTCCGTGCCCAGTGTCCACACACTTACTGTCCGTGCCCAGTGTCCACACACACTGTCCGTGCCCAGTGTCCACACACACTGTCCATGCCCAGTGTCCACACATACTGTCCGTGCCCAGTTTCCACACAGACTGTCCGTGCCCAGTGTCCACACTTACTGTCCGTGCCCAGTGTCCACACTTACTGTCCGTGCCCAGTGTCCACACACACTGTCCGTGCCCAGTGTCCACACATACTGACCGTGCCCAGTGTCCACACACACTGTCCGTGCCCAGTGTCCAGACTTACTGTCCGTGCCCAGTGTCCACACACACTGTCCGTGCCCAGTGTCCACACATACTGTCCGTGCCCAGTGTCCACACACACTGCCCGTGCCCAGTGTCCACACATACTACCGTGCCCAGTGTCCACACACACTGTCCGTGCCCAGTGTCCACACACACTGTCCGTGCCCAGTGTCCACACACACTGTCCGTGCCCAGTGTCCACACATACTGTCCGTGCCCAGTGTCCACACATACTGTCCGTGCCCAGTTTCCACACATAATCTCCGTGCCCAGTGTACACACATACTGTCCGTGCCCAGTGTCCACACATACTGTCCGTGCCCAGTGTCCACACATACTCTCCGTGCCCAGTGTCCACACATACTGTCCGTGCCCAGTGTCTACATATACTGTCGTGCCCAGTGTCCACACACACTGTCCGTGCCCAGTGTCCACACGCATTGTCCGTGACCAGTGTCCAGACGCACTGTCCGTGCCCAGTGTCCACACATACTGTCCGTGCCCAGTTTCCACACACACTGTCCGTGCCCAGTGTCCACACATACTGTCCGTGCCCAGTGTCCACCCTTACTGTCCGTGCCCAGTGTCCACACACACTGTCCGTGCCCAGTGTCCACACATACTGTCCGTGCCCAGTGTCCACACAGTTACTGTCCGTGCCTAGTGTCCACACACACTGTCCATGCCCAGTGTCCACACACATTGTCCGTGACCAGTGTCCACACATACTGTCCGTGCCCAGTGTCCACACATACTGTCCGTGCCCAGTGTCCACACACACTGTCCGTGCCCAGTGTCCACACACACTGTCCATGCCCATTGTCCACACACACTGTCCGTGCCCAGTTTCCACACATACTGTCCGTGCCCAGTGTCCACACACACTGTCCGTGCCCAGTGTCCACACATACTCTCCGTGCCCAGTGTCCACACATACTGTCCGTGCCCAGTGTCCACACATACTGTCCGTGCCCAGTGTCCACACACACTGTCCGTGCCCAGTGTCCACGCATACTGGCCGTGCCCAGTGTCCACACATAATGTCCGTGGCCAGTGTCCACACACACTGTCCGTGCCCAGTGTCCACACATACTGTCCGTGCCCAGTGTCCACACACTTACTCTCCGTGCCCAGTGTCCACACACACTGTCCGCGCCCAGTGTCCACACATACTGTCCGTGCCCAGTGTCCACACATACTGTCCATGCCTAGTGTCCACACATACTGTCCATGCCCAGTGTCCACACATACTGTCCGTGCCCAGTGTCCACACACACTGTCCGTACCCAGTGTCCATACATACTGTCTGTGCCCAGTGCCCACACACACTGTCCGTGCCCAGTGTCCACATTTATTGTCCATGCCCAGTGTCCACACACACTGTCCGTGCCCAGTGTCCACACATACTGTCCGTGCCCAGTGTCCACACACACTGTCCGTGCCCAGTGTCTACACATACTGTCCGTGCCCAGTGTCCACACACATTGTCCGTGCCCAGTGTCCACACACACTGTCCGTGCCCAGTGTCCACACACACTGTCCGTGCCCAGTGTCCACACATACTGTCCGTGCCCAGTGTCCACACATACTGTCCGTGCCCAGTGTCCACACATACTCTCCGTGCCCAGTGTCCACACATACTGTCCGTGCCCAGTGTCCACACATAATGTCCGTGCCCAGTGCCCACACATACTCTCCGTGCCCAGTGTCCACACATACTGTCTGTGCCCAGTGTCCACACATACTGTCCGTGCCCAGTGTCCACACAGTTACTGTCCGTGCCCAGTGTCCACACACACTGCCCGTGCCCAGTGTCCACACATACTGTCCGTGCCCAGTGTCCACACACACTGTCCGTGCCCAGTGTCCACACGCATTGTCCGTGACCAGTGTCCACACGCACTGTCCGTGCCCAGTGTCCACACATACTGTCCGTGCCCAGTGACCACACACACTGTCCGTGCCCAGTTTCCACACATACTGTCCGTGCCCAGTGTCCACACACACTGTCCGTGCCCAGTGTCCACACATACTGTCCGTGCCCAGTGTCCACACACACTGTCCGTGCCCAGTTTCCACACATACTGTCCGTGCCCAGTGTCCACACACACTGTCCGTGCCCAGTGTCCAAACATACTGTCCGTGCCCAGTGTCCACGCATACTCTCCGTGCCCAGTGTCCACACATACTGTCCGTGCCCAGTGTCCACACACCTGTCCGTGCCCAGTGTCCACACATACTGTCCGTGCCCAGTGTCCACACAAACTGTCCGTGCCCAGTGTCCACACATACTGTCCGTGCCCAGCGTCCACACACACTGTCCATGCCCAGTGTCCACACAGTTACTGTCCGTGCCCAGTGTCCACACAAACTCTCCGTGCCCAGTGTCCACACATAGTGTCCGTGCCCAGTGTCCACTCATACTGTCCGTGCCCAGTGTCCACACAGTTACTGTCCGTGCCCAGTGTCCACACATACTCTCCGTGCCCAGTGTCCACACATAGTGTCCGCGCCCAGCGTCCACTCATACTGTCCATGCCCAGTGTCCACCCACACTGTCCGTGCCCAGTGTCCGCACAAACTGTCCGTGCGCAGTGTCCACACACACTGTCCGTGCCCAGTGTCCACACATACTGTCCGTGCCCAGTGTCCACACATGCTGTCCATGCCCAGTGTACACACACACTGTCCGTGCCCAGTGTCCACACACACTGTCCGTGCCCAGTGTCCACACATACTGTCCGTGCCCAGTGTCCACACATACTGTCCGTGCCCAGTATCCACACATTTTGTCCGTGCCCAGTGTCCACACATACTGTCCGTGCCCAGTGTCCACACACACTGTCCGTGCCCAATGTCCACACACACTCTCCGTGCCCAGTGTCCACACATACTGTCCGTGCCCAGTGTCCACACATACTGTCCGTGCCCAGTGTCCACACATTTTGTCCGTGCCCACTGTCCACAAACACTGTCCGTGCCCAGTGTCCAGACACACTGTCCGTGCCCAGTGCCCACACACACTGTCCGTGCCCAGTGTCCACACACACTGTCCGTGCCCAGTGTCCACACACACTGTCCGTGCCCAGTGTCCACACACACTGTCCGTGCCCAGTGTCCACACACACTGTCCGTGCCCAGTGTCCACACACATTGTCCGTGCCAGTGTCCACAGACATATTGTCCGTGCCCAGTGTCCACACACACTGTCCATGCCCAGTGTCCACAC
The DNA here is from genome assembly GCF_052327205.1 of Somniosus microcephalus. Taxonomy (NCBI): domain Eukaryota; kingdom Metazoa; phylum Chordata; class Chondrichthyes; order Squaliformes; family Somniosidae; genus Somniosus; species Somniosus microcephalus. The sequence goes on from NC_141004.1 coordinate 2,837,904, forward strand.
ATACTGTCTGTGCCCAGTGTCCACACATTCTGTCCATGCCCAGTCTCCACACACACTGTCCGTGCCCAGTGTCCACACATACTGTCTGTGCCCAGTGTCCACACACACTGTCTGTGCCCAGTGTCCACACACACTGTCCGTGCCCAGTGTCCACACATACTGTCCGTGCCCAGTGTCCACACAGTTACTGTCCGTGCCCGGTGTCCACACACACTGTCCGTGCCCAGTGTCCACACATACTGTCCGTGCCCAGTGTCCACACACTTACTGTCCGTGCCCAGTGTCCACACACACTGTCCGTGCCCAGTGTCCACACACACTGTCCATGCCCGGTGTCCACACATACTGTCCGTGCCCAGTTTCCACACAGACTGTCCGTGCCCAGTGTCCACACTTACTGTCCGTGCCCAGTGTCCACACTTACTGTCCGTGCCCAGTGTCCACACACACTGTCCGTGCCCAGTGTCCACACATACTGACCGTGCCCAGTTTCCACACACACTGTCCGTGCCCAGTGTCCAGACTTACTGTCCGTGCCCAGTGTCCACACACACTGTCCGTGCCCAGTGTCCACACATACTGTCCGTGCCCAGTGTCCACACACACTGACCGTGCCCAGTGTCCACACATACTACCGTGCCCAGTGTCCACACACACTGTCCGTGCCCAGTGTCCACACACACTGTCCGTGCCCAGTGTCCACACACACTGTCCGTGCCCAGTGTCCACACATACTGTCCGTGCCCAGTGTCCACACATACTGTCCGTGCCCAGTTTCCACACATAATCTCCGTGCCCAGTGTACACACATACTGTCCGTGCCCAGTGTCCACACATACTGTCCGTGCCCAGTGTCCACACATACTCTCCGTGCCCAGTGTCCACACATACTGTCCGTGCCCAGTGTCTACATATACTGTCCGTGCCCAGTGTCCACACACACTGTCCGTGCCCAGTGTCCACACGCATTGTCCGTGACCAGTGTCCAGACGCACTGTCCGTGCCCAGTGTCCACACATACTGTCCGTGCCCAGTTTCCACACACACTGTCCGTGCCCAGTGTCCACACATACTGTCCGTGCCCAGTGTCCACCCTTACTGTCCGTGCCCAGTGTCCACACACACTGTCCGTGCCCAGTGTCCACACATACTGTCCGTGCCCAGTGTCCACACAGTTACTGTCCGTGCCTAGTGTCCACACACACTGTCCATGCCCAGTGTCCACACACATTGTCCGTGACCAGTGTCCACACATACTGTCCGTGCCCAGTGTCCACACATACTGTCCGTGCCCAGTGTCCACACATACTGTCCGTGCCCAGTGTCCACACACACTGTCCGTGCCCAGTTTCCACACATACTGTCCGTGCCCAGTGTCCACACACACTCTCCGTGCCCAGTGTCCAAACATACTGTCCATGCCCAGTGTCCACACATACTCTCCGTGCCCAGTGTCCACACATACTGTCCGTGCCCAGTGTCCACACACCTGTCCGTGCCCAGTGTCCACACATACTGTCCGTGCCCAGTGTCCACACAAACTGTCCGTGCCCAGTGTCCACACATACTGTCCGTGCCCAGTGTCCACACACACTGTCCGTGCCCAGTGTCCACACAGTTACTGTCCGTGCCCAGTGTCCACACAAACTCTCCGTGCCCAGTGTCCACACATAGTGTCCGTGCCCAGTGTCCACTCATACTGTCCGTGCCCAGTGTCCACACAGTTACTGTCCGTGCCCAGTGTCCACACATACTCTCCGTGCCCAGTGTCCACACATAGTGTCCGCGCCCAGTGTCCACTCATACTGTCCATGCCCAGTGTCCACCCACACTGTCCGTGCCCAGTGTCCGCACATACTGTCCGTGCGCAGTGTCCACACACACTGTCCGTGCCCAGTGTCCACACATACTGTCCGTGCCCAGTGTCCACACATACTGTCCATGCCCAGTGTACACACACACTGTCCGTGCCCAGTGTCCACACATACTGTCCGTGCCCAGTGTCCACACATACTGTCCGTGCCCAGTGTCCACACATTTTGTCCGTGCCCAGTGTCCACACATACTGTCCGTGCCCAGTGTCCACTCACACTGTCCGTGCCCAGTGTCCACACAGTTACTGTCCGTGCCCGGTGTCCACACACACTGTCCATGCCCAGTGTCCACACATACTGTCCGTGCCCAGTGTCCACACACTTACTGTCCGTGCCCAGTGTCCACACACACTGTCCGTGCCCAGTGTCCACACACACTGTCCATGCCCGGTGTCCACACATACTGTCCGTGCCCAGTTTCCACACAGACTGTCCGTGCCCAGTGTCCACACTTACTGTCCGTGCCCAGTGTCCACACTTACTGTCCGTGCCCAGTGTCCACACACACTGTCCGTGCCCAGTGTCCACACATACTGACCGTGCCCAGTGTCCACACACACTGTCCGTGCCCAGTGTCCAGACTTACTGTCCGTGCCCAGTGTCCACACACACTGTCCGTGCCCAGTGTCCACACATACTGTCCGTGCCCAGTGTCCACACACACTGACCGTGCCCAGTGTCCACACATACTACCGTGCCCAGTGTCCACACACACTGTCCGTGCCCAGTGTCCACACACACTGTCCGTGCCCAGTGTCCACACACACTGTCCGTGCCCAGTGTCCACACATACTGTCCGTGCCCAGTGTCCACACATACTGTCCGTGCCCAGTTTCCACACATAATCTCCGTGCCCAGTGTACACACAAAGTGTCCGTGCCCAGTGTCCACACATACTGTCCGTGCCCAGTGTCCACACATACTCTCCGTGCCCAGTGTCCACACATACTGTCCGTGCCCAGTGTCTACATATACTGTCCGTGCCCAGTGTCCACACACACTGTCCGTGCCCAGTGTCCACACGCATTGTCCGTGACCAGTGTCCAGACGCACTGTCCGTGCCCAGTGTCCACACATACTGTCCGTGCCCAGTTTCCACACACACTGTCCGTGCCCAGTGTCCACACATACTGTCCGTGCCCAGTGTCCACCCTTACTGTCCGTGCCCAGTGTCCACACACACTGTCCGTGCCCAGTGTCCACACAGTTACTGTCCGTGCCCAGTGTCCACACAAACTCTCCGTGCCCAGTGTCCACACATAGTGTCCGTGCCCAGTGTCCACTCATACTGTCCGTGCCCAGTGTCCACACAGTTACTGTCCGTGCCCAGTGTCCACACATACTCTCCGTGCCCAGTGTCCACACATAGTGTCCGCGCCCAGTGTCCACTCATACTGTCCATGCCCAGTGTCCACCCACACTGTCCGTGCCCAGTGTCCGCACATACTGTCCGTGCGCAGTGTCCACACACACTGTCCGTGCCCAGTGTCCACACATACTGTCCGTGCCCAGTGTCCACACATACTGTCCATGCCCAGTGTACACACACACTGTCCGTGCCCAGTGTCCACACATACTGTCCGTGCCCAGTGTCCACACATACTGTCCGTGCCCAGTGTCCACACATTTTGTCCGTGCCCAGTGTCCACACATACTGTCCGTGCCCAGTGTCCACTCACACTGTCCGTGCCCAATGTCCACACACACTCTCCGTGCCCAGTGTCCACACATACTGTCCGTGCCCAGTGTCCACACATACTGTCCGTGCCCAGTGTCCACACATTTTGTCCGTGCCCACTGTCCACAAACACTGTCCGTGCCCAGTGTCCAGACACACTGTCCGTGCCCAGTGCCCACACACACTGTCCGTGCCCAGTGTCCACACACACTGTCCGTGCCCAGTGTCCACACACACTGTCCGTGCCCAGTGTCCACACACACTGTCCGTGCCCAGTGTCCACACACACTGTCCGTGCCCAGTGTCCACACACATTGTCCGTGCCAGTGTCCACAGACATATTGTCCGTGCCCAGTGTCCACACACACTGTCCATGCCCAGTGTCCACACATACTGTCTGTGCCCAGTGTCCACACATTCTGTCCATGCCCAGTCTCCACACACACTGTCCGTGCCCAGTGTCCACACATACTGTCTGTGCCCAGTGTCCACACACACTGTCTGTGCCCAGTGTCCACACACACTGTCCGTGCCCAGTGTCCACACATACTGTCCGTGCCCAGTGTCCACAGAGTTACTGTCCGTGCCCGGTGTCCACACACACTGTCCATGCCCAGTGTCCACACATACTGTCCGTGCCCAGTGTCCACACACTTACTGTCCGTGCCCAGTGTCCACACACACTGTCCGTGCCCAGTGTCCACACACACTGTCCATGCCCAGTGTCCACACATACTGTCCGTGCCCAGATTCCACACAGACTGTCCGTGCCCAGTGTCCACACTTACTGTCCGTGCCCAGTGTCCACACTTACTGTCCGTGCCCAGTGTCCACACACACTGTCCGTGCCCAGTGTCCACACATACTGACCGTGCCCAGTGTCCACACACACTGTCCGTGCCCAGTGTCCAGACTTACTGTCCGTGCCCAGTGTCCACACACACTGTCCGTGCCCAGTGTCCACACATACTGTCCGTGCCCAGTGTCCACACACACTGCCCGTGCCCAGTGTCCACACATACTACCGTGCCCAGTGTCCACACACACTGTCCGTGCCCAGTGTCCACACACACTGTCCGTGCCCAGTGTCCACACACACTGTCCGTGCCCAGTGTCCACACATACTGTCCGTGCCCAGTGTCCACACATACTGTCCGTGCCCAGTTTCCACACATAATCTCCGTGCCCAGTGTACACACATACTGTCCGTGCCCAGTGTCCACACATACTGTCCGTGCCCAGTGTCCACACATACTCTCCGTGCCCAGTGTCCACACATACTGTCCGTGCCCAGTGTCTACATATACTGTCCGTGCCCAGTGTCCACACACACTGTCCGTGCCCAGTGTCCACACATACTGACCGTGCCCAGTGTCCACACACACTGTCCGTGCCCAGTGTCCACACGCATTGTCCGTGCCCAGTGTCCACACACACTGTCCGTGCCCAGTGTCCACACATACTGTCCGTGCCCAGTGTCCACACAGTTACTGTCCGTGCCTAGTGTCCACACACACTGTCCATGCCCAGTGTCCACACACATTGTCCGTGACCAGTGTCCACACATACTGTCCGTGCCCAGTGTCCACACATACTGTCCGTGCCCAGTGTCCACACACACTGTCCGTGCCCAGTGTCCACACACACTGTCCATGCCCATTGTCCACACACACTGTCCGTGCCCAGTTTCCACACATACTGTCCGTGCCCAGTGTCCACACACACTGTCCGTGCCCAGTGTCCACACATACTCTCCGTGCCCAGTGTCCACACATACTGTCCGTGCCCAGTGTCCACACATACTGTCCGTGCCCAGTGTCCACACACACTGTCCGTGCCAGTGTCCACAGACATATTGTCCGTGCCCAGTGTCCACACACACTGTCCATGCCCAGTGTCCACACATACTGTCTGTGCCCAGTGTCCACACATTCTGTCCATGCCCAGTCTCCACACACACTGTCCGTGCCCAGTGTCCACACATACTGTCTGTGCCCAGTGTCCACACACACTGTCTGTGCCCAGTGTCCACACACACTGTCCGTGCCCAGTGTCCACACATACTGTCCGTGCCCAGTGTCCACACAGTTACTGTCCGTGCCCGGTGTCCACACACACTGTCCGTGCCCAGTGTCCACACATACTGTCCGTGCCCAGTGTCCACACACTTACTGTCCGTGCCCAGTGTCCACACACACTGTCCGTGCCCAGTGTCCACACACACTGTCCATGCCCGGTGTCCACACATACTGTCCGTGCCCAGTTTCCACACAGACTGTCCGTGCCCAGTGTCCACACTTACTGTCCGTGCCCAGTGTCCACACTTACTGTCCGTGCCCAGTGTCCACACACACTGTCCGTGCCCAGTGTCCACACATACTGACCGTGCCCAGTTTCCACACACACTGTCCGTGCCCAGTGTCCAGACTTACTGTCCGTGCCCAGTGTCCACACACACTGTCCGTGCCCAGTGTCCACACATACTGTCCGTGCCCAGTGTCCACACACACTGACCGTGCCCAGTGTCCACACATACTACCGTGCCCAGTGTCCACACACACTGTCCGTGCCCAGTGTCCACACACACTGTCCGTGCCCAGTGTCCACACACACTGTCCGTGCCCAGTGTCCACACATACTGTCCGTGCCCAGTGTCCACACATACTGTCCGTGCCCAGTTTCCACACATAATCTCCGTGCCCAGTGTACACACATACTGTCCGTGCCCAGTGTCCACACATACTGTCCGTGCCCAGTGTCCACACATACTCTCCGTGCCCAGTGTCCACACATACTGTCCGTGCCCAGTGTCTACATATACTGTCCGTGCCCAGTGTCCACACACACTGTCCGTGCCCAGTGTCCACACGCATTGTCCGTGACCAGTGTCCAGACGCACTGTCCGTGCCCAGTGTCCACACATACTGTCCGTGCCCAGTTTCCACACACACTGTCCGTGCCCAGTGTCCACACATACTGTCCGTGCCCAGTGTCCACCCTTACTGTCCGTGCCCAGTGTCCACACACACTGTCCGTGCCCAGTGTCCACACATACTGTCCGTGCCCAGTGTCCACACAGTTACTGTCCGTGCCTAGTGTCCACACACACTGTCCATGCCCAGTGTCCACACACATTGTCCGTGACCAGTGTCCACACATACTGTCCGTGCCCAGTGTCCACACATACTGTCCGTGCCCAGTGTCCACACATACTGTCCGTGCCCAGTGTCCACACACACTGTCCGTGCCCAGTTTCCACACATACTGTCCGTGCCCAGTGTCCACACACACTCTCCGTGCCCAGTGTCCAAACATACTGTCCATGCCCAGTGTCCACACATACTCTCCGTGCCCAGTGTCCACACATACTGTCCGTGCCCAGTGTCCACACACCTGTCCGTGCCCAGTGTCCACACATACTGTCCGTGCCCAGTGTCCACACAAACTGTCCGTGCCCAGTGTCCACACATACTGTCCGTGCCCAGTGTCCACACACACTGTCCGTGCCCAGTGTCCACACAGTTACTGTCCGTGCCCAGTGTCCACACAAACTCTCCGTGCCCAGTGTCCACACATAGTGTCCGTGCCCAGTGTCCACTCATACTGTCCGTGCCCAGTGTCCACACAGTTACTGTCCGTGCCCAGTGTCCACACATACTCTCCGTGCCCAGTGTCCACACATAGTGTCCGCGCCCAGTGTCCACTCATACTGTCCATGCCCAGTGTCCACCCACACTGTCCGTGCCCAGTGTCCGCACATACTGTCCGTGCGCAGTGTCCACACACACTGTCCGTGCCCAGTGTCCACACATACTGTCCGTGCCCAGTGTCCACACATACTGTCCATGCCCAGTGTACACACACACTGTCCGTGCCCAGTGTCCACACATACTGTCCGTGCCCAGTGTCCACACATACTGTCCGTGCCCAGTGTCCACACATTTTGTCCGTGCCCAGTGTCCACACATACTGTCCGTGCCCAGTGTCCACTCACACTGTCCGTGCCCAGTGTCCACACAGTTACTGTCCGTGCCCGGTGTCCACACACACTGTCCATGCCCAGTGTCCACACATACTGTCCGTGCCCAGTGTCCACACACTTACTGTCCGTGCCCAGTGTCCACACACACTGTCCGTGCCCAGTGTCCACACACACTGTCCATGCCCGGTGTCCACACATACTGTCCGTGCCCAGTTTCCACACAGACTGTCCGTGCCCAGTGTCCACACTTACTGTCCGTGCCCAGTGTCCACACTTACTGTCCGTGCCCAGTGTCCACACACACTGTCCGTGCCCAGTGTCCACACATACTGACCGTGCCCAGTGTCCACACACACTGTCCGTGCCCAGTGTCCAGACTTACTGTCCGTGCCCAGTGTCCACACACACTGTCCGTGCCCAGTGTCCACACATACTGTCCGTGCCCAGTGTCCACACACACTGACCGTGCCCAGTGTCCACACATACTACCGTGCCCAGTGTCCACACACACTGTCCGTGCCCAGTGTCCACACACACTGTCCGTGCCCAGTGTCCACACACACTGTCCGTGCCCAGTGTCCACACATACTGTCCGTGCCCAGTGTCCACACATACTGTCCGTGCCCAGTTTCCACACATAATCTCCGTGCCCAGTGTACACACATACTGTCCGTGCCCAGTGTCCACACATACTGTCCGTGCCCAGTGTCCACACATACTCTCCGTGCCCAGTGTCCACACATACTGTCCGTGCCCAGTGTCTACATATACTGTCCGTGCCCAGTGTCCACACACACTGTCCGTGCCCAGTGTCCACACGCATTGTCCGTGACCAGTGTCCAGACGCACTGTCCGTGCCCAGTGTCCACACATACTGTCCGTGCCCAGTTTCCACACACACTGTCCGTGCCCAGTGTCCACACATACTGTCCGTGCCCAGTGTCCACCCTTACTGTCCGTGCCCAGTGTCCACACACACTGTCCGTGCCCAGTGTCCACACAGTTACTGTCCGTGCCCAGTGTCCACACAAACTCTCCGTGCCCAGTGTCCACACATAGTGTCCGTGCCCAGTGTCCACTCATACTGTCCGTGCCCAGTGTCCACACAGTTACTGTCCGTGCCCAGTGTCCACACATACTCTCCGTGCCCAGTGTCCACACATAGTGTCCGCGCCCAGTGTCCACTCATACTGTCCATGCCCAGTGTCCACCCACACTGTCCGTGCCCAGTGTCCGCACATACTGTCCGTGCGCAGTGTCCACACACACTGTCCGTGCCCAGTGTCCACACATACTGTCCGTGCCCAGTGTCCACACATACTGTCCATGCCCAGTGTACACACACACTGTCCGTGCCCAGTGTCCACACATACTGTCCGTGCCCAGTGTCCACACATACTGTCCGTGCCCAGTGTCCACACATTTTGTCCGTGCCCAGTGTCCACACATACTGTCCGTGCCCAGTGTCCACTCACACTGTCCGTGCCCAATGTCCACACACACTCTCCGTGCCCAGTGTCCACACATACTGTCCGTGCCCAGTGTCCACACATACTGTCCGTGCCCAGTGTCCACACATTTTGTCCGTGCCCACTGTCCACAAACACTGTCCGTGCCCAGTGTCCAGACACACTGTCCGTGCCCAGTGCCCACACACACTGTCCGTGCCCAGTGTCCACACACACTGTCCGTGCCCAGTGTCCACACACACTGTCCGTGCCCAGTGTCCACACACACTGTCCGTGCCCAGTGTCCACACACACTGTCCGTGCCCAGTGTCCACACACATTGTCCGTGCCAGTGTCCACAGACATATTGTCCGTGCCCAGTGTCCACACACACTGTCCATGCCCAGTGTCCACACATACTGTCTGTGCCCAGTGTCCACACATTCTGTCCATGCCCAGTCTCCACACACACTGTCCGTGCCCAGTGTCCACACATACTGTCTGTGCCCAGTGTCCACACACACTGTCTGTGCCCAGTGTCCACACACACTGTCCGTGCCCAGTGTCCACACATACTGTCCGTGCCCAGTGTCCACAGAGTTACTGTCCGTGCCCGGTGTCCACACACACTGTCCATGCCCAGTGTCCACACATACTGTCCGTGCCCAGTGTCCACACACTTACTGTCCGTGCCCAGTGTCCACACACACTGTCCGTGCCCAGTGTCCACACACACTGTCCATGCCCAGTGTCCACACATACTGTCCGTGCCCAGATTCCACACAGACTGTCCGTGCCCAGTGTCCACACTTACTGTCCGTGCCCAGTGTCCACACTTACTGTCCGTGCCCAGTGTCCACACACACTGTCCGTGCCCAGTGTCCACACATACTGACCGTGCCCAGTGTCCACACACACTGTCCGTGCCCAGTGTCCAGACTTACTGTCCGTGCCCAGTGTCCACACACACTGTCCGTGCCCAGTGTCCACACATACTGTCCGTGCCCAGTGTCCACACACACTGCCCGTGCCCAGTGTCCACACATACTACCGTGCCCAGTGTCCACACACACTGTCCGTGCCCAGTGTCCACACACACTGTCCGTGCCCAGTGTCCACACACACTGTCCGTGCCCAGTGTCCACACATACTGTCCGTGCCCAGTGTCCACACATACTGTCCGTGCCCAGTTTCCACACATAATCTCCGTGCCCAGTGTACACACATACTGTCCGTGCCCAGTGTCCACACATACTGTCCGTGCCCAGTGTCCACACATACTCTCCGTGCCCAGTGTCCACACATACTGTCCGTGCCCAGTGTCTACATATACTGTCCGTGCCCAGTGTCCACACACACTGTCCGTGCCCAGTGTCCACACATACTGACCGTGCCCAGTGTCCACACACACTGTCCGTGCCCAGTGTCCACACGCATTGTCCGTGCCCAGTGTCCACACACACTGTCCGTGCCCAGTGTCCACACATACTGTCCGTGCCCAGTGTCCACACAGTTACTGTCCGTGCCTAGTGTCCACACACACTGTCCATGCCCAGTGTCCACACACATTGTCCGTGACCAGTGTCCACACATACTGTCCGTGCCCAGTGTCCACACATACTGTCCGTGCCCAGTGTCCACACACACTGTCCGTGCCCAGTGTCCACACACACTGTCCATGCCCATTGTCCACACACACTGTCCGTGCCCAGTTTCCACACATACTGTCCGTGCCCAGTGTCCACACACACTGTCCGTGCCCAGTGTCCACACATACTCTCCGTGCCCAGTGTCCACACATACTGTCCGTGCCCAGTGTCCACACATACTGTCCGTGCCCAGTGTCCACACACACTGTCCGTGCCCAGTGTCCACGCATACTGGCCGTGCCCAGTGTCCACACATAATGTCCGTGGCCAGTGTCCACACACACTGTCCGTGCCCAGTGTCCACACATACTGTCCGTGCCCAGTGTCCACACACTTACTCTCCGTGCCCAGTGTCCACACACACTGTCCGTGCCCAGTGTCCACACATACTGTCCGTGCCCAGTGTCCACACATACTGTCCATGCCTAGTGTCCACACATACTGTCCATGCCCAGTGTCCACACATACTGTCCGTGCCCAGTGTCCACACACACTGTCCGTACCCAGTGTCCATACATACTGTCTGTGCCCAGTGCCCACACACACTGTCCGTGCCCAGTGTCCACATTTATTGTCCATGCCCAGTGTCCACACACACTGTCCGTGCCCAGTGTCCACACATACTGTCCGTGCCCAGTGTCCACACACACTGTCCGTGCCCAGTGTCTACACATACTGTCCGTGCCCAGTGTCCACACACATTGTCCGTGCCCAGTGTCCACACACACTGTCCGTGCCCAGTGTCCACACACACTCTCCGTGCCCAGTGTCCACACATACTGTCCGTGCCCAGTGTCCACACATACTGTCCGTGCCCAGTGTCCACACATACTCTCCGTGCCCAGTGTCCACACATAATGTCCGTGCCCAGTGCCCACACATACTCTCCGTGCCCAGTGTCCACACATACTGTCTGTGCCCAGTGTCCACACATTCTGTCCGTGCCCAGTGTCCACACAGTTACTGTCCGTGCCCAGTGTCCACACACACTGCCCGTGCCCAGTGTCCACACATACTGTCCGTGCCCAGTGTCCACACACACTGTCCGTGCCCAGTGTCCACACGCATTGTCCGTGACCAGTGTCCACACACACTGTCCGTGCCCAGTGTCCACACATACTGTCCGTGCCCAGTGCCCACACACACTGTCCGTGCCCAGTTTCCACACATACTGTCCGTGCCCAGTGTCCACACACACTGTCCGTGCCCAGTGTCCACACATACTGTCCGTGCCCAGTGTCCACACACACTATCCGTGCCCAGTTTCCACACATACTGTCCGTGCCCAGTGTCCACGCACACTGTCCGTGCCCAGTGTCCAAACATACTGTCCGTGCCCAGTGTCCACACATACTCTCCGTGCCCAGTGTCCACACATACTGTCCGTGCCCAGTGTCCACACACCTGTCCGTGCCCAGTGTCCACACATACTGTCCGTGCCCAGTGTCCACACATACTCTCCGTGCCCAGTGTCCACACATACTGTCCGTGCCCAGTGCCCACACACACTGTCCGTGCCCAGTGTCCACACACCTGTCCGTGCCCAGTGTCCACACACACTGTCCGTGCCCAGTGTCCACACACACTGTCCATGCCCAGTGTCCACACACACTGTCCGTGCCCAGTGTCCACACATACTGTCCGTGCCCAGTGTCCACAGTTAATGTCCGTGCCCAGTGTCCACACATACTGTCCGTGCCCAGTGTCCACACATACTGTCCGTGCCCAGTGCCCACACACACTGTCCGTGCCCAGTGTCCACACATACTGTCCGTGCCCAGTGCCCACACACACTGTCCATGCCCAGTGTCCACACATACTGTCTGTGCCCAGTGTCCACACACACTGTCCGTGCCCAGTGTCCACACACACTGTCCGTGCCCAGTGTCCACATACACTGTCCGTGTCCAGTGTCCACACACACTGTCCGTGCCCACTGTCCACACACACTGTCCGTGGCCAGTGTCCACACACACTGTCCGTGCCCAGTGTCCACACACACTGTCCGTGCCCAGTGTCCACACACACTGTCCGTGACCACTGTCCACACACACTGTCCATGCCCAGTGTCCACACACACTGTCCGTGCCCAGTGTCCACACATACTGTCCGTGCCCAGTGTCCACACATACTGTCCGTGCCCAGTGTCCACACACACTGTCCGTGCCCAGTGTCCACACACACTGTCCGTGCCCAGTGTCCACACACACTGTCCGTGCCCAGTGTCCACACACACTGTCCGTGCCCAGTGTCCACACACACTGTCCGTGCCCAGTGTCCACACATACTGTCCGTGCCCAGTGTCCACACACACTGTCCGTGCCCAGTGTCCACACACACAGTCCGAGCCCAGTGTCCACACACACTGTCCGTGCCCACTGTCCACACACACTGTCCGTGCCCAGTGTCCACACACACTGTCCGTGCCCAGTGTCCACACACACTGCCGTGCCCAGTGTCCACACACACTGTCCGTGCCCAGTGTCCACACATACTGTCCGTGCCCAGTGTCCACACACACTGTCCGTGCCCAGTGTCCACACATACTGTCCGTGCCCAGTGTCCACACATACCGTACGTGCCCAGTGTCTACACATACCGTCCGTGCCCAGTGTCCACACATACTGTCCGTGCCCAGTGTTCACACATACGGTCCGTGCCCAGTGTCCACACATACTGTCGGTGCCCAGTGTCCACACATACTGTCGGTGCCCAGTGTCCACACATACTGTCCGTGCCCAGTGTCCACACACACTGTCCGTGCCCAGTGTCCACACATACTGTCCGTGCCCAGTGTCCACACAGTTACTGTCCGTGCCCAGTGTCCACACATACTGTCCGTGCCCAGTGTCCACACACACTCTCCGTGCCAAGTGTCCACACATACTGTCCGTGCTCAGTGTCCACACACACTGTCCGTGCCCAGTGTCCACACATACTGTCCGTGCCCAGTGTCCACACATACTGTCCGTGCCCAGTATCCACTCACACTGTCCGTGCCCAGTGTCCACACACACTGTCCGTGCCCAGTGTCCACACATACTGTCCGTGCCCAGTGTCCACACATACTGTCCGTGCCCAGTGTCCACACATACTGTCCGTGACCAGTGTCCACACAGACTGTCCGTGCCCAGTGTCCACACGCACTGTCCGTGCCCAGTGCCCACACATTCTGTCCGTGCCCAGGGTCCACACATACTGTCCTTGCCCAGTGTCCACACATACTGTCCGTGCCCAGTGCCCACACATTCTGTCCGTGCCCAGGGTCCACACATACTGTCCGTGCCCAGTGTCCACACATACTGTCCGTGCCCAGTGCCCACACATTCTGTCCGTGCCCAGGGTCCACACATACTGTCCTTGCCCAGTGTCCACACACACTGTCCATGCCCAGTGTCCACACAAACTGTCCGTGCCCAGTGTCCACACACACTGTCCTTGCCCAGTGTCCACACATACTGTCCGTGCCCAGTGGCCACACATACTGTCCGTGCCCAGTGTCCACACACACTGTCCGTGCCCAGTGTCCACACACATTGTCCATGCCCAGTGTCCACACACACTGTCCGTGCCCAGTGTCCACACATAATGTCCGTGCCCAGTGTCCACACACACTGTCCGTGCCCAGTGTCCACACATACTGTCCGTGCCCAGTGTCCACAAATACTGTCCGTGCCCAGTGTCCACACATTCTGTCCGTGCCCAGTGTCCACACATACTGTCCGTGCCCAGTGTCCACACATACTGTCTGTGCCCAGTGTCCACACATACTGTCCGTGCCCAGTGTCCACACATACTGTCCGTGCCCAGTGTCCACACATACTGTCTGTGCCCAGTGTCCACACAGACTGTCGGTGCCCAGTGTCCACACACACTGTCCGTGCCCAGTGTCCACACACACTGTCCGTGCCCAATGTCCAGACACACTGTCCGTGCCCAGTGTCCAGACACACTGTCTGTGCCCAGTGTCCACACAGACTGTCGGTGCCCAGTGTCCACACACACTGTCCGTGCCCAGTGTCCACACACACTGTCCGTGCCCAATGTCCAGACACACTGTCCGTGCCCAGTGTCCAGACACACTGGCCGTGCCCAGTGTCCAGACACACTGTCCGTGCCCAGTGTCCACACATACTGTCTGTGCCCAGTGTCCACACACACTGTCCGTGCCCAGTGTCCACACACAATCTGTCCGTGCCCAGTGTCCACACACACTGTCCGTGCCCAGTGTCCACACATACTCACCGTGCCCAGTGTACACACACACTGTCCTTGCCCAGTGTCCACACACACTGTCCGTGCCCAGTGTCCACACACACTGTCCGTGCCCAGTGTCCACACACACTCTCCGTGCCCAGTGTCCACACATACTGTCCGTGCCCAGTGTCCACACACACTGTGCGTGCCCAGTGTCCACACACACTGTCCGTGCCCAGTGTCCACACACACTGTCCGTGCCCAGTGTCCACACACACTCTCCGTGCCCAGTGTCCACACATACTATCCGTGCCCAGTGTCCACACATACTGTCCGTGCCCAGTGTCCACACATTTTGTCCGTGCCCAGTGTCCACACATACTGTCCGTGCCCAGTGTCCACACACACTGTCCGTGCCCAATGTCCACACACACTCTCCGTGCCCAGTGTCCACACATACTGTCCGTGCCCAGTGTCCACACATACTGTCCGTGCCCAGTGTCCACACATTTTGTCCGTGCCCACTGTCCACATATACTGTCCGTGCCCATTGTCCAGACACACTGTCCATGCCCAGTGCCCACACACACTGTCCGTGCCCAGTGTCCACACACACTGTCCGTGCCCAGTGTCCACACACACTGTCCGTGCCAAGTGTCCACACACACTGTCCGTGCCCAGTGTCCACACTTACTGTCCGTGCCCAGTGTCCACACTTACTGTCCGTGCCCAGTGTCCACACACACTGTCCGTGCCCAGTGTCCACACAAACTCTCCATGCCCAGTGTCCACACACACTGTCCGTGCCCAGTTTCCAGACTTACTGTCCGTGCCCAGTGTCCACACACACTGTCCGTGCCCAGTGTCCACACATACTGTCCGTGCCCAGTGTCCACACACACTGTCCGTGCCCAGTGTCCACACATACTGTCCGTGCCCAGTGTCCACACACACTGTCCGTGCCCAGTGTCTACACACACTGTCCGTGCCCAGTGTCCACACACACTGTCCGTGCCCAGTGTCCACACATACTGTCCGTGCCCAGTGTCCACACATTTTGTCCGTGCCCAGTGTCCACACACGCTGTCCGTGCCCAGTGTCCACACACACTGTCCGTGCCCAATGTCCACACACACTCTCCGTGCCCAGTGTCCACACATAATGTCCGTGCCCAGTGTCCACACATAATGTCCGTGCCCAGTGTCCACACATTTTGTCCGTGCCCACTGTCCACATATACTGTCCGTGCCCAGTGTCCAGACACACTGTCCGTGCCCAGTGCCCACACACACTGTTCGTGCCCAGTGTCCTCACACACTGTCCGTGCCCAGTGTCCACACACACTGTCCGTGCCCAGTGTCCACACACACTGTCCGTGCCCAGAGTCCACACACACTGTCCGTGCCCAGTGTCCACACACACTGTCCGTGCCCAGTGTCCACACATACTGTCCGTGCCCAGTGTCCACACATACTGTCCGTGCCCAGTGTCCTCAGACATATTGTCCGTGCCCAGTGTCCACACACACTGTCCGTGCCCAATGTCCACACACACTGTCCGTGCCCAGTGTCCACACATACTGTCCGTGCCCAGTGTCCACACATACTGTCCGTGCCCAGTGTCCAGACACACTGGCCGTGCCCAGTGTCCAGACACACTGTCCGTGCCCAGTGTCCACACATACTGTCCGTGCCCAGTGTCCACACACACTGTCCGTGCCCAGTGTCCACACACAATCTGTCCGTGCCCAGTGTCCACACACACTGTCCGTGCCCAGTGTCCACACATACTCACCGTGCCCAGTGTACACACACACTGTCCTTGCCCAGTGTCCACACACACTGTCCATGCCCAGTGTCCACACACACTGTCCGTGCCCAGTGTCCACACACACTCTCCGTGCCCAGTGTCCACACATACTGTCCGTGCCCAGTGTCCACACACACTGTGCGTGCCCAGTGTCCACACACACTGTCCGTGCCCAGTGTCCACACACACTGTCCGTGCCCAGTGTCCACACACACTCTCCGTGCCCAGTGTCCACACATACTATCCGTGCCCAGTGTCCACACATACTGTCCGTGCCCAGTGTCCACACATTTTGTCCGTGCCCAGTGTCCACACATACTGTCCGTGCCCAGTGTCCACACACACTGTCCGTGCCCAATGTCCACACACACTCTCCGTGCCCAGTGTCCACACATACTGTCCGTGCCCAGTGTCCACACATACTGTCCGTGCCCAGTGTCCACACATTTTGTCCGTGCCCACTGTCCACATATACTGTCCGTGCCCATTGTCCAGACACACTGTCCATGCCCAGTGCCCACACACACTGTCCGTGCCCAGTGTCCACACACACTGTCCGTGCCCAGTGTCCACACACACTGCCGTGCCCAGTGTCCACACACACTGTCCGTGCCCAGTGTCCACACACACTGTCCGTGCCCAGTGTCCACACATACTGTCCGTGCCCAGTGTCCACACACACTGTCCGTGCCCAGTGTCCACACACACAGTCCGAGCCCAGTGTCCACACACACTGTCCGTGCCCACTGTCCACACACACTGTCCGTGCCCAGTGTCCACACACACTGTCCGTGCCCAGTGTCCACACACACTGCCGTGCCCAGTGTCCACACACACTGTCCGTGCCCAGTGTCCACACATACTGTCCGTGCCCAGTGTCCACACACACTGTCCGTGCCCAGTGTCCACACATACTGTCCGTGCCCAGTGTCCACACATACCGTACGTGCCCAGTGTCTACACATACCGTCCGTGCCCAGTGTCCACACATACTGTCCGTGCCCAGTGTTCACACATACGGTCCGTGCCCAGTGTCCACACATACTGTCGGTGCCCAGTGTCCACACATACTGTCGGTGCCCAGTGTCCACACATACTGTCCGTGCCCAGTGTCCACACACACTGTCCGTGCCCAGTGTCCACACATACTGTCCGTGCCCAGTGTCCACACAGTTACTGTCCGTGCCCAGTGTCCACACATACTGTCCGTGCCCAGTGTCCACACACACTCTCCGTGCCAAGTGTCCACACATACTGTCCGTGCTCAGTGTCCACACACACTGTCCGTGCCCAGTGTCCACACATACTGTCCGTGCCCAGTGTCCACACATACTGTCCGTGCCCAGTATCCACTCACACTGTCCGTGCCCAGTGTCCACACACACTGTCCGTGCCCAGTGTCCACACATACTGTCCGTGCCCAGTGTCCACACATACTGTCCGTGCCCAGTGTACACACATACTGTCCGTGCCCAGTGTCCACACATACTGTCCGTGCCCAGTGTCCACACAGACTGTCCGTGCCCAGTGTCCACACGCACTGTCCGTGCCCAGTGCCCACACATTCTGTCCGTGCCCAGGGTCCACACATACTGTCCTTGCCCAGTGTCCACACATACTGTCCGTGCCCAGTGCCCACACATTCTGTCCGTGCCCAGGGTCCACACATACTGTCCGTGCCCAGTGTCCACACATACTGTCCGTGCCCAGTGCCCACACATTCTGTCCGTGCCCAGGGTCCACACATACTGTCCTTGCCCAGTGTCCACACACACTGTCCATGCCCAGTGTCCACACAAACTGTCCGTGCCCAGTGTCCACACACACTGTCCTTGCCCAGTGTCCACACATACTGTCCGTGCCCAGTGGCCACACATACTGTCCGTGCCCAGTGTCCACACACACTGTCCGTGCCCAGTGTCCACACACACTGTCCGTGCCCAGTGTCCACACATACTGTCCGTGCCCAGTGTCCACACACACTGTCCGTGCCCAGTGTCCACACATACTGTCCGTGCCCAGTGTCCACACATACTGTCCGTGCCCAGTGTCCACACATTCTGTCCGTGCCCAGTGTCCACACATACTGTCCGTGCCCAGTGTCCACACATACTGTCTGTGCCCAGTGTCCACACAGACTGTCGGTGCCCAGTGTCCACACACACTGTCCGTGCCCAGTGTCCACACACACTGTCCGTGCCCAATGTCCAGACACACTGTCCGTGCCCAGTGTCCAGACACACTGTCTGTGCCCAGTGTCCACACAGACTGTCGGTGCCCAGTGTCCACACACACTGTCCGTGCCCAGTGTCCACACACACTGTCCGTGCCCAATGTCCAGACACACTGTCCGTGCCCAGTGTCCAGACACACTGGCCGTGCCCAGTGTCCAGACACACTGTCCGTGCCCAGTGTCCACACATACTGTCCGTGCCCAGTGTCCACACACACTGTCCGTGCCCAGTGTCCACACACAATCTGTCCGTGCCCAGTGTCCACACACACTGTCCGTGCCCAGTGTCCACACATACTCACCGTGCCCAGTGTACACACACACTGTCCTTGCCCAGTGTCCACACACACTGTCCGTGCCCAGTGTCCACACACACTGTCCGTGCCCAGTGTCCACACACACTCTCCGTGCCCAGTGTCCACACATACTGTCCGTGCCCAGTGTCCACACACACTGTGCGTGCCCAGTGTCCACACACACTGTCCGTGCCCAGTGTCCACACACACTGTCCGTGCCCAGTGTCCACACACACTCTCCGTGCCCAGTGTCCACACATACTATCCGTGCCCAGTGTCCACACATACTGTCCGTGCCCAGTGTCCACACATTTTGTCCGTGCCCAGTGTCCACACATACTGTCCGTGCCCAGTGTCCACACACACTGTCCGTGCCCAATGTCCACACACACTCTCCGTGCCCAGTGTCCACACATACTGTCCGTGCCCAGTGTCCACACATACTGTCCGTGCCCAGTGTCCACACATTTTGTCCGTGCCCACTGTCCACATATACTGTCCGTGCCCATTGTCCAGACACACTGTCCATGCCCAGTGCCCACACACACTGTCCGTGCCCAGTGTCCACACACACTGTCCGTGCCCAGTGTCCACACACACTGTCCGTGCCAAGTGTCCACACACACTGTCCGTGCCCAGTGTCCACACTTACTGTCCGTGCCCAGTGTCCACACTTACTGTCCGTGCCCAGTGTCCACACACACTGTCCGTGCCCAGTGTCCACACAAACTCTCCATGCCCAGTGTCCACACACACTGTCCGTGCCCAGTTTCCAGACTTACTGTCCGTGCCCAGTGTCCACACACACTGTCCGTGCCCAGTGTCCACACATACTGTCCGTGCCCAGTGTCCACACACACTGTCCGTGCCCAGTGTCCACACATACTGTCCGTGCCCAGTGTCCACACACACTGTCCGTGCCCAGTGTCTACACACACTGTCCGTGCCCAGTGTCCACACACACTGTCCGTGCCCAGTGTCCACACATACTGTCCGTGCCCAGTGTCCACACATTTTGTCCGTGCCCAGTGTCCACACACGCTGTCCGTGCCCAGTGTCCACACATAATGTCCGTGCCCAGTGTCCACACATAATGTCCGTGCCCAGTGTCCACACATTTTGTCCGTGCCCACTGTCCACATATACTGTCCGTGCCCAGTGTCCAGACACACTGTCCGTGCCCAGTGCCCACACACACTGTTCGTGCCCAGTGTCCTCACACACTGTCCGTGCCCAGTGTCCACACGCACTGTCCGTGCCCAGTGTCCACACACACTGTCCGTGCCCAGAGTCCACACACACTGTCCGTGCCCAGTGTCCACACACACTGTCCGTGCCCAGTGTCCACACATACTGTCCGTGCCCAGTGTCCACACATACTGTCCGTGCCCAGTGTCCTCAGACATATTGTCCGTGCCCAGTGTCCACACACACTGTCCGTGCCCAATGTCCACACACACTGTCCGTGCCCAGTGTCCACACATACTGTCCGTGCCCAGTGTCCACACATACTGTCCGTGCCCAGTGTCCAGACACACTGGCCGTGCCCAGTGTCCAGACACACTGTCCGTGCCCAGTGTCCACACATACTGTCCGTGCCCAGTGTCCACACACACTGTCCGTGCCCAGTGTCCACACACAATCTGTCCGTGCCCAGTGTCCACACACACTGTCCGTGCCCAGTGTCCACACATACTCACCGTGCCCAGTGTACACACACACTGTCCTTGCCCAGTGTCCACACACACTGTCCGTGCCCAGTGTCCACACACACTGTCCGTGCCCAGTGTCCACACACACTCTCCGTGCCCAGTGTCCACACATACTGTCCGTGCCCAGTGTCCACACATACTGTGCGTGCCCAGTGTCCACACACACTGTCCGTGCCCAGTGTCCACACACACTGTCCGTGCCCAGTGTCCACACACACTCTCCGTGCCCAGTGTCCACACATACTATCCGTGCCCAGTGTCCACACATACTGTCCGTGCCCAGTGTCCACACATTTTGTCCGTGCCCAGTGTCCACACATACTGTCCGTGCCCAGTGTCCACACACACTGTCCGTGCCCAATGTCCACACACACTATCCGTGCCCAGTGTCCACACATACTGTCCGTGCCCAGTGTCCACACATACTGTCCGTGCCCAGTGTCCACACATTTTGTCCGTGCCCACTGTCCACATATACTGTCCGTGCCCATTGTCCAGACACACTGTCCATGCCCAGTGCCCACACACACTGTCCGTGCCCAGTGTCCACACACACTGTCCGTGCCCAGTGTCCACACACACTGTCCGTGCCAAGTGTCCACACACACTGTCCGTGCCCAGTGTCCACACTTATTGTCCGTGCCCAGTGTCCACACTTACTGTCCGTGCCCAGTGTCCACACACACTGTCCGTGCCCAGTGTCCACACAAACTCTCCATGCCCAGTGTCCACACACACTGTCCGTGCCCAGTTTCCAGACTTACTGTCCGTGCCCAGTGTCCACACACACTGTCCGTGCCCAGTGTCCACACATACTGTCCGTGCCCAGTGTCCACACACACTGTCCGTGCCCAGTGTCCACACATACTGTCCGTGCCCAGTGTCCACACACACTGTCCGTGCCCAGTGTCTACACACACTGTCCGTGCCCAGTGTCCACACACACTGTCCGTGCCCAGTGTCCACACATAATGTCCGTGCCCAGTGTCCACACATTTAGTCCGTGCCCAGTGTCCACACACGCTGTCCGTGCCCAGTGTCCACACACACTGTCCGTGCCCAATGTCCACACACACTCTCCGTGCCCAGTGTCCACACATAATGTCCGTGCCCAGTGTCCACACATAATGTCCGTGCCCAGTGTCCACACATTTTGTCCGTGCCCACTGTCCACATATACTGTCCGTGCCCAGTGTCCAGACACACTGTCCGTGCCCAGTGCCCACACACACTGTTCGTGCCCAGTGTCCTCACACACTGTCCGTGCCCAGTGTCCACACACACTGTCCGTGCCCAGTGTCCACACACACTGTCCGTGCCCAGAGTCCACACACACTGTCCGTGCCCAGTGTCCACACACACTGTCCGTGCCCAGTGTCCACACATACTGTCCGTGCCCAGTGTCCACACATACTGTCCGTGCCCAGTGTCCTCAGACATATTGTCCGTGCCCAGTGTCCACACACACTGTCCGTGCCCAATGTCCACACACACTGTCCGTGCCCAGTGTCCACACATACTGTCCGTGCCCAGTGTCCACACATACTGTCCGTGCCCAGTGTCCACACATGCTGTCCGTGCCCAGTGTCCACACATACTGTCCGTGCCCAGTGTCCACACACATTGTCCGTGCCCAGTGTCCACACTTACAGTCCGTGCCCAGTGTCCACACACACTGTCCGTGCCCAGTGTCCACACACACTGTCCGTGCCCAGTGTCCACACACACTGTCCGTGCCCAGTGTCCACACATACTGTCCGTGCCCAGTGTCCACACATTTTGTCCGTGCCCAGTGTCCACACATGCTGTCCGTGCCCAGTGTCCACACACACTGTCCGTGCCCAATGTCCACACACACTGTCCGTGCCCAGTGCCCACACACACTGTCCGTGCCCAGTATCCTCACACACTGTCCGTGCCGAGTGTCCACACACACTGTCCGTGCCCAGTGTCCACACACACTGTCCGTGCCCAGAGTCCACACACACTGTCCGTGCCCAGTGTCCACACACACTGTCCCTGCCCATTGTCCACACATACTGTCCGTGCCCAGTGTCCACACATACTGTCCGTGCCCAGTGTCCTCAGACATATTGTCCGTGCCCAGTGTCCACACACACTGTCCGTGCCCAATGTCCACACACTCTCCGTGCCCAGTGTCCACACATACTGTCCGTGCCCAGTGTCCACACATACTGTCCGTGCCCAGTGTCCACACATTTTGTCCGTGCCCACTGTCCACATATACAGTCAGTGCCCAGTGTCCAGACACACTGTCTGTGCCCAGTGCCCATACACACTGTCCGTGCCCAGTGTCCACACACACTGTCCGTGCCCAGTGTCCACACACACTGTCCGTGCCCAGTGTCCACACACACTCTCCGTGCCCAGTGTCCACACACACTGTCCGTGCCCAGGGTCCACACACACTGTCCGTGCCCAGTGTCCACAGACATATTGTCCCTGCCCAGTGTCCACACACACTGTCCATGCCCAGTGTCCACACATACTGTCCGTGCCCAGTGTCCACACATACTGTCCATGCCCAGTCTCCACACACACTGTCCGTGCCCAGTGTCCACACATACTGTCCGTGCCCAGTGTCCACACACACTGTCCGTGCCCAGTGTCCACACAAACTGTCCGTGCCCAGTGTCCACACATACTGTCCATGCCCAGTGTCCACACAGTTACTGTCCGTGCCCGGTGTCCACACACACTGTCCGTGCCCAGTGTCCACACATACTGTCCGTGCCCAGTGTCCACACACCTACTGTCCGTGCCCAGTGTCCACACACACTGTCCGTGCCCAGTGTCCACACATACTGTCCGTGCCCAGTGTCCACACATACTGTCCGTGCCCAGTGTCCATACATGCTGTCCATGCCCAGTGTCCACACATACTGTCCGTGCCCAGTGTCCACACACACTGTCCGTGCCCAGTGTCCACACTTACTGTCCGTGCCCAGTGTCCACACTTACTGTCCGTGCCCAGTGTCCACACACACTGTCCGTGCCCAGTGTCCACACATACTGTCCGTGCCCAGTGTCCACACACACTGTCCGTGCCCAGTGTCCACACACACTGTCCGTGCCCAGTGTCCACACACACTGTCCGTGCCCAGTGTCCACACATGCTGTCCGTGCCCAGTGTCCACACATACTGTCCGTGCCCAGTTTCCACACATACTCTCCGTGCCCAGTGTCCACACATACTGTCCGTGCCCAGTGTCCACACATACTGTCCGTGCCCAGTGTCCACACATACTCTCCGTGCCCAGTGTCCACACATACTGTCCGTGCCCAGTGTCCACACATACTGTCCCTGCCCAGTTTCCACACACACTGTCCGTGCCCAGTGTCCACACATACTGTCCGTGCCCAGTGTCCACACACACTGGCCGTGCCCAGTGTCCACACACACTGTCCGTGCCCAGTGTCCACACATACTGTCCGTGCCCAGTGGCCACACATACTGTCCGTGCCCAGTTTCCACACGCACTGTCCGTGCCCAGTGTCCACACATACTGTCCGTGCCCAGTGTCCACACATACTGTCCGTGCCCAGTGTCCACACACACTGGCCGTGCCCAGTGTCCACACATACTGTCCATGCCCAGTGTCCACACAGTTACTGTCCGTGCCTAGTGTCCACACACACTGTCCGTGCCCAGTGTCCACACGCATTGTCCGTGACCAGTGTCCACACATACTGTCCGTGCCCAGTGTCCACACATACTGTCCGTGCCCAGTGTCCACACACACTGTCCGTGCCCAGTGTCCACACACACTGTCCGTGCCCAGTGTCCACACATACTCTCCCTGCCCAGTGTCCACACATACTGTCCGTGCCCAGTGTCCACACATACTGTCCGTGCCCAGTGTCCACACACACTGTCCGTGCCCAGTGTCCACACATACTGTCCGTGCCCAGTGTCCACACATACTGTCCATGCCCATTGTCCACACACACTGTCCGTGCCCAGTGTCCACACATACTGTCCGTGCCCAGTGTCCACACACACTGTCCGTGCCCAGTGTCCACACATACTCTCCCTGCCCAGTGTCCACACATACTGTCCGTGCCCAGTGTCCACACATACTGTCCGTGCCCAGTGTCCACACACACTGTCCGTGCCCAGTGTCCACACATACTGGCCGTGCCCAGTGTCCTCACATAATGTCCGTGGCCAGTGTCCACACACACTGTCCGTGCCCAGTGTCCACACATACTGTCCGTGCCCAGTCTCCACACAGTTACTGTCTGTGCCCGGTGTCCACACACACTGTCCATGCCCAGTGTCCACAATTACTGTCCGTGCCCAGTGTCCACACACTTACTCTCCGTGCCCAGTGTCCACACACACTGTCCGTGCCCAGTGTCCACACATACTGTCCGTGCCCAGTGTCCACACACACTGTCCGTGCCGTGTCCACACATACTGTCCATGCCCAGTGTCCACACATACTGTCCGTGCCCAGTGTCCACACACACTGTCCGTGCCCAGTGTCCACACATACTGTCCGTGCCCAGTGTCCACACACACTGTCCGTGCCCAGTGTCCACACTTACTGTCCGTGCCCAGTGTCCACATACACTGTCCGTGCCCAGTGTCCATACATACTGTCCGTGCCCAGTGTCCACACACAATGTCCGTGCCCAGTGTCCACACTTATTGTCCATGCCCAGTGTCCACACACACTGTCCGTGCCCAGTGTCCACACACACTGTCCGTGCCCAGTGTCCACACATACTGTCCGTGCCCAGTGTCCACACACACTGTCCGTGCCCAGTGTGCACACATACTGTCTGTGCCCAGTGTCCACACACACTGTCCGTGCCCAGTGTCCACACACACTGTCCATGCCCAGTGTCCACACACACTGTCCGTGCCCAGTGTCCACACACACTGTCCGTGTCCAGAGTCCACACACACTCTCCGTGCCCAGTGTCCACACATACTGTCCGTGCCCAGTGTCCACACAAACTGTCCGTGCCCAGTTTCCACACACACTGTCCGTGCCCAGTGTCCACACATACTGTCCGTGCCCAGTGTCCACACACACTGGCCGTGCCCAGTGTCCACACACACTGTCCGTGCCCAGTGTCCACACATACTGTCCGTGCCCAGTGGCCACACATACTGTCCGTGCCCAGTTTCCACACGCACTGTCCGTGCCCAGTGTCCACACATACTGTCCGTGCCCAGTGTCCACACATACTGTCCGTGCCCAGTGTCCACACACACTGGCCGTGCCCAGTGTCCACACATACTGTCCATGCCCAGTGTCCACACAGTTACTGTCCATGCCTAGTGTCCACACACACTGTCCGTGCCCAGTGTCCACACGCATTGTCCGTGACCAGTGTCCACACATACTGTCCGTGCCCAGTGACCACACATACTGTCCGTGCCCAGTGTCCACACACACTGTCCGTGCCCAGTGTCCACACACACTGTCCGTGCCCAGTGTCCACACATACTCTCCCTGCCCAGTGTCCACACATACTGTCCGTGCCCAGTGTCCACACATACTGTCCGTGCCCAGTGTCCACACACACTGTCCGTGCCCAGTGTCCACACATACTGTCCGTGCCCAGTGTCCACACATACTGTCCATGCCCATTGTCCACACACACTGTCCGTGCTCAGTGTCCACACATACTGTCCGTGCCCAGTGTCCACACACACTGTCCGTGCCCAGTGTCCACACATACTCTCCCTGCCCAGTGTCCACACATACTGTCCGTGCCCAGTGTCCACACATACTGTCCGTGCCCAGTGTCCACACACACTGTCCGTGCCCAGTGTCCACACATACTGGCCGTGCCCAGTGTCCTCACATAATGTCCGTGGCCAGTGTCCACACACACTGTCCGTGCCCAGTGTCCACACATACTGTCCGTGCCCAGTCTCCACACAGTTACTGTCTGTGCCCGGTGTCCACACACACTGTCCATGCCCAGTGTCCACAATTACTGTCCGTGCCCAGTGTCCACACACTTACTCTCCGTGCCCAGTGTCCACACACACTGTCCGTGCCCAGTGTCCACACATACTGTCCGTGCCCAGTGTCCACACACACTGTCCGTGCCGTGTCCACACATACTGTCCATGCCCAGTGTCCACACATACTGTCCGTGCCCAGTGTCCACACACACTGTCCGTGCCCAGTGTCCACACATACTGTCCGTGCCCAGTGTCCACACACACTGTCCGTGCCCAGTGTCCACACTTACTGTCCGTGCCCAGTGTCCACACACACTGTCCGTGCCCAGTGTCCATACATACTGTCCGTGCCCAGTGTCCACACACAATGTCCGTGCCCAGTGTCCACACTTATTGTCCATGCCCAGTGTCCACACACACTGTCCGTGCCCAGTGTCCACACACACTGTCCGTGCCCAGTGTCCACACATACTGTCCGTGCCCAGTGTCCACACACACTGTCCGTGCCCAGTGTGCACACATACTGTCTGTGCCCAGTGTCCACACACACTGTCCGTGCCCAGTGTCCACACACACTGTCCATGCCCAGTGTCCACACACACTGTCCGTGCCCAGTGTCCACACACACTGTCCGTGCCCAGAGTCCACACACACTGTCCGTGCCCAGTGTCCACACACACTGTCCGTGCCCAGTGTCCACACACACTGTCCGTGCCCAGTGTCCACACACACTGTCCGTGCCCAGTGTCCACACATACTGCCCGTGCCCAGTGTCCACACACACTGTCCGTGCCCAGTGTCCACACACACTGTCCATGCCCAGTGTCCACACACACTGTCCGTGCCCAGTGTCCACACAAACTGTCCGTGACCAGTGTCCACACACACTGTCCGTGCCCAGTGTCCACACATACTGTCCGTGCCCAGTGTCCACACAAACTGTCCGTGACCAGTGTCCACACACACTGTCCGTGCCCAGTGTCCACACATAATGTCCGTGCCCAGTGTCCACACACACTGTCCGTGCCCAGTGTCCACACATACTGTCCGTGCCCAGTGTCCACACATACTCTCCGTACCCAGTGTGCACACATACTGTCCGTGCCCAGTGTCTACACATACTGTCCGTGCCCAGTGTCCACACAGTTACTGTCCGTGCCTAGTGTCCACACACAATGTCCGTGCCCAGTGTCCACACGCATTGTCCGTGCCCAGTGTCCACACACACTGTCCGTGCCCAGTTTCCACACACAATCTGTCCGTGCCCAGTGTCCACACATACTGTCCGTGCCCAGTGTCCACACATACTGTCCGTGCCCAGTGTCCACACATACTGTCCGTGCCCAGTGTCCAGACACACTGTCCGTGCCCAATGCCCACACACACTGTCCGTGCCCAGTGTCCACACACACTGTCCGTGCCCAGTGTCCACAGACATATTGTCCGTGCCCAGTGTCCACACACACTGTCCATGCCCAGTGTCCACACATACTGTCTGTGCCCAGTGTCCACACATACTGTCCATGCCCAGTCTCCACACACACTGTCCGTGCCCAATGTCCACACATACTGTCCGTGCCCAGTGTCCACACACACTGTCCGTGCCCAGTGTCCACACATACTGGCCGTGCCCAGTGTCCTCACATACTGTCCGTGCCCAGTGTCCACACACACTGTCCGTGCCCAGTGTCCACACATACTGTCCGTGCCCAGTGTCCACACATACTGTCCGTGCCCAGTGTCCACACATACTGTCCATGCCCAGTGTCCACATACACTGTCCGTGCCCAGTGTCCATACATACTGTCCGTGCCCAGTGTCCACACACAATTTCCGTGCCCAGTGTCCACACTTATTGTCCATGCCCAGTGTCCACACACACTGTCCGTGCCCAGTGTCCACACAAACTGTCCGTGCCCAGTGTCCACACGCATTGTCCGTGCCCAGTGTCCACACAAACTGTCCGTGCCCAGTGTCCACACGCATTGTCCGTGCCCAGTGTCCACACATACTGTCTGTGCCCAGTGTCCACACATACTGTCCATGCCCAGTCTCCACACACACTGTCCGTGCCCAGTGTCCACACATACTGTCCGTGCCCAGTGTCCACACACACTGTCCGTGCCCAGTGTCCACACATACTGGCCGTGCCCAGTGTCCTCACATAATGTCCGTGGCCAGTGTCCACACACACTGTCCGTGCCCAGTGTCCACACATACTGTCCGTGCCCAGTCTCCACACAGTTACTGTCTGTGCCCGGTGTCCACACACACTGTCCGTGCCCAGTGTCCACAATTACTGTCCGTGCCCAGTGTCCACACACTTACTCTCCGTGCCCAGTGTCCACACACACTGTCCGTGCCCAGTGTCCACACATACTGTCCGTGCCCAGTGTCCACACATAATGTCCGTGCCCAGTGTCCACACATAATGTCCGTGCCCAGTGTCCACACACACTGTCCGTGCCCAGTGTCCACACACACTGTCTGTGCCCAGTGTCCACACATACTGTCCGTGCCCAGTGTCCACACATACTGTCCGTGCCCAGTGTCCACACATACTCTCCGTACCCAGTGTCCACACATACTGTCCGTGCCCAGTGTCCACACATACTGTCCGTGCCCAGTGTCCACACATACTGTCCGTGCCCAGTGTCCACACAGTTACAGTCCGTGCCTAGTGTCCACACACAATGTCCGTGCCCAGTGTCCACACGCATTGTCCGTGACCAGTGTCCACACACACTGTCCGTGCCCAGTGTCCACACACACTGTCCGTGCCCAGTGTCCACACATACTGTCCGTGCCCAGTGTCCACACACACTGTCCGTGCACAGTGTCCACACAATCTGTCCGTGCCCAGTGTCCACACATACTGTCCGTGCCCAGTGTCCACACATACTGTCCGTGCCCAGTGTCCAGACACACTGTCCGTGCCCAGTGTCCACACACACTGTCCGTGCCCAGTGTCCACAGACATATTGTCCGTGCCCAGTGTCCACACACACTGTCTGTGCCCAGTGTCCACACATACTGTCCATGCCCAGTCTCCACACACACTGTCCGTGCCCAGTGTCCACACATACTTTCCGTGCCCAGTGTCCACACACACTGTCTGTGCCCAGAGTCCACACACACTGTCCGTGCCCAGTGTCCACACACACTGTCTGTGCCCAGAGTCCACACATACTGTCCGTGCCCAGTCTCCACACACACTGTCTGTGCCCAGAGTCCACACATACTGTCCGTGCCCAGTGTCCACACAGTTACTGTCCGTGCCCGGTGACCACACACACTGTCCGTGCCCAGTGTCCACACATACTGTCCGTGCCAAGTGTCCACACACTTACTGTCCGTGCCCAGTGTCCACACACACTGTCCGTGCCCAGTGTCCACACACACTGTCCGTGCCCAGTGTCCACACATACTCTCCGTGCCCAGTGTCCACACACACTGTCCGTGCCCTGTTTCCAGACTTACTGTCCGTGCCCAGTGTCCACACACACTGTCCGTGCCCAGTGTCCACACATACTGTCTGTGCCCAGTGTCCACACATACTGTCCGTGCCCAGTGTCCACACATACTGTCCGTGCCCAGTGTCCACACATACTCTCCGTACCCAGTGTCCACACATACTGTCCGTGCCCAGTGTCCACACATACTGTCCGTGCCCAGTGTCCACACATACTGTCCGTGCCCAGTGTCCACACAGTTACAGTCCGTGCCTAGTGTCCACACACAATGTCCGTGCCCAGTGTCCACACGCATTGTCCGTGACCAGTGTCCACACACACTGTCCGTGCCCAGTGTCCACACACACTGTCCGTGCCCAGTGTCCACACATACTGTCCGTGCCCAGTGTCCACACACACTGTCCGTGCACAGTGTCCACACAATCTGTCCGTGCCCAGTGTCCACACATACTGTCCGTGCCCAGTGTCCACACATACTGTCCGTGCCCAGTGTCCAGACACACTGTCCGTGCCCAGTGTCCACACACACTGTCCGTGCCCAGTGTCCACAGACATATTGTCCGTGCCCAGTGTCCACACACACTGTCCATGCCCAGTGTCCACACATACTGTCTGTGCCCAGTGTCCACACATACTGTCCATGCCCAGTCTCCACACACACTGTCCGTGCCCAGTGTCCACACATACTGTCCGTGCCCAGTGTCCACACACACTGTCTGTGCCCAGAGTCCACACACACTGTCCGTGCCCAGTGTCCACACATACTGTCCGTGCCCAGTGTCCACACAGTTACTGTCCGTGCCCGGTGACCACACACACTGTCCGTGCCCAGTGTCCACACACACTGTCCGTGCCCAGTGTCCACACATACTCTCCGTGCCCAGTGTCCACACACACTGTCCGTGCCCTGTTTCCAGACTTACTGTCCGTGCCCAGTGTCCACACACACTGTCCGTGCCCAGTGTCCACACATACTGTCCGTGCCCAGTGTCCACACACACTGTCCGTGCCCAGTGTCCACACTTACTGTCCGTGCCCAGTGTCCACATACACTGTCCGTGCCCAGTGTCCATACATACTGTCCGTGCCCAGTGTCCACACACAATGTCCGTGCCCAGTGTCCACACTTATTGTCCATGCCCAGTGTCCACACACACTGTCCGTGCCCAGTGTCCACACACACTGTCCGTGCCCAGTGTCCACACATACTGTCCGTGCCCAGTGTCCACACACACTGTCCGTGCCCAGTGTGCACACATACTGTCTGTGCCCAATGTCCACACACACTGTCCGTGCCCAGTGTCCACACACACTGTCCATGCCCAGTGTCCACAAACACTGTCCGTGCCCAGTGTCCACACACACTGTCCGTGCCCAGAGTCCACACACACTGTCCGTGCCCAGTGTCCACACACACTGTCCGTGCCCAGTGTCCACACACACTGTCCGTGCCCAGTGTCCACACACACTGTCCGTGCCCAGTGTCCACACATACTGTCCGTGCCCAGTGTCCACACATACTGCCCGTGCCCAGTGTCCACACACACTGTCCGTGCCCAGTGTCCACACACACTGTCCGTGCCCAGTGTCCACACACACTGTCCGTGCCCAGTGTCCACACAAACTGTCCGTGACCAGTGTCCACACACACTGTCCGTGCCCAGTGTCCACACATACTGTCCGTGCCCAGTGTCCACACAAACTGTCCGTGACCAGTGTCCACACACACTGTCCGTGCCCAGTGTCCACACATAATGTCCGTGCCCAGTGTCCACACACACTGTCCGTGCCCAGTGTCCACACATACTGTCCGTGCCCAGTGTCCACACATACTCTCCGTACCCAGTGTCCACACATACTGTCCGTGCCCAGTGTCTACACATACTGTCCGTGCCCAGTGTCCACACAGTTACTGTCCGTGCCTAGTGTCCACACACAATGTCCGTGCCCAGTGTCCACACGCATTGTCCGTGCCCAGTGTCCACACACACTGTCCGTGCCCAGTTTCCACACACAATCTGTCCGTGCCCAGTGTCCACACATACTGTCCGTGCCCAGTGTCCACACATACTGTCCGTGCCCAGTGTCCACACATACTGTCCATGCCCAGTGTCCAGACACACTGTCCGTGCCCAATGCCCACACACACTGTCCGTGCCCAGTGTCCACACACACTGTCCGTGCCCAGTGTCCACAGACATATTGTCCGTGCCCAGTGTCCACACACACTGTCCATGCCCAGTGTCCACACATACTGTCTGTGCCCAGTGTCCACACATACTGTCCATGCCCAGTCTCCACACACACTGTCCGTGCCCAATGTCCACACATACTGTCCGTGCCCAGTGTCCACACACACTGTCCGTGCCCAGTGTCCACACATACTGGCCGTGCCCAGTGTCCTCACATACTGTCCGTGCCCAGTGTCCACACACACTGTCCGTGCCCAGTGTCCACACATACTGTCCGTGCCCAGTGTCCACACATACTGTCCGTGCCCAGTGTCCACACATACTGTCCATGCCCAGTGTCCACATACACTGTCCGTGCCCAGTGTCCATACATACTGTCCGTGCCCAGTGTCCACACACAATTTCCGTGCCCAGTGTCCACACTTATTGTCCATGCCCAGTGTCCACACACACTGTCCGTGCCCAGTGTCCACACAAACTGTCCGTGCCCAGTGTCCACACGCATTGTCCGTGCCCAGTGTCCACACAAACTGTCCGTGCCCAGTGTCCACACGCATTGTCCGTGCCCAGTGTCCACACATACTGTCTGTGCCCAGTGTCCACACATACTGTCCATGCCCAGTCTCCACACACACTGTCCGTGCCCAGTGTCCACACATACTGTCCGTGCCCAGTGTCCACACACACTGTCCGTGCCCAGTGTCCACACATACTGGCCGTGCCCAGTGTCCTCACATAATGTCCGTGGCCAGTGTCCACACACACTGTCCGTGCCCAGTGTCCACACATACTGTCCGTGCCCAGTCTCCACACAGTTACTGTCTGTGCCCGGTGTCCACACACACTGTCCGTGCCCAGTGTCCACAATTACTGTCCGTGCCCAGTGTCCACACACTTACTCTCCGTGCCCAGTGTCCACACACACTGTCCGTGCCCAGTGTCCACACATACTGTCCGTGCCCAGTGTCCACACATAATGTCCGTGCCCAGTGTCCACACATAATGTCCGTGCCCAGTGTCCACACACACTGTCCGTGCCCAGTGTCCACACACACTGTCTGTGCCCAGTGTCCACACATACTGTCCGTGCCCAGTGTCCACACATACTGTCCGTGCCCAGTGTCCACACATACTCTCCGTACCCAGTGTCCACACATACTGTCCGTGCCCAGTGTCCACACATACTGTCCGTGCCCAGTGTCCACACATACTGTCCGTGCCCAGTGTCCACACAGTTACAGTCCGTGCCTAGTGTCCACACACAATGTCCGTGCCCAGTGTCCACACGCATTGTCCGTGACCAGTGTCCACACACACTGTCCGTGCCCAGTGTCCACACACACTGTCCGTGCCCAGTGTCCACACTTACTGTCCGTGCCCAGTGTCCACACACACTGTCCGTGCACAGTGTCCACACAATCTGTCCGTGCCCAGTGTCCACACATACTGTCCGTGCCCAGTGTCCACACATACTGTCCGTGCCCAGTGTCCAGACACACTGTCCGTGCCCAGTGCCCACACACACTGTCCGTGCCCAGTGTCCACACACACTGTCCGTGCCCAGTGTCCACAGACATATTGTCCGTGCCCAGTGTCCACACACACTGTCCATGCCCAGTGTCCACACATACTGTCTGTGCCCAGTGTCCACACATACTGTCCATGCCCAGTCTCCACACACACTGTCCGTGCCCAGTGTCCACACATACTGTCCGTGCCCAGTGTCCACACACACTGTCTGTGCCCAGAGTCCACACACACTGTCCGTGCCCAGTGTCCACACATACTGTCCGTGCCCAGTGTCCACACAGTTACTGTCCGTGCCCGGTGTCCACACACACTGTCCGTGCCCAGTGTCCACACATACTGTCCGTGCCAAGTGTCCACACACTTACTGTCCGTGCCCAGTGTCCACACACACTGTCCGTGCCCAGTGTCCACACATACTGTCCGTGCCCAGTGTCCACACATACTGTCCGTGCCCAGTGTCCACACATGCTGTCCATGCCCAGTGTCCACACATACTGTCCGTGCCCAGTGTCCACACACATTGTCCGTGCCCAGTGTCCACACTTACTGTCCGTGCCCAGTGTCCACACTTACTGTCCGTGCCCAGTGTCCACACACACTGTCCGTGCCCAGTGTCCACACATACTCTCCGTGCCCAGTGTCCACACACACTGTCCGTGCCCTGTTTCCAGACTTACTGTCCGTGCCCAGTGTCCACACACACTGTCCGTGCCCAGTGTCCACACATACTGTCCATGCCCAGTGTCCACACACACTGTCCATGCCCAGTGTCCACACATACTGTCCGTGCCCAGTGTCCACACACACTGTCCGTGCCCAGTGTCCACACACACTGTCCGTGCCCAGTGTCCACACACACTGTCCGTGCCCAGTGTCCACACATACTGTCCGTGCCCAGTGTCCACACATACTGTCCGTGCCCAGTTTCCACACATACTCTCCGTGCTGAGTTTCCACACATACTGTCCGTGCCCAGTGTCCACACATACTGTCCGTGCCCAGTGTCCACACATACTCTCCGTGCCCAGTGTCCACACATACTGTCTGTGCCCAGTGTCCACACATACTCTCCGTGCCCAGTGTCCACACATACTGTCCGTGCCCAGTGTCCACACACAATGTCCGTGCCCAGTGTCCACACATACTGTCCGTGCCCAGTGTCCACACAGTTACTGTCCGTGCCCAGTGTCCACACGCATTGTCCGTGACCAGTGTCCACACATACTGTCCGTGCCCAGTGTCCACACGTACTGTCCGTGCCCAGTGTCCACACACACTGTCCGTGCCCAGTGTCCACACACACTGTCCGTGCCCAGTGTCCACACACAGTGTCCGTGTCCAGTGTCCACACATACTGTCAGTGCGCAGTGTCCACACACACTGTCCGTGCCCAGTGTCCACACATACTGTCCGTGCCCAGTGTCCACACACACTGTCCGTGCCCAGTGTCCACACATACTGGCCGTGCCCAGTGTCCTCACATAATGTCCGTGGCCAGTGTCCACACACACTGTCCGTGCCCAGTGTCCACACATACTGTCCGTGCCCAGTCTCCACACAGTTACTGTCTGTGCCCGGTGTCCACACACACTGTCCGTGCCCAGTGTCCACAATTACTGTCCGTGCCCAGTGTCCACACACTTACTCTCCGTGCCCAGTGTCCACACACACTGTCCGTGCCCAGTGTCCACACATACTGTCCGTGCCCAGTGTCCACACATAATGTCCGTGCCCAGTGTCCACACATAATGTCCGTGCACAGTGTCCACACACACTGTCCGTGCCCAGTGTCCACACACACTGTCTGTGCCCAGTGTCCACACATACTGTCCGTGCCCAGTGTCCACACATACTGTCCGTGCCCAGTGTCCACACATACTCTCCGTACCCAGTGTCCACACATACTGTCCGTGCCCAGTGTCCACACATACTGTCCGTGCCCAGTGTCCACACATACTGTCCGTGCCCAGTGTCCACACAGTTACAGTCCGTGCCTAGTGTCCACACACAATGTCCGTGCCCAGTGTCCACACGCATTGTCCGTGACCAGTGTCCACACACACTGTCCGTGCCCAGTGTCCACACACACTGTCCGTGCCCAGTGTCCACACTTACTGTCCGTGCCCAGTGTCCACACACACTGTCCGTGCACAGTGTCCACACAATCTGTCCGTGCCCAGTGTCCACACATACTGTCCGTGCCCAGTGTCCACACATACTGTCCGTGCCCAGTGTCCAGACACACTGTCCGTGCCCAGTGCCCACACACACTGTCCGTGCCCAGTGTCCACACACACTGTCCGTGCCCAGTGTCCACAGACATATTGTCCGTGCCCAGTGTCCACACACACTGTCCATGCCCAGTGTCCACACATACTGTCTGTGCCCAGTGTCCACACATACTGTCCATGCCCAGTCTCCACACACACTGTCCGTGCCCAGTGTCCACACATACTGTCCGTGCCCAGTGTCCACACACACTGTCTGTGCCCAGAGTCCACACACACTGTCCGTGCCCAGTGTCCACACATACTGTCCGTGCCCAGTGTCCACACAGTTACTGTCCGTGCCCGGTGTCCACACACACTGTCCGTGCCCAGTGTCCACACATACTGTCCGTGCCAAGTGTCCACACACTTACTGTCCGTGCCCAGTGTCCACACACACTGTCCGTGCCCAGTGTCCACACATACTGTCCGTGCCCAGTGTCCACACATACTGTCCGTGCCCAGTGTCCACACATGCTGTCCATGCCCAGTGTCCACACATACTGTCCGTGCCCAGTGTCCACACACATTGTCCGTGCCCAGTGTCCACACTTACTGTCCGTGCCCAGTGTCCACACTTACTGTCCGTGCCCAGTGTCCACACACACTGTCCGTGCCCAGTGTCCACACATACTCTCCGTGCCCAGTGTCCACACACACTGTCCGTGCCCTGTTTCCAGACTTACTGTCCGTGCCCAGTGTCCACACACACTGTCCGTGCCCAGTGTCCACACATACTGTCCATGCCCAGTGTCCACACACACTGTCCATGCCCAGTGTCCACACATACTGTCCGTGCCCAGTGTCCACACACACTGTCCGTGCCCAGTGTCCACACACACTGTCCGTGCCCAGTGTCCACACACACTGTCCGTGCCCAGTGTCCACACATACTGTCCGTGCCCAGTGTCCACACATACTGTCCGTGCCCAGTTTCCACACATACTCTCCGTGCTGAGTTTCCACACATACTGTCCGTGCCCAGTGTCCACACATACTGTCCGTGCCCAGTGTCCACACATACTCTCCGTGCCCAGTGTCCACACATACTGTCTGTGCCCAGTGTCCACACATACTCTCCGTGCCCAGTGTCCACACATACTGTCCGTGCCCAGTGTCCACACACAATGTCCGTGCCCAGTGTCCACACATACTGTCCGTGCCCAGTGTCCACACAGTTACTGTCCGTGCCCAGTGTCCACACGCATTGTCCGTGACCAGTGTCCACACATACTGTCTGTGCCCAGTGTCCACACGTACTGTCCGTGCCCAGTGTCCACACACACTGTCCGTGCCCAGTGTCCACACACACTGTCCGTGCCCAGTGTCCACACACAGTGTCCGTGTCCAGTGTCCACACATACTGTCAGTGCGCAGTGTCCACACACACTGTCCGTGCCCAGTGTCCACACACACTGTCCGTGCCCAGTGTCCACACATAATGTCCGTGCCCAGTGTCCACACACACTGTCCGTGCCCAGTGTCCACACATACTGTCCGTGCCCAGTGTCCACACATACTCTCCGTGCCCAGTGTCCACACATACTGTCCGTGCCCAGTGTCCACACACACTGTCCGTGCCCAGTGTCCACACACACTGTCCGTGCCCAGTGTCCACACATACTGTCCGTGCCCAGTGTCCACACACACTGTCCGTGCCCAGTGTCCACAATTACTGTCCGTGCCCAGTGTCCACACACTTACTCTCCGTGCCCAGTGTCCACACACACTGTCCGTGCCCAGTGTCCACACATACTGTCCGTGCCCAGTGTCCACACACACTGTCCGTGCCGTGTCCACACATACTGTCCATGCCCAGTGTCCACACATACTGTCCGTGCCCAGTGTCCACACACACTGTCCGTGCCCAGTGTCCACACATACTGTCCGTGCCCAGTGTCCACACACACTGTCCGTGCCCAGTGTCCACACTTACTGTCCGTGCCCAGTGTCCACATACACTGTCCGTGCCCAGTGTCCATACATACTGTCCGTGCCCAGTGTCCACACACAATGTCCGTGCCCAGTGTCCACACTTATTGTCCATGCCCAGTGTCCACACACACTGTCCGTGCCCAGTGTCCACACACACTGTCCGTGCCCAGCGTCCACACATACTGTCCGTGCCCAGTGTCCACACACACTGTCCGTGCCCAGTGTGCACACATACTGTCTGTGCCCAATGTCCACACACACTGTCCGTGCCCAGTGTCCACACACACTGTCCGTGCCCAGTGTCCACAAACACTGTCCGTGCCCAGTGTCCACACACACTGTCCGTGCCCAGAGTCCACACACACTGTCCGTGCCCAGTGTCCACACACACTGTCCGTGCCCAGTGTCCACACACACTGTCCGTGCCCAGTGTCCACACACACTGTCCGTGCCCAGTGTCCACACATACTGCCCGTGCCCAGTGTCCACACACACTGTCCGTGCCCAGTGTCCACACACACTGTCCGTGCCCAGTGTCCACACATACTGTCCGTGCCCAGTGTCCACACACACTGTCCGTGCCCAGTGTCCACACACACTGTCCGTGCCCAGTGTCCACACACACTGTCCGTGCCCAGTGTCCACACAAACTGTCCGTGACCAGTGTCCACACACACTGTCCGTGCCCAGTGTCCACACATACTGTCCGTGCCCAGTGTCCACACAAACTGTCCGTGACCAGTGTCCACACACACTGTCCGTGCCCAGTGTCCACACATAATGTCCGTGCCCAGTGTCCACACACACTGTCCGTGCCCAGTGTCCACACATACTGTCCGTGCCCAGTGTCCACACATACTCTCCGTACCCAGTGTCCACACATACTGTCCGTGCCCAGTGTCCACACATACTGTCCGTGCCCAGTGTCCACACAGTTACTGTCCGTGCCTAGTGTCCACACACAATGTCCGTGCCCAGTGTCCACACGCATTGTCCGTGCCCAGTGTCCACACACACTGTCCGTGCCCAGTTTCCACACACAATCTGTCCGTGCCCAGTGTCCACACATACTGTCCGTGCCCAGTGTCCACACATACTGTCCGTGCCCAGTGTCCACACATACTGTCCGTGCCCAGTGTCCAGACACACTGTCCGTGCCCAGTGCCCACACACACTGTCCGTGCCCAGTGTCCACACACACTGTCCGTGCCCAGTGTCCACAGACATATTGTCCGTGCCCAGTGTCCACACACACTGTCCATGCCCAGTGTCCACACATACTGTCTGTGCCCAGTGTCCACACATACTGTCCATGCCCAGTCTCCACACACACTGTCCGTGCCCAGTGTCCACACATACTGTCCGTGCCCAGTGTCCACACACACTGTCCGTGCCCAGTGTCCACACATACTGGCCGTGCCCAGTGTCCTCACATACTGTCCGTGCCCAGTGTCCACACACACTGTCCGTGCCCAGTGTCCACACATACTGTCCATGCCCAGTGTCCACACATACTGTCCGTGCCCAGTGTCCACACATACTGTCCATGCCCAGTGTCCACATACACTGTCCGTGCCCAGTGTCCATACATACTGTCCATGCCCAGTGTCCACACATACTGTCCGTGCCCAGTGTCCACACATGCTGTCCATGCCCAGTGTCCACACATACTGTCCGTGCCCAGTGTCCACACACATTGTCCGTGCCCAGTGTCCACACTTACTGTCCGTGCCCAGTGTCCACACTTACTGTCCGTGCCCAGTGTCCACACACACTGTCCGTGCCCAGTGTCCACACATACTCTCCGTGCCCAGTGTCCACACACACTGTCCGTGCCCTGTTTCCAGACTTACTGTCCGTGCCCAGTGTCCACACACACTGTCCGTGCCCAGTGTCCACACACACTGTCCATGCCCAGTGTCCACACATACTGTCCGTGCCCAGTGTCCACACACACTGTCCGTGCCCAGTGTCCACACACACTGTCCGTGCCCAGTGTCCACACACACTGTCCGTGCCCAGTGTCCACACATACTGTCCGTGCCCAGTGTCCACACATACTGTCCGTGCCCAGTTTCCACACATACTCTCCGTGCTGAGTGTCCACACATACTGTCCGTGCCCAGTGTCCACACATACTGTCCGTGCCCAGTGTCCACACATAATCTCCGTGCCCAGTGTCCACACATACTGTCTGTGCCCAGTGTCCACACATACTCTCCGTGCCCAGTGTCCACACATACTGTCCGTGCCCAGTGTCCACACACAATGTCCGTGCCCAGTGTCCACACATACTGTCCGTGCCCAGTGTCCACACAGTTACTGTCCGTGCCCAGTGTCCACACGCATTGTCCGTGACCAGTGTCCACACATACTGTCCGTGCCCAGTGTCCACACGTACTGTCCGTGCCCAGTGTCCACACACACTGTCCGTGCCCAGTGTCCACACACACTGTCCGTGCCCAGTGTCCACACACAGTGTCCGTGTCCAGTGTCCACACATACTGTCAGTGCGCAGTGTCCACACACACTGTCCGTGCCCAGTGTCCACACACACTGTCCGTGCCCAGTGTCCACACATAATGTCCGTGCCCAGTGTCCACACACACTGTCCGTGCCCAGTGTCCACACATACTGTCCGTGCCCAGTGTCCACACATACTCTCCGTGCCCAGTGTCCACACATACTGTCCGTGCCCAGTGTCCACACACACTGTCCGTGCCCAGTGTCCACACACACTGTCCGTGCCCAGTGTCCACACATACTGTCCGTGCCCAGTGTCCACACACACTGTCCGTGCCCAGTGTCCACAATTACTGTCCGTGCCCAGTGTCCACACACTTACTCTCCGTGCCCAGTGTCCACACACACTGTCCGTGCCCAGTGTCCACACATACTGTCCGTGCCCAGTGTCCACACACACTGTCCGTGCCGTGTCCACACATACTGTCCATGCCCAGTGTCCACACATACTGTCCGTGCCCAGTGTCCACACACACTGTCCGTGCCCAGTGTCCACACATACAGTCCGTGCCCAGTGTCCACACACACTGTCCGTGCCCAGTGTCCACACTTACTGTCCGTGCCCAGTGTCCACATACACTGTCCGTGCCCAGTGTCCATACATACTGTCCGTGCCCAGTGTCCACACACAATGTCCGTGCCCAGTGTCCACACTTATTGTCCATGCCCAGTGTCCACACACACTGTCCGTGCCCAGTGTCCACACACACTGTCCGTGCCCAGTGTCCACACATACTGTCCGTGCCCAGTGTCCACACACACTGTCCGTGCCCAGTGTGCACACATACTGTCTGTGCCCAATGTCCACACACACTGTCCGTGCCCAGTGTCCACACACACTGTCCGTGCCCAGTGTCCACAAACACTGTCCGTGCCCAGTGTCCACACACACTGTCCGTGCCCAGAGTCCACACACACTGTCCGTGCCCAGTGTCCACACACACTGTCCGTGCCCAGTGTCCACACACACTGTCCGTGCCCAGTGTCCACACACACTGTCCGTGCCCAGTGTCCACACATACTGCCCGTGCCCAGTGTCCACACACACTGTCCGTGCCCAGTGTCCACACACACTGTCCGTGCCCAGTGTCCACACATACTGTCCGTGCCCAGTGTCCACACACACTGTCCGTGCCCAGTGTCCACACACACTGTCCGTGCCCAGTGTCCACACACACTGTCCGTGCCCAGTGTCCACACAAACTGTCCGTGACCAGTGTCCACACACACTGTCCGTGCCCAGTGTCCACACATACTGTCCGTGCCCAGTGTCCACACAAACTGTCCGTGACCAGTGTCCACACACACTGTCCGTGCCCAGTGTCCACACATAATGTCCGTGCCCAGTGTCC
Organism: Somniosus microcephalus; assembly: GCF_052327205.1. Lineage (NCBI taxonomy): Eukaryota > Metazoa > Chordata > Chondrichthyes > Squaliformes > Somniosidae > Somniosus > Somniosus microcephalus. The sequence continues at coordinate 2,880,004 of NC_141004.1, forward strand.
ACACACACTGTCCGTGCCCAGTGTCCACACATACTGTCCGTGCCCAGTGTCCACACAAACTGTCCGTGACCAGTGTCCACACACACTGTCCGTGCCCAGTGTCCACAGACATATTGTCCGTGCCCAGTGTCCACACACACTGTCCATGCCCAGTGTCCACACATACTGTCTGTGCCCAGTGTCCACACATACTGTCCATGCCCAGTCTCCACACACACTGTCCGTGCCCAGTGTCCACACATACTGTCCGTGCCCAGTGTCCACACACACTGTCCGTGCCCAGTGTCCACACATACTGGCCGTGCCCAGTGTCCTCACATACTGTCCGTGCCCAGTGTCCACACACACTGTCCGTGCCCAGTGTCCACACATACTGTCCATGCCCAGTGTCCACACATACTGTCCGTGCCCAGTGTCCACACATACTGTCCATGCCCAGTGTCCACATACACTGTCCGTGCCCAGTGTCCATACATACTGTCCGTGCCCAGTGTCCACACACAATGTCCGTGCCCAGTGTCCACACTTATTGTCCATGCCCAGTGTCCACACACACTGTCCGTGCCCAGTGTCCACACAAACTGTCCGTGCCCAGTGTCCACACGCATTGTCCGTGCCCAGTGTCCACACACACTGTCCGTGCCCAGTGTCCACACATACTGTCCATGCCCAGTGTCCACACATACTGTCCGTGCCCAGTGTCCACACACACTGTCCGTGCCCAGTGTCCACACTTACTGTCCGTGCCCAGTGTCCACATACACTGTCCGTGCCCAGTGTCCATACATACTGTCCGTGCCCAGTGTCCACACACAATGTCCGTGCCCAGTGTCCACACTTATTGTCCATGCCCAGTGTCCACACACACTGTCCGTGCCCAGTGTCCACACAAACTGTCCGTGCCCAGTGTCCACACGCATTGTCCGTGCCCAGTGTCCAGACAAACTGTCCGTGCCCAGTGTCCACACGCATTGTCCGTGCCCAGTGTCCACACATACTGTCTGTGCCCAGTGTCCACACATACTGTCCATGCCCAGTCTCCACACACACTGTCCGTGCCCAGTGTCCACACATACTGTCCGTGCCCAGTGTCCACACACACTGTCCGTGCCCAGTGTCCACACATACTGGCCGTGCCCAGTGTCCTCACATAATGTCCGTGGCCAGTGTCCACACACACTGTCCGTGCCCAGTGTCCACACATACTGTCCGTGCCCAGTCTCCACACAGTTACTGTCTGTACCCGGTGTCCACACACACTGTCCGTGCCCAGTGTCCACAATTACTGTCCGTGCCCAGTGTCCACACACTTACTCTCCGTGCCCACTGTCCACACACACTGTCCGTGCCCAGTGTCCACATACACTGTCCGTGCCCAGTGTCCATACATACTGTCCGTGCCCAGTGTCCACACACAATGTCCGTGCCCAGTGTCCACACTTATTGTCCATGCCCAGTGTCCACACACACTGTCCGTGACCAGTGTCCACACAAACTGTCCGTGCCCAGTGTCCACACGCATTGTCCGTGCCCAGTGTCCAGACAAACTGTCCGTGCCCAGTGTCCACACGCATTGTCCGTGCCCAGTGTCCACACATACTGTCTGTGCCCAGTGTCCACACATACTGTCCATGCCCAGTCTCCACACACACTGTCCGTGCCCAGTGTCCACACATACTGTCCGTGCCCAGTGTCCACACACACTGTCCGTGCCCAGTGTCCACACACACTGTCCGTGCCCAGTGTCCACACATACTGTCCGTGCCCAGTGTCCACACATACTGTCCGTGCCCAGTGTCCACACATACTCTCCGTACCCAGTGTCCACACATACTGTCCGTGCCCAGTGTCCACACATAATGTCCGTGCCCAGTGTCCACACACACTGTCCGTGCCCAGTGTCCACACACACTGTCTGTGCCCAGTGTCCACACATACTGTCCGTGCCCAGTGTCCACACATACTGTCCGTGCCCAGTGTCCACACATACTCTCCGTACCCAGTGTCCACACATACTGTCCGTGCCGAGTGTCCACACATACTGTCCGTGCCCAGTGTCCACACATACTGTCCGTGCCCAGTGTCCACACAGTTACTGTCCGTGCCTAGTGTCCACACACAATGTCCGTGCCCAGTGTCCACACGCATTGTCCGTGACCAGTGTCCACACACACTGTCCGTGCCCAGTGTCCACACACACTGTCCGTGCCCAGTGTCCACACATACTGTCCGTGCCCAGTGTCCACACACACTGTCCGTGCCCAGTGTCCACACAATCTGTCCGTGCCCAGTGTCCACACATACTGTCCGTGCCCAGTGTCCAGACACACTGTCCGTGCCCAGTGCCCACACACACTGTCCGTGCCCAGTGTCCACACACACTGTCCGTGCCCAGTGTCCACAGACATATTGTCCGTGCCCAGTGTCCACACACACTGTCCATGCCCAGTGTCCACACATACTGTCTGTGCCCAGTGTCCACACATACTGTCCATGCCCAGTCTCCACACACACTGTCCGTGCCCAGTCTCCACACATACTGTCCGTGCCCAGTGTCCACACACACTGTCCGTGCCCAGTGTCCACACACACTGTCCGTGCCCAGTGTCCACACATACTGCCCGTGCCCAGTGTCCACACAGTTACTGTCCGTGCCCGATGTCCACACACACTGTCCGTGCCCAGTGTCCACACATACTGTCCGTGCCAAGTGTCCACACACTTACTGTCCGTGCCCAGTGTCCACACACACTGTCCGTGCCCAGTGTCCACACATACTGTCCGTGCCCAGTGTCCACACATACTGTCCGTGCCCAGTGTCCACACATGCTGTCCATGCCCAGTGTCCACACATACTGTCCGTGCCCAGTGTCCACACACATTGTCCGTGCCCAGTGTCCACACTTACTGTCCGTGCCCAGTGTCCACACTTACTGTCCGTGCCCAGTGTCCACACACACTGTCCGTGCCCAGTGTCCACACATACTCTCCGTGCCCAGTGTCCACACACACTGTCCGTGCCCTGTTTCCAGACTTACTGTCCGTGCCCAGTGTCCACACACACTGTCCGTGCCCAGTGTCCACACATACTGTCCGTGCCCAATGTCCACACACACTGTCCGTGCCCAGTGTCCACACACACTGTCCGTGCCCAGTGTCCACACACACTGTCCGTGCCCAGTGTCCACACATACTGTCCGTGCCCAGTGTCCACACATACTGTCCGTGCCCAGTTTCCACACATACTCTCCGTGCTGAGTGTCCACACATACTGTCCGTGCCCAGTGTCCACACATACTGTCCGTGCCCAGTGTCCACACATACTCTCCGTGCCCAGTGTCCACACATACTGTCTGTGCCCAGTGTCCACACATACTCTCCGTGCCCAGTGTCCACACATACTGTCCGTGCCCAGTGTCCACACACACTGTCCGTGCCCAGTGTCCACACATACTGTCCGTGCCCAGTGTCCACACAGTTACTGTCCGTGCCCAGTGTCCACACGCATTGTCCGTGACCAGTGTCCACACATACTGTCCGTGCCCAGTGTCCACACGTACTGTCCGTGCCCAGTGTCCACACACACTGTCCGTGCCCAGTGTCCACACACACTGTCCGTGCCCAGTGTCCACACACAGTGTCCGTGTCCAGTGTCCACACATACTGTCAGTGCGCAGTGTCCACACACACTGTCCGTGCCCAGTGTCCACACACACTGTCCGTGCCCAGTGTCCACACATAATGTCCGTGCCCAGTGTCCACACACACTGTCCGTGCCCAGTGTCCACACATACTGTCCGTGCCCAGTGTCCACACATACTCTCCGTGCCCAGTGTCCACACATACTGTCCGTGCCCAGTGTCCACACACACTGTCCGTGCCCAGTGTCCACACACACTGTCCGTGCCCAGTGTCCACACATACTGTCCGTGCCCAGTGTCCACACACATTGTCCGTGCCCAGTGTCCACACACACTGTCCGTGCCCAGTGTCCACACATACAGTCCGTGCCCAGTGTCCACACACACTGTCCGTGCCCAGTGTCCACACACACTGTCCGTGCCCAGTGTCCACACACAGTGTCCGTGTCCAGTGTCCACACATACTGTCCGTGCCCAGTGTCCACACATACTGTCCGTGCCCAGTGTCCACACATACTGTCCGTGCCCAGTGTCCACACATAATGTCCGTGCCCAGTGTCCACACACACTGTCCGTGCCCAGTGTCCACACATACTGTCCGTGCCCAGTGTCCACACATACTCTCCGTGCGCAGTGTCCACACATACTGTCCGTGCCCAGTGTCCACACATACTGTCCGTGCCCAGTGTCCACACAGTTACTGTCCGCGCCTAGTGTCCACACACAATGTCCGTGCCCAGTGTCCACACGCATTGTCCGTGACCAGTGTCCACACACACTGTCCGTGCCCAGTGTCCACACATACTGTCCGTGCCCAGTGTCCACACATACTGTCCGTGCCCAGTTTCCACACACACTGTCCGTGCCCAGTGTCCACACATCCTGTCCGTGCCCAGTGTCCACACATACTGTCCGTGCCCAGTGTCCACACATAATGTCCGTGCCCAGTGTCCACACACACTGTCCGTGCCCAGTGTCCACACATACTGTCCGTGCCCAGTGTCCACACATAATCTCCGTGCCCAGTGTCCACACATACTGTCCGTGCGCAGTGTCCACACATACTGTCCGTGTCCAGTGTCCACACAGTTACTGTCCGTGCCTAGTGTCCACACACAATGTCCATGCCCAGTGTCCACACGCATTGTCCGTGACCAGTGTCCACACATAATGTCCGTGCCCAGTGTCCACACATACTGTCCGTGCCCAGTTTCTACACACACTGTCCGTGCCCAGTGTCCACACATACTGTCCGTGCCCAGTGTCCACACATACTGTCCGTGCCCAGTGTCCACACACACTGTCCGTGCCCAGTGTCCACACATACTGTCCGTGCCCAGTGTCCACACATACTGTCCGTGCCCAGTGTCCACACACACTGTCCGTGCCCAGTGTCCACACATACTGTCCGTGCGCAGTGTCCACACATACTGTCCGTGTCCAGTGTCCACACAGTTACTGTCCGTGCCTAGTGTCCACACACACTGTCCGTGCCCAGTGTCCACACGCATTGTCCGTGACCAGTGTCCACACATACTGTCCGTGCCCAGTGCCCACACAAACTCTCCGTGCCCAGTGCCCACACAAACTCTCCGTGCCCAGTGTCCACACACACTGTCCGTGCCCAGTGTCCACACACACTGTCCGTGCCCAGTGTCCACACATAATGTCCGTGCCCAGTGTCCACACATACTCTCCGTGCCCAGTGTCCACACATACTCTCCGTGCCCAGTGTCCACACATACTGTCCGTGCCCAGTGTCCACACATACTCTCCGTGCCCAGTGTCCACACATACTCTCCGTGCCCAGTGTCCACACATACTGTCTGTGCCCAGTGTCCACACATACTGTCCGTGCCCAGTGTCCACACAGTTACTGTCCATGCCTAGTGTCCACACACACTCTCCGTGCCCAGTGTCCACACATACTGTCCGTGCCCAGTTTCCACACACACTGTCCGTGCCCAGTGTCCACACGTACTGTCCGTGCCCAGTGTCCACACATACTGTCCGTGCCCAGTGTCCACACACACTGTCCGTGCCCAGTGTCCACACATACTGTCCGTGCCCAGTGTCCACACAGTTACTGTCCGTGCCCAGTGTCCACACGCATTGTCCGTGACCAGTGCCCACACATACTGTCCGTGCCCAGTGTCCACACACACTGTCCGTGCCCAGTGTCCACACACACTGTCCGTGCCCAGTGTCCACACACAGTGTCCGTGTCCAGTGTCCACACATACTGTCCGTGCCCAGTGTCCACACATACTGTCCGTGCCCAGTGTCCACACATACTGTCCGTGCCCAGTGTCCACACATAATGTCCGTGCCCAGTGTCCACACACACTGTCCGTGCCCAATGTCCACACATACTGTCCGTGCCCAGTGTCCACACAGTTACTGTCTGTGCCTAGTGTCCACACACACTGTCCGTGCCCAGTGTCCACACGCATTGTCCGTGACCAGTGTCCACACATACTGTCCGTGCCCAGTGTCCACACACACTGTCCATGCCCAGTGTCCACACATACTGTCCGTGCCCAGTGTCCACACGCACAGACTCCTCCTGCAGCGAGCGTTGGCACGGTCACTGCTTTGGATAATTGGATCGTTGAAAACAATCGCAAAAAATGGGGCTAATCCTCTTATCTGCCTGTTAGCTGCCATTTTCTCATATGTTCACTGTAATTGAGTGGCAAGTCACAAAGCTACAAATTTGCTACAATCCAATGTAATAACAAACCAGAGCCAATTTATCCTGTTGCCGTAACCCAGTGGTGCTAATTCTAAATGGATGGAATCTTGGATTATTACCCACAAAACAGTGGGGAGAAACCAGCCTGTGGAAACACAGGCCCTGACCATTGCATAGTGGCGAGGAGGGTTTACCTTGGCCATCTTACCTAACTCTAGCCTGGGATCTTCCAGCTCTATAATGGGTCAGTACTGGATGCATGGGGCATTTATTCATAGAATTATACAGCACCGAAGGAGGCAATTCAGCCCATCCTGCCTGTTTCGGCTCTTTGAAAGATTCTCTCCAATTAGTCCCACTCCCCCCTGCTCTTTCCCCACAGCCCTGCACATTTTTACATTACAAGTATTTCTCCAATTCCCTTTTGAAAGTTACTATTGAATCTGCTTCCACCGCTCTTTCAGGCAGCGCGTTCCAGATCACAACAACTCGCTGCGTAAAAAAATTCTCCTCATCTCCCCTCTGGTTCTTTTGCCAATTGTCTTCAATCTGTGTCCTCTGGTTACCGACCCTCCTGCCACTGGAAACAGTTTCTCCTTATTTACTCTATCAAAGCTCTTGATGATCCCAGCTTCCCCAGTCTCTCCACATAACTGAAGTCCCTCATCCCTGGAACCATTCTAGTAAATCTCCTCTGCACCCTCTCCAAGGCCTTGACATCCTTCCTAAAGTGCGGTGCCCAGAATTGGACACCAAGCTCCAGCTGGGGTTTAACAAGTGATTTAGAAAGGGTTTAGCATAACTTCCTTGCTTTTGTACTCTGGGCTGGATTTTGCCAGCCCTGGTGAGGCGGGTTTGGAGATGGGACAGTTGGCAAAATGGCAGAATCTGGGTGTGGGTGCCCAACCCGCCAGGGTCACCGAGGTGAGTAGTGGGTCTGCGGGGGTCGGAGGGGTGCAAAAGTGCACTGTGAAGGTAAGTGATGGGTGCAAGTGTGGAGAGGTGAGTATGTGAGGAAAGTGATAGAAAAAGTGTACTTACCTTTGTTTCTTCCTGCAGGCTTCAGTCGGTGGGTATGCAGAGAGTCTCGCACCTCCGCGGCAGAGATGACAGATGGACGTTGCATTCTCCAATGCAGCAACCATCTAATTTCTGCAAAAAAAAGAGGTTTGATGAGTTCTTGTATTCAAGAGATCGTCAAACTACAGAGAATGTCAGTGATAACAACAGAAAATGCTGGAAAAACTCAGCAGGCCAGGCAACATCCGTGGAGAGAAAATAAAGTCAACGTTTCGGGTCAAAACCCTTTATCAAGACTTGATAAAGACAAGACAGGGCTTGATGGCCGGCGCGGACACGATGGGCCGAAGGGCCTCTATCCGTGCTGTATTACTCTATGACTCTATGACTCTATGACCCGAAACGTTGACTCTATTTCTCTCTCCATGGATGTTGCCTGGCCTGCTGAGTTTTTCCAGCATTTTCTGTTGTTATTTCGGATTTCCAGCATCTGCAGTATTTTGCTATCGTACTAGAGATTGTCCGTGTTTGGCAGCTTCACAGAGCTGTCAAACGATGACAATTCATCTGTCAAAAATGTTTGACAGATGAAACGTCATACGCTGACATTCTCTGTAACCGGCTTTCCCTTAATTGGCCTGCTGAGCCCGCTGGGCGGGCTTAACAAGCTCAATCAAGGGAAAATAGCGTGGGTTGGCCAGAAGTCAATGGAGGCGGGACTAAAACCCAACAAGTGGGAGTCCCGCCTCCAAAAGCTCCCCATTGGCAAAATCCAGCTCTACCACCAAGCTTCGCTTTTCCTTTAAAATTGTACCATTTTGTTTATATTTAGTTTATATTTAGTTTATATTTAGTTTATATTTAGTTTATATTTAGTTTATATTGCCTCACCTCATTCTTCCAACCAAAATGTATCACTTTACACTTCTCTGCATTAAGGTCCATCTGCTGTGTGTCCGCCATTTCACCAGTCGGTCTAGAATTTCCTGAAGTCTGTTACGAGCCTTCTCACTGTTTACTACATTTCTAAGTTGTGTCATCTGCAAACTTTGAAATTATCCCCTGTATACCCAAGTCCAGGTCATTAGTATATATTAAAAAGAGCAGTGGTCCCAACACCGACCCCTGGGGAACACCACTGGACACTCCCCTCCAGTGTGAAAAACAACTGTTCACTGCTACTCTCTGCTTCCTGTCCCAATAAGGGTTGGTATGGGGCGGGAGTGGGGGGAGGGAGAGGGAGAGCCACTGCAGGAGAGAAGGAATGTATGGCAGAGTGAATGTCTGTGGGGAAGGGAGACCTGGTGAACGAGAATAAGTGTAAAATGGAGAAGAGGAGAGAAAGGAAGATCATGAGGGATACTTGGTGGCGAGTTTGTGACAATGGAGATGGGGAGGAAAGGTGGCCAGAGAGAATGTGTTAGCAAGCAACTAAATGATTGCGGAAAGAGTAGGGAGGGGTTAGAGAGATAGTGGAACTGTTGGATCAACTGGAGGAAGACAGCCGATATGGCTGATCCAGTTAAGCTTCTGGTCAATGATATTGGTGGTGGGCAGTCAGTGATGGTGGAAGGGCAAGGTATGATGGCTGGGCCTTCTCTTGTTCAGGTTGGTCATTACCTGCCCATGACAATATCAAAAGCTCTGTCCCACCACGGGAGGCTTGTTACGTAGGTACTTCAGAGTCTTGAGCCCATAATCCAGACGGACCCTCCAGTGCAGTACCGAGGGAGTGCTGCACTGTCGGAGGAGCTGTCTTTCAGATAGTACGTTAAACTGAGGCCCCGTCTGCTCTCTCAGGTGAACGTAAAAGAACCCATGGCACTATTTTAAAGAAGAGCAGGGGAGTTCTCCCCGGTGTCCTGGGGCCAATACTTATCCCTCAACCAACATCACTAAAACAGATGATCTGGTCATTATCGCATTGCAGTTTGTGGGAGCTTGCTGTGCACAAATTGGCTGCCACATTTCTTACATTACAACAGCGACCACACTTCAAGAAGTACTTCATTGGCTGTAAAGCACTTTGGGACGTTCTGAGGATGTGAAAGGCGCTGTAGAAATGCAAGTCTTTCTTTCCATTGACCCAATGGACACCCACTTAACCAATGGTATTAGTTTTCCTTGGAGGCGAGCTTGCCCTGTTCTCCTCCATAATGCAGCAGCGACATTAGTGAATAATAACACGTTTGTGAGCAGCACTGTCTTGTCTGGTTCGTAGGAAACAAATCTTTCATGACTCAGCCCTTAAAACCTTATCTCTGTGTTGTATTATTTAGGAATGCAGTAATCCCAGGGGTCACAGTCCTGAAGCTTCCAAACGTTTCTGTTTGAATAATAAAAAAAATACAAATATTATTTCTAGAGAAACAAGCTCCGTGGGCAAACAAAGAACAATGCACGGTGAGATCCTGTGGGAAAATGGGCTCGGGTTAGAAGATCAGACAGGATTGGGCAGTCACTGTGTCACTCATCTCAATATATGTGTCAGTCAGTGTAAAGCAGATCAAAACCCTGTGTGTTATTCAGAGCTTTGATACCTAATCACATTCAATAGGCATCCTGTAGAGGACGAGGAGTCTTGTTACTGGGGACAGACAGAACACTTGGTTGAAGGATAAGTGAGGGGAGATTTTTTTGAAGGAAGCTCTCAGTGTAATTCTGTCATCTTCTGTTCTCCTTTAGGGTGAATGAGCCTTTCTATTCAACAGGTTTCCCCTTTCTGAACTGTTACAATCTCATTGGAGTGCTGTCTGATATACAGTATCAGGACATTATACACAGTATCGGGGCTTTATATAGAGTATCGGGGCTTTATATACAGTATCAGGACATTATACACAGTATCGGGGCTTTATATACAGTATCAGGACATTATACACAGTATCGGGGCTTTATATACAGTATCAGGACATTATACAGTATCAGGACTTTATATACAGTATCAGGACATTATACACAGTATCGGGGCTTTATATACAGTATCAGGGCATTATACAGTATCAGGACTTTATATACAGTATCAGAACATTATATACAGTATCAGGGCTTTATATAGAGTATCGGGGCTTTATATACAGTATCAGGGATTTATATACAGTACCAGGGCTTTATATACAGTATCAGGACATTATATACAGTATCAGGACATTATACACAGTACTGGGGCTTTATATACAGTATCAGGACTTTATATACAGTGCCGTGGTTTTATATACAGTATCAGGACTTTATATACAGTACCAGGGCTTTATAAACAGTATCAGGACTTTATATACAGTATCAGGAAATTATATACAGTATCGGGACTTTATATACAGTATCAGGGCTTTATATACAGTATCAGGACATTATATACAGTGCCGGAGCCTTATATACAGAACCGGGGCTTTATACACAGCATCAGGGCTTTATATACAGTATCAGGACATTATATACAGTACTGGAGCTTTATATACAGTATCAGAACATTATATGCCGTATCAGGACTTTATATAGAGTATCAGGGCTTTATATACAGTACCAGGGCTTTATATACAGCACCAGGGCTTTATATACAGTATTGGGGCTTTATATACAGTATCAGGGCTTTATATACAGTACCGGGGCTTTATATACAGTACCAGGGCTTTATATACATTATCAGGGCTTTATATACAGTACCGGGGCTTTATATACAGTATCGGGGCTTTATATACAGTATCAGAGCTTTATATACAGTATCAGGACTTTATATACAGTACCGGAGCTTTATATACATTATCGGGGCTTTATATACAGTATCAGGGCATTATATACAGTATCAGGGCTTTATATACAGTATCAGGACTTTATATACATTACCGGGGCTTTATATACAGTATCAGATATATATATACCATATCAGGACATTATATACAGTACCAGAGCTTTATATACAGTATCACGACATTATATACAGTACCGGTGCTTTATGTACAGTACTGAGGCTTCATATACAGTACCAGGGCTTTATATATAGTATCAGGGCTTTATATACAGTATCGGGACTTTATATACAGTATCAGAGCTTTATATACAGTATCAGGACTTTATATACTGTACCGGTGCTTTATGTACAGTACTGAGGCTTTATATACAGTATCAGGGCTTTATATACAGTATCAGAGCTTTATATACAGTACCGGGGCTTTATATACAGTATCGGGGCTTTATAGAGTCATAGAGTCATGCCTAGAAATTCGGTACAGCCGCGTTTGGGGCGCTAGTCCTGGCGATGCGCAAAGGTTAGCGCCAGGCGAAATTTAGCACCACCTAGCGCGATATTGGGTTGCAGCGCCCCTAAAGGTGATTGTGGCGCTAAATCAGGCGCTGCACGCTACTCTTAAGGCGCTAACCCGGCGGCGCAACCCAATTTCGCGGCAGCGGGGCGCAGCAAGGGTGCTGTCAATAATCACTTTCCCTGAGACACAATGGCGCCGGCCAGCTCTTAAAGAGGCAGGTCAATTGGCATCACCAGACACACTCATTGCCTTGCAGGCCTTCAAAGCGGTGGGAGCCTGCCTGTGGCGCACCAGCCTAGCAAGACATGGAAAGGGTGAGGCAGAGGGCGGAACGACTCACTGATGGGGCATTGGATGCTTTGGTTGGCGCAGTGGAATCAAGGCCAAGGAAGATGGTCGGAATGTGATTTGTGTTTTGGACAGTCTCCCGGGTGTGAGAGTCAGTTATGTGTCAGTGTATTAGTTTTGCTTTCTGTTGCCATAGCTTTCTCATGTTTGAAGGAACCACATTTTGTTTAATGAAACACTTTCTTCATTTACAATGGCCATGTCTGCTATTTACATGCATCTTGCCCTTCACAGGCTTGGGGGTATCAGACCGGTTCCATTCCTGTTCTTGGAATGGCAGCAAGCATTCCGTGAGAGGGGCCTAGAAGCTACTTCTGATCAGCCTCTGACGCGCAGCCTGAGAAGAGCTGCTCGCGTAGAAGTTCAGGCCAACAGGCATCTTCTCAGCCGCCGACAGAGATGTCCCGCACCTTATCTGAGGCTGCAGATCTCGCTGAAGCAGCTGGCACAACTCAGTCACCACCTCCTTTCTAAATCGCAGCCTTCTGACACACTGCTCCTCCGGCATGTTCATGTAGGGAAACTGCTGTCGGAAAACCCTGCCAGCGTAAGGTCTGCTGTGGCGATGTCTGTTGGCCCTCCTCCGTCTGGCCATGCCCGCCCCCCTCTCCCAGCGTCTCAGTGCCCTTTCCAGATGATTCAGCAGCAGGACGTTCCCCTCCAATGCAGCCCCCATAATAAGTGCCCACAGGAAGGTTCCCCGTTGTCAAGGCTCACCAAAAGCAAGGTGATGGTCAGAAGGCTGAAGATCGTCTGCCTGCGCTGGCTCAGTGGTCAAATGGCTCTCAGTGTGCAGCTCAGCAACTCTTTGTAACTCTCGAGGAAGTTGCGCTCCAAAAATGGCTGCCGCTTTTAAACCACACCAGTCCCCTTTAAATAACGCTACTCCAGCCCGAGAGCGACTTGGTAAGGTACAGGTAAGCTGTCACTATTAGCGCCAGGCGCTACGGAGGGGGGTGCCACTGAATTTCCGGTCCGGGGCACCCAAAAGGCGTTGCACACTCAAATGATGTCATAATCAGCCTGCGCCCATGAGCGGGCACTGAGATTTAGCGCCGGCACAAAATGCATGCTCAATATGGGGCGAGGCGCCATGCGCCTTGCGCCCGCCCGGAAATTGACTAGCGCCCCACTTCTCAGCCTCTTTAGGCGTTAATCGGTGGCGCTAACAACCGAATTTCTCCCCCATAGAGTTAAACAGCACAGAAAGAGGCCCTTCGGCCCATCGCGTCCGCGCCGTCCATCAAGCCCTGTCTAATCTAATCCCATTTTCCAGCATTGGGTCCGTAGCCTTGTATGCAATGGCATTTCAAGTGCTCCTCCAAATGCTTCTTGAATGTTGTGAGGGTTCCTGCCTCTACCACCCTTTCAGGCAGTGAGTTCCAGATTCCAACCACCCTCTGGGTGAAAAAGTTCTTCCTCAAATCCCCTCTAAACCTCCTGCCCCTTACCTTGAATCTATGCCCCCTTGTTATTGACCCCTCTACTAAGGGAAAAAGTTCCTTTCTATCTACCCTATCTATGCCCCTCATAATTTTGTACACCTCAATCAGGTCCCCCCTCAGCCTTCTCTGCTCCAAGGAAAACAACCCCAGCCTGTCCAGTCTTTCTTTATAGCTGAAGTGCTCCAGCCCAGGTAACATCCTGGTGAATCTCCTCTGCACCCTCTCCAAAGCAATCACATCCTTCCTATAGTGTGGCGACCAGAACTGCACACAGTATTCCAGCTGTGGCCTAACCAGCGTTTTGTACAGCTCCATCATAGCCTCCCTGCTCTTATATTCTATGCCTCGGCTAATGAAGGCAAGTATCCCATATGCCTTTTTAACCACCTTATCCACCTGTTCTGCCGCCTTCAGGGATCTATGTACATGCACACCATGGTCCCTCTGATCCTCTGTCTTTCCTAGGGTCCTACCATTCATTGTGTATTCCCTTGCCTTGTTAGTCCCTCCAAAATGCATCACCTCACACTTTTCAGGGTTAAATTCCAGTTGCCACTGTTCCGCCCATCTGACCAACCCATCTATATCGCCCTGCAGACTGAGGCTACCCTCCTCGCTATTTACCACCCCACCAATTTTCATGTCATCTGCGAACTTACTGATCATACCTTTTACATTCACATCCAAATCATTAATGTAGACCACAAACAGCAAGGGACCCAGCACCGATCCCTGCGGTACCCCACTGGACACAGGCTTCCAGTCACAAAAACAACCTTCGACCATCACCCTCTGCCTTCTGCCACTAAGCCAGTTTTGGATCCAATGTGCCAAGGCACCCTGGATCCCATGGGCTCTTACCTTCTTGACTAGTCTCCTATGCGGGACTTTATCGAAAGCCTTACTGAAATCCATGTATACCACACCCACTGCACTACCCTCATCCACACACCTAGTCACCCCCTCGAAAAATTCAATCAAATTGGTCAGACATGATCTTCCCTTGACAAAGCCATGCTGACTATCCCTGATTAATCCTTGCCTCTCCAAGTGGAGACTAATTCTGTCCCTCAGAATTTTTTCCAATAATTTCCCTACCACTGATGTTAGGCTCACTGGCCTGTAATTCCCTGGTTTATCCCTACTACCCTTCTTGAATAATGTTACTACGTTAGCTGTTCTCCAGTCCTCTGGCACATCCCCTGTGGCCAGAGAGGTTTTGAAAATTTGTGTCAGAGCCCCTGCAATCTCCTCCTTTGCCTCACACAGCAGCCTGGGATACATCTCGTTCGGGTCTGGGGATTTATCCACTTTTAAGCCTGCTAAAACCGTTAGTACCTCCTCCCTCTCGATGTTAATATGTTCAAGTATATCACAGTCCCCCTGCCCGATTTCTATGTCTATATCGTCCTTCTCCATAGTGAACACAGATGCAAATAATTCATTTATAACCCCACCTACATCTTCTGGCTCCACACACAGATTGCCACTTTGGTCCCTACTCTTTCCCTAGTTAGCCTCTTGCCCTTAATATACTTATAAAACACCTTAGGATTTTCCTTTATTTTGCTCGCCAGTGTTATTTCATGGCCCCTCCTCGCTCTCCTAATTTCTTTTTTAAGTATCCCCCTGCACTTTTTATACTCCTCTAGGGCTTCCTCTGTCTTTAGTCCCTTGTATCTGCCAAAAGCCCCCCTTTTTTTCCTAATCCATTCTCGTATATCCCTTGACATCCAAGGTTCCCTGGGCTTGTTGGTCCCACCCTTGACCTTTACGGGAACATGTTGCCATTGTATTCTCTCAATTTCCTTTCTGAAAGACTCCCATTGCTCCGATGTGGATTTTCCTACAAGTAGCTGATCCCAGTCCACTTTGGCCAGATCCTGCCTTATCATATTAAAATCGGCCTTCCCCCAATTTAGAATCTTTATTTCCGGTCCATCTCTGTCCTTTTCCATGACTACCTTAAATCTCACCGAATTATGGTCACTGTCACCAAAGTGCTCACCTACTAACACTTCTACCACTTGCCCGGCCACATTCCCTAGAATTAGGTCCAGTACCACTCCCTCTCTTGTAGGACTTTCTACATGCTGGCTCAAAAAGCTCTCCTGGATGCACTTTAAGAATTCTGCACCCTCTAAGTCTTTCACACTCTGACTATCCCAGTTAATATTGGGGAAGTTGAAATCCCCCACTGTTACTACCCTATTATTTGCACACTTTTCTGAGATTTGCCTACATATCTGTTCCTCTATCTCCCCCTTACTGTTTGGGGGCCTATAGTACACTCCCAGCAAAGTGCTTGCCCCCTTTTTGTTTTTAAGTTCAACCCATATGGCCTCATTAGAGGAACCTGTTAATATATTATCCCTCCTTACAGCAGTAATTGACTCCTTAATTAATATTGCGACACCCCCTCCTCTTTTACCCGCCCCCCCCTCTGTCTCGCCTGAAGGTTCTATACCCCGGAATATTGAGCTGCCAGTCTTGCCCCTCCCTCAACCATGTCTCCGTGATAGCAACAATATCATACTCACATGTGTTCATCAACAACTTCAGTTCAACCACCTTACTCGCAAGGCTCCTTGCATTGAAATAAATGCCATTCAGCCTTGCCCTACTCCCTTGTGCCGTTACATATTTGCTCTGCCTTCCAGTCTGACTTGTTTTTTCCTCTATATTTGGCTGTACATCACCCCCTATTATAGCTCCACTCTGTATCCCATCCCCCTGCCAAGTTAGTTTAAACCCCCCCCCGCGAACAGTGCTAGCAAACCTCCCCGCAAGGATATTTGTCCCGTTCTGGTTCAGGTGCAACCCGTCCAACTTATACAAGTCCCACCTTCCCCAGAAGCAGACCCAGTGATCCAGGAAACTAAAGCCCTCCCTCCTGCACCAACTCTTTAGCCACGCATTCATCTGCTCTATCCTCCTACTCCTATACTCACTAGCATGTGGCACCGGGAATAATCCAGAGATTACAACCTTTGAGGTCCTGCTCTTTAATCTGCTACCTAGCTCCCTAAATTCTTGCTGCAGGACCTCATCCCTCTTCCTACCCATGTCGTTGGTCCCAATGTGAACCACGACCTCTGACTGTTCACCCTCCCCCTTCAGAATGCCCTGCAGCCGTTCAGTGACATCCTTGACCCTGGCACCAGCGAGGCAACAAACCATCCTGGAGTCACGTCTACAGCCACAGAAACGCCTATCTGTTCCCCTTACGATAGAATCCCCTACCACTATTGCTCTCCCACTCTTTTTCCTCCCTTCCTGAGCAGCAGAAGCACCCCTGGTGCCAGGAAGTTGGCCTTCCTCTGGTAAGTCATTCCCCTCAACAGTATCCAAATCAGTATACCTGTTTGAGAGGGGGATGGCCACAGGGGTCCCCTGCACTACCTGCCTGCCTCTACTGCTCTGCCTGATGGTCACCCATTTCCCTCCTGCCTGTGCAGCCCTTACGTGCGGTGTGACCAACTCACTAAACGTGTTATCCACGACCTTCTCAGCATCGCGAATGCTCCAAAACTCATCCATCCGCAGCTCCAGCACCGCAATGTGGTCTGCTAGTAGCTGCAGCTCGATACATTTCTGGCACACATGGTCGTCAGGGACACCGGCAGCTTTATATACAGTACCTGGGCTTTATATACAGAATCAGGGCTTTATATACAGTATCAGGGCGTTATATACAGTATCGGGGCTTTATATACAGTATCAGGACATTATTTACAGCACCAGAGCCTTATATACAGACCCAGGGCTTTATACACAGCATCAGGGCTTTATATACAGTATCGGGACATTATATACAGTACCGGAGCTTTCTATACAGTTTCAGAACATTATATACAGTATCAGGACTTTATATAGAGTATCAGGGCTTTATAGAGAGTACCGGGGCTTTATATACAGTACCAGGGCTTTATATACAGTATCAGGGATTTATATACAGTACCATAGATACATAGATACATAGAAGATAGGAGCAGGAGTAGGCCATTCGGCCCTTCGAGCCTGCTCCGCCATTCAATGAGATTATGGCTGATCATCCAAATTCAGTACCCGGTCCCTGCCTTCTCCCCATATCCCTTGATCCCTTTAGCCTTAAGAAATATATCCAACTCTTTCTTGAATATACTTAATGAACTGGCCTCCACCGCCCTCTGTGGCAGAGAATTCCACAGGTTCACCACTCTCTGGGTGAAGAAATTCCTCCTCATGTCATTCTTAAATGGCTTACCCCTTATCCTTAGACTATGACCCCTGGTTCTGGAATCCCCAGCCATCAGAAACATCCTTCCTGCATCTAGTCTGTCCAGGCCTGACAGAATTTTATAGGTTTCGATGAGATCCCCTCTCAATCTTCTAAACTCCAGTGAGTATAAGCCCAGTCAACACAATCTCTCCTCATACATCATTCCTGCCATCCCAGGTATCAGCCTGGTGAATCTTCGCTGCACTCCTTCCATGGCAAGAACGTCCTTCCTCAGGTAAGGTGACCAAAACTGTACACAATACTCAAGGTGTGGTCTCACCAAGGCCCTGTACAACTGCAGCAAGACATCCTTGTTCTTGTACTCAAACCCTCTTGCTACGAAGGCCAACATACTATTTGCCTTCTTAACCGCCTGCTGCACCTGCATGCTTACCTTCAGCGATTGGTGTACAAGAACACCCAGGTCTCTTTGCACTTCCCCTTCTCCCAATCTATTACCATTCAAATAATAATCTGCCTTCCTGTTTTTGCCACCAAAGTGGATAACCTCACATTTATCCACATTATAGTGCATTTGCCATGTTTCTGCCCAATCACCCAACCTGTCCAAATCGTGCTGGAGTTTCACGACATCCTCCTCACAGCATATCCTCCCCCCCAGCTTTGTGTCGTCTGCAAATTTGGAGATATTGGCCTAGAAATTCAGTTGCGTGCGCCAGCCGTTAGCGCCTTAGGAGGAGTAGATCTCGAGCGCTAGGCACTTAGCGGCCGGGCGCAGCGCGATCTGCGCCTACGCCCAACTTCAGTAGACATTTAGCGCCAGCGCAAAGTGTTTGCGCGCGCTCAGCTGCGCGCGCAGATTATGACGTCATTTCCTCGTGCAACGCCCTTTGTGCGCCCCAATCCGGAACTTCAATCACGCCCGCCCAATGTGGGCGTGGCGGTCCTAAGAACTGTGAACTGGAATGCAGCAGAGGCCATGCGGGCCGCGGGGAGCGCAAATTAAAGGGCACTTACCCTGAACTATAAAGGCCAGCCATTTTGCAGCAATCACTCTTGTGCAACGGATTTATGGACAGAGACCAAGGAAGAGAGCTTACTGCTTTGGCCCAACATAGGAGAGGTATTTTTGGCTTCAGGCCAGAGCTTGGCAATTCGCCTTCATTGTGTGGTCATTGTTTGCCAGTATATTATGGGGGCTGCATGGGGTGCCAACCCTCAGTTTCAGCATTATGTGCGAAGGGCTCGCAGACGCTGTGTGAGAGGGGCAGCCCTGGCTAGACGCAGAGGGGGCAACAGGCGTCGGCAACGTAGGCCTTACCCACTCAGGAAATACCGCCAGCAGGTGTCCTATCTCACCATGCCTGCCGCGCAGTGTGTTAGGAGGCTGCGCTTCAGAAGGGAGGTGGTTGCAGAGATCTGCCAGCTGCTTCACAGAGATTTGCTTCCACAGCTGAGGTGCAGGACGTCTCTGTCGGTGGAAGTGAAGGTCACGGTGGCTCTGAACTTCTATGCAAGCGGCTCCTTCCAAGCCGCTGTTGGGGACATTGCTAACATATCCCAGTTCGCTGTGCATTGCTGCATCCGCCAGGTGACCAATGCCCTTTTCAGAAGGAGACACCAATTCAGCTCCTTCCCCATGACCCTGGAGAAGCAGCAGCAGCGTGCAGTGGGATTTGCAAGAATAGCGGGCTTCCCCATGGTGCAGGGCGCCATTGACTGCACGCATGTGGCTTTGCGGGCACCTATCGACAATGCCGAGGATTACCGCAACCGGAAGGGCTACCATTCCCTCAATGTACAGCTGGTGTGTGACCACAGGCAGCGCATCCTAGCTGTCAATGCCCGCTTTCCAGGCAGCAGCCACGATGCATTTATCCTGCGACAGACTACTGTGGCTGACATGTTCCAGGCACAGCCTCCCCCAAGAGGATGGCTTATCGGGGACAAAGGCTATCCTTTGTGTACCTGGCCCATGACCCCGCTCCGCACGCCCAGGACCCCTGCTGAGGAGGCATACAACGAAAGCCATCAAGCCACTAGGAACATCATAGAACAAACGATTGGCGTCCTCAAGCAACGGTTCCGCTGCCTGGATCGTTCTGGCGGATCTCTGCAGTATTCGCCGGAGAGAGTCTCCCAGGTCGTGGTCGTTTGCTGCATGCTGCACAACCTGGCTATCCGCAGGACTCAGGCACTGCCACCTCACGCTGGAGCACCACCTCAGGAGGAGGAGCAGGAGGAGCATGAGGAGGAGGAGGAGGAGGAGGAGTACCAGCCCAGGAGGGAGGCACAAGGTCCAAGGGCCGCCCGTCGGCGGCTTATTGAACGTCACTTCTAGGCCCCCTGTCAGGGAATGGCTTGTGGCAATGAAGGGACCTGAATGCAGCAGCTCCGCAAGCCCTCAGCCGGTTAAGGCAACAACCACTTCAAACATCAAACATGGACAAGCTGAATAAATAAAATGCTTTATTGAACAAACTCAGGGCCCTTCCCACATGAAACCCAAAAACAGACAACACCCCCAAAAAACAGTCACACACATGACTCACTCCCACAACCTGGGGAGGAATAACAAAACATTTCCACAAAAATGGCCTTCATCCTCGGCCTTACAAAAACAACCATCCCCATAAACAAAACAACCATCCCCATATAAAAACACATTTGCCCACACCCTCTACTTTGTGGCCCGTGAGGGCGATTCCTTGACCAGCCTTTTGCGGCCCCTGGCCGTCCTGCTGCTCCTCCTCAAAGTGTGCCCAGTGGCTGCTGCAAGGCTGGGGGAAGGCTCCTGAGGGGCACATGGCGTGACGGCAGATGCCCTTGGGGGTCAGCCTAGACGAGCTCTGGCCCTCGAGGGGCCGGCTGGTGACTGCTGCAGCTGTGGCTGGGCAGCAGCAGGCTCTCCAGCAGCTCGTCGCAGCTCCACTGGGGGAGTGGCAGTGGCAGCTGCAGGAATGGGGGCAAGCTGGCTGATGGCAGGCGCTCGCTGCTCGCCTGAGACACTGGCACTCGCCCGGGCCATCACTGCAGTATGCGCAGCAATCTGCTGAAGGACAGACCGCTGTGCTGCTGCAGCGCGGCGGGTGCCCTGGTGATGCCTGGCTGACACAGCGAGTGTGGCAGCAGTGAGTGCCCGTACTGCCCTGGTCTGTGCCCGCATCAGACCAGCCAGTGACTGCACGGCACCACTGATCACCTGGCCACTCGCTGCGTGAGCTGCCCCGAATTCCGCCCGACTCGCGGCCTGTGTTGCCCCGAATTCGGACCGACTCGCGGCGTGTGCTGCTTCGAATTGCTCGAAACTCCTGGCCTGTGAGGCGCCGAAATCGGCCACACTATGAGCCAGGGACTCGATGGCCTCAGGCAACCGTGCCACAACCCCCATGAACTCGGTGTGCCGGCGATCCGAGTCCACGGACATTTGATCGAGGAGGCGCACCTCCTTGGCGAGGACCGTCTCCGGACTGGAGGCCGGACTCTCCCTCTGGGGAGAAGGCCGCCGAGCTGGCCGACCCGTCCCGCGTTGCTGGATGCCACTGGGCCCAGCAACTACACTCCCCTGCGACCCTTCCCCCCTCTGGGAAGAAGGCCGCCGAGCTGCCCGACCCTTCCCGCGTTGCTGCACGCCACTGGGCACAGGAGCTACACTCCCCTGCGACACTTCCCCCTGGCTCTCCTCCAGGGAAGACGTGTCCCCTCCATTGGCATCCCCTGCCGCAGCTGAGGGTTCCCCTGATGGGCCGCCTTCCTCTTCCTCTTCCTCCTCCTCCTCCTCCTCTTCTGAGGGGCTGTCACTGGCAGCTTCAGGGACCTCCTCCTCACCATCTGAAAGCAGGAAGGCACAAGAGTAGCTTTAGAGTGAGGAGAGGGCGTCAGCGAGGGAGGCATGAGTGGTGGCATTCAGCGCATTGGTCGGACAGTGGCAAAGGATGTAGATCTGAAGCGCAAGTGGGACGAGAGAGGTCCAAAAGGTGATGTCCTTACCATTGGTGCCCAGAACAGGGTCGGCATCTCCAGATGCAACGGGGCCAATCACCCGGGCACCCATGAGGCTACCCACGCGCTCTTCAAGGTCACTGAGCTGCTGGATCTGGGGACGGCCTCCCCCGGTCACAGTCCGGCTCTTCTGATTGTGTGCCAGCTTGGCCTGCAAGAGAAAGGACGGCCTCTAAGTACAGTGTGGTGCCCAGATCTTGTGCGCACTGCCTCCCATGGTCGAATAGCTTGGCCAGTGTGGTGCCCTGATCTTGTGTGCACTGCCTCCCATGGTCGAATAGCTTGGCCAGTGTGGTGCCCTGTTGTTGTGTGCACTGCCTCCCATGGTCGAATCGCTTGGCCAGTGTGGTGCCCTGATCTTGTGTGCACTGCCTCCCATGGTCGAATAGCTTGGCCAGTGTGGTGCCCAGATCTTGTGTGCACTGCCTCCCATGGTCGAATAGCTTGGCCAGTGTGTAAAGTGCAGAATGTGCAATTGATGTTCATGCCAGTCCCATAGCTGCTGGATGAGGGCTGGCCATTAGGGCTTTTAGGTCCCTTTTCCCATAATGTGAGGTGCACATGCAAGGATGAGGAGGACACTGGAAAGGGGACTCACCCTGACAATCCTTGTGAGGTCATTGAACTTTTTCCGGCATTGGACACCGGCCCTGGGGACCTCGCTGTTGGATGTGACCCTGTGGGCGACCTCCCTCCAGGCTTCCCTGTAGACGCTGGTGGCAGGCTTCTTGCCACTGTCCGGGAACAAGAGTTTGCGCCTCCTCTCCAAAGAACTAACCAGCACCCTCAAATCATGGCCAGTGAAGCGCTGCGCTCGTTCACGGGCCTTCTGCATCTTTCCCGGCGCTATTTCTGTTCAGCAGCAGTGTTTAGGCCTAGCTGGAGGGCTGCAGTGTCCAGGGCGTGGCAGCAGACGAACTCGACCCTTCCCCCTTTAAGAGCTGGCCGGCGCCAGGGTGTCTGCTGTCAATCAAGAAATGACCGCACCTGCGCTGCGCCCGGCCTCGGCGGTTTAGCTCAGCACCGCCGGCTTTGCGCCTAAAGATAGTTGTGTAACGCCAGTTTTAGCGCTCGAGCAAACTCTTAGGGCGAAGCTACTGAATATCGGCGAAGTGGCCTCGGCTTTGCGCCGGGCGCAAACTTTAGCGGCCGCCCGAATTTTCCGCCCCAAAAGTGGCTATACTGAATTTCTAGGCCATTACATCCAATTCCCTCGTCCAGATCATTAATATATATTGTGAACAGCTGGGGTCCTAGGACCGATCCTTGCGGTACCCCACTAGTCACTGCCTGCCACTCAGAAAATGACCCGTTTATTCCAACTCTTTGCTTTCTGTCCGCCAACCAGTTCTCTATCCAAGTCAATACCTTGCCCCCAATCCCATGTGCCTTAATTTTGCACGCTAATCTCTTATGTGGGACCTTATCGAAAGCCTTCTGAAAGTCCAAATACGCCACATCCACTGGTTCTCCCTTATCTATTTTACCAGTTACATCCTCAAAAAATTCCAGTAGATTAGTCAAGCATGATTTACCTTTTGTAAATCCATGTTGACTTTGTCCGATCCAGTCACTGCTTTCCAAGTGCTCTGCTATTACATCTTTTATAATGGACTCTAGCATTTTCCCCACTATCGATGTCAGGCTTACCGGTCTATAATTTCCCGCTCTTTCTCTACCACCTTTTTTGAATAGTGGGGTAACATTAGCTACCCTCCAATCCATGGGTACTGTTCCAGAGTCTATTGAGTTCTGGAAGATGACCAGCAATGCATCTACTATTTCTAGGGCCACTTCCTTAAGTACCCTGGGATGTAGATTATCAGGCCCTGGGGATTTATCGGCCTTCAGTCCCATCAATTTTCCTAACACCATTTCCCTACAAATACTGATTTACTTCAGTTCCACCCTTTCATTAGACCCTATGTTCCCCGGCATCTCTGGGAGGTTATTTGTGTCCTCCTTTGTGAAGACAGAACCAAAATATGTATTTAGTTGGTCGGCCATTTCTTTGTTCCCCATTATAAATTCCCCCGATTCTGACTGCAAGGGACCTACGCTTGACTTCACCAATCTTTTTCTCTTCACATATCTATAAAATCTTTTACAGTCAGTTTTTATGTTCTCTGCAAGCTTACTCTCATATTCTATTTTCCCTTTCTTAATTAATCCCTTTGTCCTCCTTTGTTGAATCCTAAACTGCTCCCAATCCTCAGGATTATTGCTTTTTCTGGCCAATTTATATGCCCTTTCCTTGGACCTTATGCTATCCTTAATTTCCCTTGTTAGCCACGGTTGGGTCACCTTTTTTGTTTTATTTTTATGCCAAACTGGGATGAACAAATTCTGTAGTTCATCCATTCGGTCATTGAATGTTTGCCATTGCCTATCCACCGTCAACCCTTTGAGTGCCATTCCCCAATCAATCCTCCCCAACTCGCTCCTCAGACCATCATAGTTTCCTTTATTTAAATTGAGGACCCTAATCTCCGAGTCAACTACTTCATTCTCCATCTTAATGAAGAATTCGATCATATTATGATCGCTCCGACCCAAGGGGCCTCTTACAACAAGATTGCTAATTAATCCTTTCTCGTTACATAATACCCAGTCTAAGATGGCCTGATCTCTGGTTGGTTCCTCGACATATTGGTCCAGGAAACCATCCCGTAAACACTCCAGGAATTCCTCCTCCACAGTATTGTTACTCATTTGGTTGGCCCAATCTGTATGTAGATTAAAGTCACCCATGATGACTGCTGTGCCCTTATTGCACGCTTCTTTAATTTCTCTTTTAATGCCATCCCCAACCTCCGCCTTACTGTTTGGCGGTCTATAAAGCACTCCCACTAACGTTTTTTTCCCCTTAGTATTTCTCAATTTTACCCATACAGATTCCACCTCATCAGGGCTAATATCCTTCATTACAATTGTGTTAATCCCTTCTTTAACCAGTAATGCTACCCTACCTCCCTTTCCTTTTTGCCTATCTTTCCTGAATATCGAATACCCCTGGATGTTGAGTTCCCAGTCCTGGCCTTCCTTGAGCCACGTTTCCGTAATCCCAACCAAATCGTATTTGTTTACTTCTATTTGCGCAGCCAATTCATCCACCTTATTACAAATGCTCCTCGCATTAAGACACAAAGCCTTCAGGCTTGTTTTTTTAATGCTCTTAGACCTATTAGAATTATTATTTGCTGTGGCCATGTTTGATTTAAACCGTTGATTTCTCTGACTGCCACTTTTGTTTTTCTCCTTCCTATCTTTTGCTTTTATCCTTGTTTCCCTTTCCTCTGTCTCCCTGCTCAGGTTCCCAGCCCCCTGCCATTTTAGTTTAAACTCTCCCCCACAGCACTAGCAAACACTCCCCCTAGGACATCGGTTCCAGCCCTGCCCAGGTGCAAACCATCCGGTTTGAACTGGTCCCACCTCCCCCAGAACCGGTTCCAATGTCCCAGGAACTTGAATCCCTCCCCCTGGCACCATTCCTCTAGCCACGTATTCATCTGAAGTATCCTTCTATTTCTACTCTGACTAGCACGTGGCACTGGTAGCAATCCTGAGATTACTACCTTTGAGGTCCTGTTTTTTAATTTATCTCCTAACTCCCTATACTCCACTTTTAGGACCTCATCCCGCTTTTTACCTATATCGTTGGTGCCTATATGCACCACGACAACTGGCTGTTCACCCTCCCCTTCCAAGATGTTCTGGAGTCGCTCGGAGACATCCTTGACCCTTGCACCAGGAAGGCAACACACCATCCTGGAGTCTCATTTGCGGCCGCAGAACCGCCTATCTATTCCCCTTACAATTGAATCCCTTATTACTATAGCTCTACCCCTCTTTTTCCTCCCATTCTGTGCAGCAGAGCCACCTCTGGTGCCAGGAAGTTGGCTGCTGCTGCCTTCCTCTGATAAGCCATCCCCCCCAACAGTACTCAAAGTGGTGTATCTGTTGGAGAGGGGGATGGCCACAGGGGACCCCTGCACTACCTGCCTGCGCCTAGTACTCTGCCTGTTGGTCACCCGTTCCCTTTCTTCCTGTCCAACCTCTACCTGCGGTGTGTCCAACTCCGTAAATGTGCTACTCACTTTGTCCTGAGCATCGTGAACACTCCAGTATGTGTCCAATCGCAGCTCCAGCGCCGCAATGCGGTCTGTCAGTAGCTGCAGCTGGACGCACTTCCTGCACATGTAGTTGTCAGGGACACAGGAAGTGTCCCTGAGTTCCCACATATCGCAGGAGGAGCAGATCACGGGGCCCGGCTGTCCTGCCATGACTTACCCTTTAATTAGTTGAATTTAAATTAAATCAATCAATCCCACTAATTGCACTACAGTTAATTGGTTTACCAACAGTCCCTGCTACACCAGAGAGACCTTAGAAACTATAAACCAGAGTTAAAGTTTGAAAAAAAGAGAAGAGAAATACTCACCAACCAAATACTCACCAACCAATCACTTACCTGCTTCCTGGTGACGTCACACTTTGATTACTTTTTACCTCTCTCCCCTGCTGTTGAACTAGTCGGGCTGCTCCTGACTCACTGCCGCCAGTGTAACTGCCGCCGATGCAGTGTTCCCACAAGGCCCGCTCTAGTCGGGCTGCTCCTGACTCACTGCCGCCGGTGTAACTGCCGCCGATGCTGTGTTCCCACACAGGCCCGCTCTAGTCGGGCTGCTCCTGACTCACTGCCGCCGGTGTAACTGCCGCCGATGCTGTGTTCCCACACAGACCCGCTCTAGTCGGGCTGCTCCTGACTCACTGCCGCCGGTGTAACTGCCGCCGATGCTGTGTTCCCACACAGGCCTGCTCTAGTCGGGCCGCTCGCTGACTCACTACAATACCAGGACTTTATATAAAGTATCGGGACATTATATACAGTACCGGAGCTTTATATACAGTTTCAGAACATTATATACAGTATCAGGACTTTATGTCGAGTATCAGGGCTTTATATAGAGTACCGGGGCTTTATAGACAGTACCGGGGCTTTATAATATAATAATAATAATAATAATAATCAACTTTATTGTCATTGTTAGTGCACAAGTGCAGTACAACGAAATGTAGGCTTGCGGCTCCCGAGAGTGTACGTTTAGATTAAGACATTTAAACATTCAACATTCATTTGGCTTGTAATACATTAACATAAACATAACCATAATAAAGTGCATTGGCAGATGTGCAGGCTTTAGAGTTTATTTGTGGAGTTCAGTAGGATGACAGCCCTGGGAAAGAAGCTGTTCCTAAATCTGGTCGCACGGGTGCGAATGCATCTGTAGCGTCTCCCAGATGGCAGGAGGGTGAACAGACTGTGGCTGGGGTGGGTAGGGTCTTTGATGATGGACCGTGACCTCCGTAGGCAGCGTTTCTGGTATATGTGCTCTATGGTCGGTAGCTGGGTGCCGGTAATGCGTTGGGCAGTTTTGACTACCCGCTGCAGGGCTTTCCGGTCATAGTAGCTACAGCTGCCATACCATACTGTGATACAGTTCGTCAGGATGCTCTCTATTGTGCAGCGGTAAAAGTTAGAGAGGATCAGGGGTGACAGGTTACATCCCTTCAGGCTCCTTAGGAAATATAGGCGCTGCTGGGCCTTCTTCACCAGAGAGGAGGTATTGAGGGACCAGGAGACGTCTTCCGTGATGTGGACTCTGAGGAACTTAAAGCTGTCCACCCTTTCCACCACAGCCCCATGGATGTGGATGGGAGTGTGACTTCTGCCTTTAGACTTCCTGAAGTTCACAATGATTTCTTTGGTTTTCTTGATGGTAAGGGCCAGGTTGTTATCGGCGCACCACTTCACGAGATGCTGGACCTCCTCCCTGTAGGCTGACTCATCGTTGTTGGTGATCTGGCCTACTACCGTGATATCATCCGCAAACTTGATGATGGTGTTGGAACCATGAACAGCCACACAGTCGTGGGTGAAGAGGGAGTAGAGGAGGGGGCTCAGCACACATCCTTGTGGGGCCCCCGTGTTCAGGGTCGGGGGGGGGGGGGAGGTGTGGTTACCTAATTTGACAGACTGGGGTCTGTTTGTTAGGAAGTCCAGGGTCCAGTTGCAGAGGGAAGTGTTCAGGCCAAGAGTGTGGAGTTTGGTGGCCAGCTTGTTGGGGACGATAGTGTTGAATGCTGAGCTGTAGTCTATGAACAGCATTCTGATGTAGGTCTCTTTACCATCTAAGTGATTCAGTGCCGAGTGTAGAGCAGTTGTGATTGCATCCTCCGTTGATCTGTTTGCACGATAGGCAAACTGGTGTAGGTCAAGAGAGGCGGGAACACTGGCTTTGATGTGAGCCAGGGCCAGTCTCTCGAAACACTTCATTATGATGGGTGTGAGTGCGACAGGTCAATAGTCATTCAGGCACGTCACAGCCGTTTGTTTTGGCACAGGAATAATGGTAGCGGTCTTGAAGCATGTAGGGACTACTGCCTGGGCCAATGACAGATTGAAGATGGCGGTGAAGACATCAGCCAGCTGATCAGCACATTCCTTGAGTACCCGTCCAGGACATTATATACAGTATCTGGGCTTTATATAGAGTACCGGGGCTTTATATAAAGTATCAGGACTATATACAGTACCAGGGCTTTATATACAGTATCAGTGCTTTATATACAGTATCAGGGCATTATATACAGTACCACAGCCTTATATACAGAACCGGGGCTTTATACACAGTATCAGGGCTTTATATATAGTATCGGGACATTATATACAGTACCGGAGCGTTATATAGTTTCAGAACATTATATACAGTATCAGGACTTTATATAGAGTATCAGGGCTTTATATAGAGTACCGGGGCTTTATATACAGTACCAGGGCTTTATATACAGTATCGGGGCTTTATATATAGTATCAGGGCTTTATATACAGTACCAGGGCTTTATATACAGTATCGGGGCTTTATATACAGTATCAGGGCTTTATATACAATAACGGGGCTTTATATACAGTACCAGGGCTTTATATACAGTATCAGAGCTTTATATACAGTATAAAGACTTTATATACAGTATCAGGACATTATATACAGTACCAGAGCTTTATATACAGTATCAGGGCTTTATATACAGTACCAGGGCTTTATATACAGTACCAGGGCTTTATATACAGTATCGGGGCTTTATATACAGTATCGGGGCTTTATATACAGTATCGGGGCTTTATATACAGTATCAGGGCTTTATATACAGTATCAGTGCTTTATATAAAGTATCAGGACCTTATATACATAACCAGGTCTTTATATACAGTATCAGGACATTATATACAGTACCAGAGCATTATATACAGTATCACAACATTATATACAGTACTGGAGCCTTATATAGAGAACTGGGGCTTTATACACAGTATCAGGACATTATATACAGTATCTGGGCTTTATATAGAGTACCGGGGCTTTATATTCAGTACCGGGGCTTTATATACAGTATCAGAGCTTTATATGCAGTATCAGGACTTTATATAATGTACTGGAGATATATATAGAGTATCGGGGCTTTATATATAGTATCAAGACATTATATACAGTACCGGAGCTTTATATACAGTATCAGAACATTATATACAGTATCAGGACTTTATATAGAGTATCAGGGCTTTATATACAGTACCAGGGCTTTATATACAGTATCAGGGCTTTATATATAGTACCAGGGCTATATATACAGTACCTGCGCTTTATATACAGTACCAGGGCTTTATATACAGTACTGGGGCTTTATATACAGTACCGGGGATTTATATACAATATCAGAGGTTTATATACAGTACCGGGGCTTTATATACAGTATCGAACCTAGATTTACAGTACCGGGGCTTTATATACAGTATCGGCACTTTATATACAGTACCGGGGCTTTATATGCTGTACCAGGGCTTTATGTACAGTATCAGGGCTTTATATACAGAATCAGGGCTTTATATGCAGTATCAGGGCTTTATATACAGTACCGGGGCTTTATATACAGTACCGGGGCTTTATATACCGTACCAGGGCTTTATATACAATATCAGGGCTTTATATACAGTATCAGGGCTTTATACACAGTACCAGTGCTTTATATACAGTACCAGGGCTTTATATACAGTACCGGGGCTTTATATACAGTATCGGGGCTTTATGTACAGTACCGGGGCTTTATATACAGTATCAGGGCTTTATATACAGTATCAGGGCTTTATATACAGAATCAGGGCTTTATATACCGCATCAGGGCTTTATATACAGTATCGGGGCGTTATATACTGTACCGGGGCTTTATATACCATACTGGGGCTTTATATACAATATCAGGACTTTATATACAGTACTCGGACTTTGTATACAATATCAGGGCTTTATATACAGTATCAGGCCTATATATACACTATCAGGGCTTTATATACAATATCATAGAAACATAGAAGATAGGAGCAGGAGTAGGCCATTCGGCCCCTCGAGCCTGCTCCGCCATTCGATGAGATCATGGCTGATCATCCAAACTCAGTACCCCGTACCTGCCTTCTCCCCATATCCCTTGATACCTTTAAATCTAAGAAATATATCTAACAGGGCTTTATATACAGTATCAGGTCTTTATATACAGTACCAGGGCTTTATATACAGTATCAGGGCTTTATACACAGTACCAGGGCTTTACATACAGTACCAGGGTTTTATATACAGTACCAGGGCTTTATATACAGTATCGGGGCTTTATATACAGTACCGGGGCTTTATATACAGTATCAGGCCTTAATATACAGTATCAGGGCTTTATATACAGTACTGGGGCTTTATATACAGTATCAGGACTTTATATACAGTATCAGGGCTATATACAGTACCGGGGCTTTATATACCATACCGGGGCTTTATATACAGTATCAGGGCTTTATATACAGTACCAGGGCTTTATATACAGTACTGGCTCTTTATATACAGTATCAGGGCTTTATATACAGTACCGGGGCTTTATATACAGTATCAGGGCTTTATACACAGTACCAGGACTTTATATACAGTATCAGGGCTTTATATACAGTATCAGGGCTTTATATACAGCATCAGGGCTTTATATACAGTATCGGGGTGTTATATACTGTACCGGGGCTTTATATACAATATCAGGACTTTATCTACAGTACCGGGGCTTTATATACAGTATCAGGGCTTTATATAGAGTACCGGGGCTTTATATACAGTACCGGCTTTATATTGGTTGTAATCTACCCAAATTCCCTGGATTCTGGTGAGTTCCCAGTGGATTGGAAAACCGCAAATGTAACGCCCCTATTCAAGAATGGAGGGAGACAGAAAGCAGGAAACTATAGGCCAGTTAGCCGAACATCTGTGATTGTAAAATGGTGGAGTTCATTATTAAGGAAGTGGTCGCAGGAAATTTAGAAAATCATAATATAGTCAAGCAGAGTCAGCATGGTTTTATGAAAGGGAAATCATGTTTGACAAATTTGCTAGAGTTCTTTGAGGGTGTAATGAGTAGAGTGGATAAAGGGGAACCAGAAGATGTAGGGGGATAAATTCGGTATCGCCCCGTTTGGGGTGCAATTATCGGCCGGGCGCAATATATTATATTAACAGGTTCATCTAATGAGGCCATATGGGTAGAACTTAAAAACAAAAAGGGGGCAAGCACTTTGCTGGGAGTGTATTATAGGCCCCCAAACAGTCAGGGGGAGATAGAGGAACAGATATGTAGGCAAATCTCAGAGAAATGTGCAAATAATAGGGTAATAATAGTGGGGGATTTCAACTTCCCCAATATTAACTGGGATAGTCAGAGTGTGAAAGGCTTAGAGGGTGCAGAATTCTTAAAGTGCATCCAGGAGAGATTTTTGAGCCAGCATGTAGAAAGTCCTACAAGAGAGGGGGCAGTACTGGACCTAATTCCAGGGAATGTGGCCGGGCAAGTGGTAGAAGTGTTAGTAGCTGAGCACTTTGGTGACAGTGACCATAATTCAGTGAGATTTAATGTAGTCATGGAAAAGGACAGAGATGAACTGGAAATAAAGGTTCTAAATTGGGGGAAGGCCGATTTTAATATGATAAGGCAGGATCTGGCCAAAGTGGACTGGGATCAGCTACTTGTAGTAAAATCCACATCGGAGCAATGGGAGTCTTTCAGAAAGGAAATTGAGAGAGTACAACGCCAACATGTTCCCGTAAATGTCAAGGGTGGGACCAACAAGCCCAGGGAACCTTGGATGTCAAGGGATATAAGAGAATGAATTAGGAAAAAAAGGGGGGCTTTTGGCAGATACAAAGGACTAAAGACAGAGGAAGCCTTAGAGGAGTATAAAAAGTGCAGGGGGATACTTAAAAGAGAAATTAGGAGAGCGAGGAGGGGCCATGAAATAACACTGGCGAGCAAAATAAAGGAAAATCCTAAGGTGTTTTATAAGTATATTAAGGGCAAGAGGATAACTAGGGAAAGAGTAGGGCCCATTAGGGACCAAAGTGACAATCTGTGTGTGGAGCCAGAAGATGTAGGTGGGGTTTTAAATGAATTTTTTGCATTTGTGTTCACTATGGAGAAGGACGATGTAGACATAGAAATCGGGCAGGGGGACTGTGATATACTTGAACATATTAGCATCGAGAGGGAGGAGGTACTAGCGGTTTTAGTAGGCTTAAAAGTGGATAAATCCCCAGGCCTGGACGAGATGTATCCCAGGCTGCTGTGTGAGGCAAAGGAGGAGACTGCAGGGGCTCTGACACAAATTTTCAGAACCTCTCTGGCCACAGGGGATGTGCCAGAGGACTGGAGAACAGCTAACGTAGTACCATTATTCAAGAAGGGTAGTAGGGATAAACCAGGGAATTATAGGCCAGTGAGCCTAACATCAGTGGTAGGAAAATTATTGGAAAAAATTCTGAGGGACAGAATTAGTCTCCACTTGGAGAGGCAAGGATTAATCAGGGATAGTCAGCATGGCTTTGTCTGGCCAATTTGATTGAATTTTTCGAGGGGGTGACTAGGTGTGTGGATGAGGGTAGTGCAGTGGATGTGGTATACATGGATTTCAGTAAGGCTTTCGATAAAGTCCCGCACAGGAGACTGGTCAAGAAGGTAAGAGCCCATGGGATCCAGGGTGCCTTGGCACATTGGATCCAAAACTGGCTTAGTGGCAGAAGGCCGAGGGTGATGGTCGAAGGTTGTTTTTGTGACTGGAAGCCTGTGTCCAGTGAGGTACCGCAGGGATCGGTGCTGGGTCCCTTGCTGTTTGTGGTCTACATTAATGATTTGGATGTGAATGTAAAAGGTATGATCAGTAAGTTTGCCGATGACACGAAAATTGGTGGGGTGGTAAATAGCGAGGAGGATAGCCTCAGTCTGCAGGACGATATAGATGGGTTGGTCAGATGGGCGGAACAGTGGCAAATGGAATTTAACCCTGAAAAGTGTGAGGTGATGCATTTTGGAGGGACTAACAAGGCAAGGGAATACACAATGAATGGTAAGACACTAGGAAAGACAGAGGATCAGAGGGACCTTGGTGTGCATGTACAGAGATCCCTGAAGGCAGCAGAACAGGTGGATAAGGTGGTTAAAAAGGCATATGGGATACTTGCCTTCATTAGCCGAGGCACAGAATATAAGAGCAGGGAGGTTATGATGGAGCTGTACAAAACGCTGGTTAGGCCATAGCTGGAATAATGTGTGCAGTTCTGGTCGCCACAGTATAGGAAGGATGTGATTGCTTTGGAGAGGGTGCAGAGGAGATTCACCAGGATGTTACCTGGGCTGGAGTGCTTCAGCTATGAAGAAAGACTGGACAGGCTGGGGTTGTTTTCCTTGGAGCAGAGAAGGCTGAAGGGGGACCTTATTGAGGTGTACAAAATTATGAGGGGCATAGATAGGGTAGATAGAAAGGAACTTTTTCCCTTAGTAGAGGGGTCAATAACAAGGGGGCATAGATTCATGGTAAGGGGCAGGAGATTTAGAGGGAATTTAAGGAAGAACTTTTTCACTCAGAGGGTGGTTGGAATCTGGAACTCACTGCCTGAAAGGGTGGTAGAGGCAGGAACCCTCACAACATTCAAGAAGCATTTAGATGAGCACTTGAAATGCCATAGCATACAAGGCTACGGACCAAATGCTGGAAAATGGGATTAGATTAGACAGGGCTTGATGGCCGGCGCGGACGCAATGGGCCGAAGGGCCTCTTTCTGTGCTGTATAACTCTATGGCTAAAGTTTAGCGCCTGGCGCTAATTATCGCCTCCGACTGCAAACTTGGCTTCTATCACCCCTGGAGGTGATTGGAGCGTTAAATCAGGCGCTACACACCTCTCTTAAGGCGCTAACACCAAGGAGTGAGGCGCTACCTCAGAGTGCGGGCGAAGCTCATGTGATGTCAGTCAGCAATGGAACACAGACACACTGGCGCCAGCCAGTTCTTAAAGGGGAGGGTCGATCTTGCTCTCCATCCACACCCTGCTCATTGCAGCCTTGAATCTCGGCCTGGAGAGACCTGTACATCAAATCTGCTGGAAAGAACAATGGAGAGACCCAGGGAAAGAGCTCAGAGTGCAGCCCCCACAGTCTCTTCTAAATCGATACAAGGAAGGTCAAATCAAAATGAACCTGCAAAGTGCTGCTCAGTACCCAAAACTCCTTCACACAGCGTTGAATCTCTCCAGAAGTCTCTCGCTCTCTCTCAGAATGCGCAGTGCAAAAATGTCGCCGACAAAAAAAGGCAGGAAGCGGCCGCCTTTAAATAGCACTAAAGGGAGGTGCTAATCAACCAAATTTTTCCCCCTATATGTCTTAAATGATCACCTCTCATTCTCCTAAACTCCAGAGAGTATCGGCCCAATCTACTCAATCTCTCCTCCTAGGACAGCCCTCTCATCCCAGGAATTGACCTAGTGAACCTTTGCTGCACCGCCTCTAAGGCAAGTCTGTCCTTCCTCAGATAAGGAGACCAAAACTGTGCACAGTACTCCAGATGTGGTCTCACCAAAGCCCTGTACAATTGTAGTAAGACTTCCTTACTCTTAATTCCAACCCCCTTTCAATAAAGGCCAACATGACATTTGCCTTCCCAATGGCACGCTGTACCTGAACGTTAACTCTCTGCACGAGAACACCTAAATCTCTCTGAACACCAACATTTAATAGTTTCTCACCATTTAAAAATATTCTGTTTTTCTATTCTTCCTACCAAAGTGAATAACCTCACATTTCCCCACAGTATACTCCATCTGCCACCTTATTGCACACTCACTTAACCGGCCTATATCCCTTTGCAGGCTCTTTGTGTTCTCCTCACAGCTTACTTTCCCATTTAGCTTTGTATCATCAGCAAACTTGGATACATTGCACTCGGTCCCTTCATCAAGTCATTAATATAGATGGTAAAATTGTCCAAATGCTCAGTCACTCTGTCCCTAATAACAGATTCTAGTAACTTTCCCACAACTGACGTTAGACTAATAGGCCTAACACTTCCTGGTTTTCTCTCTCCCACCCTTCATAAGTAATGGAGTGACATTGGCAATTTTCCAGTCTAAAGGGACAATCCCTGAGTCAAGAAAGTTTTGGAAGTTCTGGACTGGAGTATCAACAATGTCCTCAACTACTTTCAACACTCAGGGGTGGAATCCATCAGGTGCTGGAGATTTGTTTATCTTCAGTCTCATTCTTTTCTCCAATACCATTTCCTTATTGTCTATTACAGTATCGCCTGTGCCTGTCTTTAAGGGGCCCCAGTTCTCTTAGCCATCCTCTTCCTCTTAATATATTTATAAAAACTTGTACTGTCAGCTTTGAAATTCATTGCAAGTTTATTCTGTATTCCTTTTTATAGTTCTTATTACTTTCTTTTATCTCTTTGTTGCTTTGTATAGCTCTCCCAGTCTGCTGGATTTCACTTTATCCTTGCATTTGTGTGTCAGCCTTTTCTTTTTCATTGATGACTGTCTCTTACCTCATTTATTGACCATGGTTCCTTAACTGCACAAGTGGAGCTTTTGCTGTTTAGGGCTATGTACTGCTCTGGTATTGTACCAAATAATTCTTTGTATACCACCCACAATCTGCCTGTAGGTTTACCCTTTAACAGTTCAATCCAGTTTATAGTGGACCGAGTCCCGTTCACCCATCAGCCCTGTGCTCGTTGACCTACATTGGCTCCCAGTTAAGCAACGCCTCGATTTTAAAATTCTCATCCTTGTTATCAAATCCCTCTGTGGCCTCGCCCCTCCTATCTCTGTCATCTCCTCTAGTCCTACAGCCCTCCGAGATCTCTGCACTCCTCTAATTCTGGCCTCTTGAGCATCCCCGATTTTAATCGCTCCACCCTTGGCGGCCATGCCTTCAGCTGCCTGGGCCCCGAGCTCTGGAAATCCCTCCCTAAACCTCTCCGCTGTAGTGTCCGTGTGTTGATAGAGACACTGAAGACAGGAGTTGGTTCATAGGTGTTTACTAAGCAAAGTCTGGGGGGGGGTTCTAACGGATATACACAATATACAGGCTTATCTAGCCCGAGTGGCCATTACCGGCATTACAGCACACCTGGGGCTCTTAAAGGCACATACACTACAATTCCTCCCCTTTTAGTTAACCAGTACATCATATTTTAAGTAATTATTAATTACATGTTATAAGAAAAATAATATACACATTGCTGTAGTTAATTAATTATAAGTCAGTCACTCAGGAGGCTTCCTGACTCAGTCCGGATAACGCCTCGGGGGTGTAGTAGTTTCTGGTGGTGTAGTAGGTTCTTTTGGCAAGGCTGATTCAGCTTGAATGCCAGTGTCGGGTTCATCAGGTTCCAGTATCACCGGATCGGAGGTAGATATGGGTATCTCTACTTCATCGTTAGACGTATAGGCCTAGAAATTCAGTATAGCCACTTTTGGGGCGGTAAAGTCGGGCGGCCGCTAAAGTTTGTGCCCGGCGCAAAGTCGCGCCCCCTTCGCCAATATTCAGTCGCATCGCCCCAAGAGGTTGCTGCTGCGCTAAAACAGGCGATGCACGACTATCTTTAGGCGCTAAGCCGGCGGTGCTGAGCGATACCCCCGAGGCCGGGCGCAGCGCAGGTGCGGCGAGTTCTTGATTGACGGCAGACACTCTGGCGCCGGTCATCTCTTAAAGGGGGAGGGTGGATTTGTTTGCCTGCCACGCCCTGCACACTGCAGCCCTCAACTTAGGCCTGACCACTTCAGCTTCACCTGTACAACGCCCAGGACTATGGAGAAGGCCAGGGAGAGAGCGCAGCGCTTCAGCGACGGTGACCTGAGGCTGCTGGTTGGCGGAGTGGAGCGCAGGCGCCATGTTTTGTTCCCAGAAGGTGGCAAGAGGCCGCTGCCCAGCGCCTACCGGAAAGCCTGGAGGGAGGTGTCCAACAGGGTGTCTTCCTACAGCGTGGTTGCCAGGACTCCTGTGCAATGCCGGAAGAAGTTCAACGACCTCACTCGGGTTGTCAGGGTGAGTACCCTTTCCAGTGTCCTCCTCATCCTTGCATGTGCACCTCACATTATGGGCAAAGGGACCTGAAAGCCCTAATGGCCAGCCCTCATCCAGCAGCTATGGGACTGGCATGAAAATCAATTGCACATTCAGCACTTTACACACTGTCCAAGATATTCGACCATGGGAGGCATTGCAGGCAAGATCAGGGCTACACACTGTACAAGCTATTCGACCATGGGAGGCAGTGCAGACAAGATCAGGGCTACACACTGTACTTAGAGGCCGTCCTTTCTCTTGCAGGCCAAGGTTGCGCACAACCGGCGCAACCGAACTGAGACCGGGGGAGGCTGTCCTGACCTCAAAGAGCTCTCCGACCTCGACCAGCGTGTGGAGCGCATTATGGTAGGCCGGCTGATTGGCCCCGTCGCCAGTGGAGATGCCGACCCTGTTCTGGGCACCAATGGTAAGGGCATCACCTTTTGGACCTCTCTCGTTCCACTTGCGCATCAGATCAGCATCCTTTGCCACTGTCCGACCAATGCGGTGAATGGCACCACTCATGCCTCCCTCGCTGCCACCCTGTCCTCACTCTAAAACTACTCTTGTGCCTTCCTGCTTTCAGATGGTGACTCGCCAGGTGAGGAGGCGGGCCCTCAAGCTGCCACTGTCAGCCCTTCGGAAGACGAGGAGGAGGAAGAGGAAGCCGGCCCATCAGTGCCACCCTCAGCCGCGCCAGCCCATGGCGATGTAGGGGACACGTCTTCCCTGGAGGGGAGCCGGGGGGAAGGGTCGGAGGAGAGTGAAGCTCCGGGGCCCAGCGGCCTGCAGCAACACGGGAGGGGTGGGGAAGCTCGGCGGACTTCTCCCCAGAGGGTGAGTGCGGCCTCCAGTCCTGCGACGGTCAGCGCAGAGGAGGTGCGCCTCCTAGAGGAAATGGCCATCCAGGCTGAGCGCAGGCACACTGAGCTCATGGCTGCAGTGGCAAGGATGCCTGACTCCATAGAGTGTCTGTCAAGGAGTGTGCAGCAATTCGGAGCAGCACAGGCCAGGAGTCTGCAACAATTCAGTGCAGCACAGGCCAGGAGTCTGGAACTATTCAGTGCAGCACAGGCCAGGAGTCTGCAGGACTTCGCGGCAGCACAGTCGGCTTCTAGCCAAGTGCTCAGTCGTGCCGTCCATTCACTGGCTGGTGTCATGCGGACACAGACCAGGGCCACACGGGCACTAACTGCTGCCACCCTCGCTGGATCAGCCAGGCATCGCCAGGGCACTCGCCGCGCAGCAGCAGCCCCAGCAGTCTGTTCTTCAGCTGTTTGCTGTGCATGCTGCAGTGCTGGCCCGTGCGAGTGCCAGTGTCTCAGGCGACCAGCGAGCACCTGCGATCTGCCAGGTTGCCACCATTCCTGCAGCCGACACTGCCACTCCGCCATTGCAGCTGCCACGAGCTGCTGGACAGACTGCTGCCGCCCAGCCAGAGTTGGAGCAGTCAGCAGCCGGACACTCCAAGGCCAGAGCTGGTGCAGGCCGACCCCCAAGGGCATCTGCCGTCTCGCCATCTGCCCCTCAGCAGCCTTCCCCCAGCCTTGCTGCAGCCACTGGGCTCCCATTGAGGAGGAGCTGCAGGGCGGGCAGGGGCCAGGCAAGGATGCGCAAGGCATTGCCCTCGCAGGGCAAAAAGTAGAGGTATGCACAAATGCCTGGTGCTTGTTGTAAGGCCGACACTGGTGCAGTTGTTTTTGTGTAAGGCCGAGACTGGTGTCTTTCTTTCTTTTTGTAAGGCCGAGACTGGTGTCTTTCTTTTTGTAAGGCCGAGACTGGTAGTTTTGTGTTTTTGGAGGGGGCTTCTCCACATGAGCATGTAATGTGGGAAGGGCAGAGGTTTTCAATAAATTATTGCTGTTAAATTGCAGTGTGCATGGTTTTTTGGTTAAGTCCTGGTTGCCCTGCTCGGCTGAGGGCTTGTGGAGTGGCTACATTCATCTGCTGACATTGGCACAAGCCAGTCCCTGAGAGGGGGCCTTGAACCGACGTTCAATAAGCCGGCGACGGGCGGCCCTTGCACTTTCTGCCTCCCTCCTGTGCTGGTCCTCCTCCTCCTCCTCCTCCTCAGGTGGTCCTCCAATCTGTGGTGGTAGTGGCTGAGTCCTGCGGATAGCCAGGTTGTGCAGCATGCAGCAAACGACCACGAAATGGGAGACTCGCTCCGGCGAATACTGTAGGGCTCCACCAGAACGATCCAGACAGCGGAACCATTGCTTCAGGACGCCGATTGTTTGTTCGATGATGTTCCTGGTCGCTTGATGGCTCTCGTTGTATCCCTCTTCAGCAGGGGTGCTGGGCGCACGGAGCGGGGTCATCAGCCAGGTACACAAAGGATAGCCTTTGTCCCCGATAAGCCATCCTCGTGGGTGAGGCTGGGCCTGGAACATGTCTGCCACAGAAGTCTGTCGCAGGATGAAGGCATCGTGGCTGCTGCCTGGAAAGCAGGCATTGACAGCTAGGATGAGCTGCCTGTGGTCACACACCAACTGGACGTTCAGCGAATGGTAGCCCTTCCGGTTGCGGTAATCCTCGGCATTCTCCAGAGGTGCCCGCAAAGCCACATGCGTGCAGTCAATGGCGCCCTGCACCATGGGGAAGCCCGCGAATGCTGCAAAGCCCATTGCACGCTGTTGCTGCTTGTCAAGGGCCATGGAGAAGGAGATGAACTGACGTCTCCTTTTGAAAAGGGCATTGGTCACCTGGCGGATGCAGCAATGCACGGCGAACTGGGAGATGGTGGCAATGTCCCCAGTAGCGGATTGGAAGGAGCCGGTGGCATAGAAGTTGAGAGCCACCGTCACCTTCACTTCCACCGACAGAGACGTCCTGCTCCTCAGCTGTGGCTGCAGATCACCGCCAAGCAGCTGGCAGATCTCTGTGACCACGTCCCTTCTGAATCGCAGCCTCCGAACACACTGCTCCTCAGACATGTTGAGATAGGAGAACTGCTGGCGGTATACCCTGGGTGGGTAAGGCCTCCTTTGCCGACGCCTGTTGCCCCCTCTCCATCTAGCCAGGGCTGACACTCTCTCACGGCGTCTGTGAGCCCTTTGGATGTAATTGAGAAAGCCAGCGTTGACACCCATTGCAGCCCCCCTAATATGCTGGCAAACAATGAGATGTCAATGAAGGCAAAGACTAGTGGAAAGCTGTGGCCTGAAGCCAGAAGTACCTGTCCGAGTGTTGGGCCAAAGCAGAAAGCTATCTACCTTGGTCTCTCTCCAAAGATCCGTTTCTCAAGAGGGAGTGCTGCGAAATGGCAGCCTTTTATAGTGCAGGAGGAGTGCCCTTTAATTTGCACCCCCCGCGCCCCGCATCAGCTGAGCACCGTTCCACTCTAACAGTCACTAGGGGCGCCAGGCGCACAATGGGGCGTTGCCACTGAAGTTCCGGCTGGGGGCGCACAAAGGGCGTTGCACGAGGAAATGACGTCATGATCTGCGCGCGCAGCTGAGCGCGCGCAAAGACTTTGCGCCGCCGCTAAATCTCTAATGAAGTTGGGGCGAGGTGCAGTTCGCGCTGCGCCCGGGCGCTACCCGCCTAGCGCCCGACATCTACTCCTCCTAAGGCGCTAACGGCTGGCGCAACCAACTGAATTTCTAGGCCATAGAGTTGTGGTGTAGGTTGTCCCTTTTCGGATGACTTTATGATTTGGTCAGCATGGCGCCTTATTATGCTTTCTCCGATGTCCACGGTATACATCAGTGGTCCTAGTCGTGTGCAGATAGTTCCAGGCTGCCATTTCTCGGTACGGTAGTCCTGGGCCAAAACTTGTTGACCTATCTGGAAGGTTCTAGTTGGCCTTTCATTCATGCCTTGAAACTGCCGGTTCTCCACGTCCCTTCTGATGTTGGGCTTGACCAAATCCAGCCGGCATCTTAGGTTTCTATTGAAGAACATCATGGCGGGAGTTTGGTTGGTAACCATATGTGTTGCATTCCTGTATGCGAATAAGAAGTTATCCACCTTGTGCTGAAGTTTTATGTCTTCATTACCCATGGCCTTTATGGCCTTCTTGAACATCTGGACAAACCTTTCAGCCAATCCATTGGTGGCGGGATGGTATGGGGCGGACATGTAGTGCTTAACCCCATTGTTTTTTAAGAACTTTCTGAATTCTTCGGACACAAATTGCGGTCCATTATCAGAACATATCTGTTCTGGCAGCCCATTCCTGGCAAATATGGTCCTTAATACTGTGATGGTTTTTTCCGTGGTGGTGGAGGACATCTTTATTACCTCCGGCCACTTGGAGTATGCTTCAACCGCGATTAAGAACATTGAGTCCATAAATGGACCAGCAAAGTCGATGTGCACCCTTTGCCAGGGAGATGAGGGCCACTCCCATGGATGTAGAGGGGCTTGTGGTGGAGCGTTTTGGACCTTCTGGCATCCTAGGCAGCTCTTGGTCATTTCTTCGATGTCTCCATCGATACCTGGCCACCATACAAACGCCCTAGCTAGGTTCTTCATTTTCACTCCACCCAGATGCCCCTCATGAAGCTCCTTTAGCACTTTATCCTGGAGTTTGGGTGGAATCACCACTCTGGATCCACACATCAAGGTTCCTCGGCACACTGACAGCTGTTCTCTTCTTTGCAAGAATGCTGGCAACAGTGGTTCGCCATGTGCTGGCCATCCCTTCACTGTTAAATCGTAGACCCGTGAGAGAGTCGGGTCATTTCTCGTCTCCCTTTCAATGGCAGAATTTGTTACTGGTAGACATTCCACTATGGTAGAGTGGAACATCTCTACTGGGTCTACTGTAGGTGCCTCTTCTACCATTGGCAACGGTAAGCGCGATAAACCGTCAGCATTCCCATGCTGTTTTGATCCTTTGTATTCTATGTTGTATTGGTGTGCCCCTAGAAAAAGGGACCACCTCTGTAGCCTTTGCGCTGTCATAATGGGAACACCCTTTTTAGGGTTGAATATGGAGATGAGGGGTTGATGGTCAGTCAACAAGGTAAATTTTTGTCCGTGTAGGTAATGGTTGAATTTCTTCACTCCCCATACCAGGCTGAGTGCTTCCCTGTCGATTTGGGCATAGTTACGCTCAGCTGAGTTTAATGAGCGTGACGCAAAAGCTATCGGCCGTTCTGAGCCATCAGGGAATTTATGGGATAATACTGCTCCTATGCCGTAAGGGGATGCATCGCATGCCAGTCTGATTGGCAGTGATGAGTTGTAATGAGCCAAAACTTCTTCGGATGTGATTAAGTCTTTGTATTTATGGAAGGCACGTTTACAGTCTTCGTTCCATTTCCAAATCACTCCTGTTTGTAGCAGTTCATTAAGAGGGTGTAGAAGAGTTGATAAGTTCAGTAAAAATTTATGATAGTAATTTATTAATCCCAGGAACGACCTTAATTGTGAAACATTTTCAGGTGCTGGGGCTTTTATGACCGCTTCAATTTTTTCAGGTGACTTATACAACCCTTCATTATTAATTATGTGGCCACAATATGATATCTGATTATGGAAAAATTCGCACTTGGGGCGATTTGCTCGTAGGCCCCATTCTTTCAGCCTAGTGAGCACCTGCTCCAAATTGGCAAGGTGCTCGTTGTCGTTTTCTCCTGTTACAAGGATGTCATCTAGGTAGCATTGAGTCCCCGGAATCCCTTGCAGGACTTGCTCCATAGCTCTTTGCCAGATAGCTGGAGCTGATGCTACTCCAAAAACCAGTCGATTGTACTGGTACAGGCCTATGTGTGTGTTTATAGTGAGATACTTTTTAGAGGCCTCCTCAACCTCCATCTGTAGATATGCCTGTGCCAAGTCAATTTTGGTGAAACGTTTCCCTCGGATAGTGAGGCGAAAATGTCTTCTATCCTCGGAAGAGGATACTGTACTGTGTGAAGGACCGGGTTTACAGTCACCTTGAAGTCTCCACAGGTGTGAATTTTTCTCTGTTCTTCAGATTTATCATTATTTAATGCTTTTTTCATGACCGGGACGATGGGTGTTGCCCACTCGCTCCAATGTATTTTGGATAATACGCCTGCCTTTTCCAAATTCTCCAGCTCTGCCTCGACTGCTGGACGAATTGCGTATGGCACCGGTCTTGCCTTAAAAAATTTGGGAATTGCTGCATCTTCCACTTTTATTGAGGCGGTGATGCCTTTCAAGGTTCCTAGTTTCTCTTGAAACACTTCTTTGGCGTTGGCCAAGATGTCTTTTAATCGTTCAGGTATGATGTCATCATTGTTTTTTTCTTACTGGTCACCGTCAGTGCCTGAATGGAGTGCCAGTCTAAACGTATCTTTCTGATCCATTCACGTCCCAACAACGGTGGACCACCATCTTGTAGAATGTATAAATACAACTTTTGTATTTCTTTGCCGTTGTATACAACAGGCACCCTTATTTTTCCTTTGGGGTACACTTTCTGCCCCGTATATGTTTTTAAGATAATGGATGTGTCTTTTAGAGGTATATGCGAAAATAGCCTCTCGTAATCCCGTTGATTTATTACGGTTAGAGCTGATCCTGTATCTAGCTCCATTTTAACAGGGGACCCTGCTATCATGAGGGTAACCCAAATGGTTTGGTAATCATCTTTGGCAAGTACATTATGTAATTTGAGACAGCTTAGTCTCTTGTTTTCTGAGTCGCTATCGCTCTTCTGGTCTTCGGAGCTACTGTCCGTCATCATTTGTACCTTCCTGTACTTTCCTTTATTGATTTTTTTTTTCTGTCTGTGGATTTATTTTGTCCAGATCAGCATACCTGTGCAATGTGTCCAATCTTTCCGCATTGCCTGCATGCTTTGTCCTTGAACCAGCAGTCCTTCTGGTTATGGGTGGATCTGCCGCAGCGATAACATCTTTCGAAACCCTGTGTCATTTCATGGGTGTCGAAGTTCTGTGTCTTTTGTTGTATCTCTGCAGCTCCTCTTGCTGCTGCTTCATATGATACAGCCATACTGAAAGCTTTGTCCAATGTTAAATCTTTTTCAGAAAGCAGCCTTTTTTGTGTTCCTTCACTTAAGAGACCGCAAACGAATTTGTTTCAAAGATAATCTGCTAGTCCTGCCCCGAATTGGCAGTACTTTGATAGCTTTCTTAATTCGGTTAGGTAATCAGCGTTGCTTTCATTCTTGTGTTGATTTCTCTTGAAGAATTTGAATCATTCTGCTATCAGCAGCGGTGTTGGGTTTAAGTGCTCCTGCAGGGTATCAACAATTTCTTTAAAATTCTTGTCCTTTGGTTTGGCTGGAGTGATTAAATTTTGTAACAGCCCGTATGCCTT
Source organism: Somniosus microcephalus (assembly GCF_052327205.1). Classification (NCBI taxonomy): domain Eukaryota; kingdom Metazoa; phylum Chordata; class Chondrichthyes; order Squaliformes; family Somniosidae; genus Somniosus; species Somniosus microcephalus. Next base: position 2,924,381 of record NC_141004.1, read on the forward strand.
TGCGCCCATTAGGTTCAGCAGTACTGAAGCTTTTTATTCATCTTCTATTCCATTTGCAGTGCAATATACCTCTACTCTTTCCACGTATGTGGTCCAATCCTCTATTTTGCTATCAAAAGCATCAATATTGCCAGACTTAGGCATTTCAGAAAAGATATGGTGCTTCCCGCGCTTTCCCGCCGCTGCTGCCGATGACAACGCTGTTTCCCGCGGTTTCCGTTCTTTGTTTTTTTATTTTTTTATAGTTGGAGACTCGTTCCCGCCGGACTTTCTCTGCAGGTCTGAACACTGACCTGCTTGCCATGCCGGCCGTCTCCCGAGTGCTCCCTCCCAGTCCGTTATTGCTTGCCTCCAATTTCGCTGCCTGTCTCAGCTGTAGAGCCAGCCGCTAGAGCCCCAGCCTGACGCCCAGGAAGGATTAGCGCAGTACCTGCCACCAGCTTGGTCAGCTGGTGAAACCACAGCTTCTCTCACTTTCTTGAGTCTTCTGGACGCCCGAGGAATCGATGTCCTGGAGGTGCTGCCGAATTGCAGGTAAGACCGTTTCCACTTCGTCGCCACTGTAGTGTCCGTGTGTTGATAAAGACACTGAAGACAGGAGTTGGTTCATAGGTGTTTACTAAGCAAAGTCTTGGGGGGGTTCTAACGGATATACACAATATACAGGCTTATATAGCCCGAGTGGCCATTACCGGCATTACAGCACACCTGGGGCTCTGAAAGGCACATACACTACATCCGCCTCTCTACCTCTCTCTCCTGCTTTAAGACGCTCCTTAAAACCGACCTCTTTGAATTTTGGTCACCTGTCCTAATATCTCCTTATGTGGCTCGGTGTCAAATTTTGTTTACTAATGCCCCTGTGAAGCACCCTGGGATGTTTTACTATGTTAAAGGTGTTACATAAATGCAAGTTGTTGTGGTCACTTTTTGTCTCATTCCTTCGAAGTCAGCCTTATTTAACTTTAAAACCTTGGTGTGTGACTCTCCCTCTCAAATTTAATATCAAGTTCGATCATGTCATGGTCACTGTTTACAACATGTTCTCGTACCGTCAGATTGTTAATTCATTCTGGCTTCTTTCTCATCACAAAATTTGGCATGACCTGTTCCCTTGGTTGGTTTCTGAATCAAACTATCGGCAGGGGCACTTTGGGAATCTTCTTTTAGGTGTGGGGCTGGACACAGACAAATATTGTGCCAACTTAGGTGTCAACCTTGGCTCAATGTGATCATTCACCCCTCTCAGTCAGAAGGTTCAAGCTCCACTCCAGAGACTTGAGCACATAATCCAGGCTACACTCCAGTGCAGTACTGAGGGAGCACTGCACTGTCGGAGGGGCCGTACTGAGGGAGTGCTGCACTGTTGGAGGGGCTGTACTGAGGGAGTGCTGTACTGTTGGAGGGGCAGTACTGAGGGAGTGCTGCACTGTCAGAGGGGCTGTACTGAGGGAGCTCCACGCTGTCGGTGGGGCAGTACTGAGGGAGCAACGCACTGTCGGAGGGGCAGTACTGAGGGAGCGCTGCACCATCGGAGGGGCAATAATGAGGGAGCGCTGCACTGTCGGAGGGGCAGTACTGAGGGAGTGCTGCACGGTAGGAGGGGCCGTACTGAGGGACCGCTGCACTGTCGGAGGGCCAGTACTGAGGGAGCCCTGCACTGTCGGAGGGCCAGTACTGAGGGAGCGCTGCACTGTCAGAGAGGCAGTACTGAGGGACCGCTGCACTGTCAGAGGGCCCATACTGAGGGAGCGCTGCACCATCCGAGGGGCAGTACTGAGGGAGCGCTGCACTGTCGGATGGGCAGTACTGAGGGAGCGCTGCACTGTCGGAGGGGCAGTGCAGAGGGAGCACTGCACTGTCGGAGGGGCAGTACTGAGGGAGCGCCGCACTGTCGGAGGGGCAGTACTGAGGGAGTGCTGCACTGTCGGAGAGGCAGTGCTGAACGAGCGCTACACAATCGGAGGGGCCGTACTGAGGGAGCGCTGCACTATCGGAGGGGTAGTACTGAGGGAGCGCTGCACTGTCAGAGGGGCAGTACTGAGGGAGCTCCACACTGTCGGTGGGGCAGTACTGAGGGAGCGCCGCACTGTCGGAGGGGCAGTACTGAGGGAGCGCTGCACCATCGGAGGGGCAATAATGAGGGAGCGCTGCACTGTCGGAGTGGCAGTACAGAGGGAGTGCTGCACTGTCGGAGGGGCCGTACTGAGGGACCGCTGCACTGTCGGAGGACAGTACTGAGGGAGCCCTGCACTGTCGGAGGGCCAGTACTGAGGGAGCGCTGCACTGTCGGAGAGGCAGTACTGAGGGACCGCTGCACTGTCGGAGGGCCCATACTGAGGGAGCGCTGCACCATCGGAGTGGCAGTACTGAGGGAGCGCTGCACTGTCGGAGGGGCAGTACTGAGGGAGCGCTACACCATCGGAGGGGCCGTACTGAGGGAGCGCCGCACTGTCGGAGGGGCAGTACTGAGGGAGCGCCGTACTGTCGGAGGGGCAGTACTGAGGGAGTGCTGCACTGTCGGAGAGGCAGTACTGAAGGAGCGCTACACCATCGGGGGGCCATACTGAGGGAGCACTGCACTGTCGGAGGGGTAGGACTGAGGGAGCGCCGCACTGTCGGAGGGGCAGTGCTGAGGGAGCGCTGCACTGTCGGAGGGGCATTACTGAGGGAGCGCCGCACTGTCGGAGGGGCAGTGCTGAGGGAGCGCTGCACTGTCGGAGGGGCAGTACTGCGGGAGCGCCGCACTTTCGGAGGGGCAGTACTATGGGAGCTCCACGCTGTCGGTGGGGCAGTACTGAGGGAGCGCCGCACTGTCAGAGGGGCAGTACTGAGGGAGCGCTGCACCATCGGAGGGGCAATAATGAGGGAGCGCTGCACTGTCGGAGGGGCAGTACTGAGGGAGTGCTGCACTGTCGGAGCGGCAGTACTGAGGGACCGCTGCACTGTCGGAGGGCCAGTACTGAAGGAGCCCTGCACTGTCGGAGGGCCAGTACTGAGGGAGCGCTGCACTGTCGGAGAGGCAGTACTGAGGGACCGCTGCACTGTCGGAGGGCCCATACTGAGGGAGCGCTGCACCATCGGAGGGGCAGTACTGAGGGAGCGCTGCACTGTCGGAGGGGCAGTACTGAGGGAGCGCTGCACTGTCGGAGGGGCAGTGCAGAGGGAGCACTGCACTGTCGGAGGGGCAGAACTGAGGGAGTGCTGCACTGTCGGAGGGGCAGTACTGAGTGAGCGCTGCACTGTCGGAGGGGCAGTGCTGAGGGAATGCTGCACTGTTGGAGGGGCCGTCTTTCGAGGACTCGTTTGCCCTCTCAGGTGGATGTAAAAATTGCATAGCAGATCGGCATTTATTCAACAACCATTGTCAGCAAAAAACTGTTTTTCTGGTTATTTATCGCATTGCTGTTTCTGGGAGCTTGCTGTGTGCAAATTGGCTGCCACATTTCCTACATTATAACAGATGACGACATTTCAAAACAATTTCATTGGTTCTGAAGTGTTTGGGACTTATGCAGGTTGTGATCAAATTCTACAAAAATGGGAGCTTGTTTTTTGAGGTGGATTGTCAGTGTTCGGAATAGAATGTTTTTCCGCTTTATGAACCAATTTCAGATTCAAACAATCCCAGGGCAGGTACAGCACGGGTTAGATACAGAGTAAAGCTCCCTCTACACTGTCCCATCAAACACTCCCAGGGCAGGTACAGCACGGGTTAGATACAGAGTAAAGCTCCGTCTACACTGACCCCATCAAACACTCCCAGGACAGGTACAGAATGGGTTAGATACAGAATAAGGCTTCCTCTATACTGTCCCGTCAAACACTCCCAGGGCAGCTACAGCATGGGTTAGATACAGAGTAAAGCTCCCTCTACACTGCCCCATCAAACACTCCCAGGGCAGCTACAGCACGGGTTAGATACAGAGTAAAGCTCCCTCTACACTGTCCCATCAAACACTCCCAGGGCAGGTACAGCACGGGCTAGATACAGTGTAAAGCTCCCTCTACACTGTCCCATCAAACACTCCCAGGGCAGGTACAGAACGGGTTAGATGCAGAGTAAAGCTCCCTCTACACTGTCCCACCAAACACTCCCAGAGCAGCTACAACACGGGTTAGATACAGAGTAAAGCTCCCTCTACACTGTCCCAACAAACACTCCCAGGGCAGGTACACCATGGGTTAGATACAGAGTAAAGCTCCCTCCACACTGTCCCATCAAACACTCCCAAGGCAGGCACAGCACAGGTTAGTTACAGGGTCAAGCTTCCTCTACACTGTCCCACCAAACACTCCCAGAGCAGCTGCAGCACGGGTTAGATACAGAGTAAAGCTCCCTCTACACTGTCCCATCAAACACTCCCAGGGCAGGTACAGCACGGGCTAGATACAGTGTAAAGCTCCCTCTACACTGTCCCATCAAACAATCCCAGGGCAGGTACAGAACGGGTTAGATGCAGAGTAAAGCTCCCTCTACACTGTCCCACCAAACACTCCCAGAGCAGCTACAGCACGGGTTAGATACAGAGTAAAGCTCCCTCTACACTGTCCCATCAAACACTCCCAGGGCAGGTACAGCACGAGTTAAATACAGAGTAAAGCTCCCTCTACACTGTCCCATCAAACACTCCCAGGGCAGGTGCAGCATGGGTTTGATACAGAGTAAAGCTCCCTCTGCACTGTCCCATCAAACACTCCCAGGGCAGGTACAGCACGGGTTAGATACAGAGTAAAGCTCCCTCTACACTGTCCCATCAAACACTCCCAGGGCAGGTACAGCATGGGTTAGATACAGAGTAAAGCTCCCTCTACACTGTCCCATCAAACACTCCCAGGGCAGGTACAGCACGGGTTAGATACAGAGTAAAGCTCCCTCTACACTGTCCCATTAAACACTCCCGGGGCAGGTACAGCACGGGTTAGATACAGAGTAAAGCTCCCTCTACACTGTCCCATCAAACACTCCCAGGGCAGGTACAGCACGGGTTAGATGCAGAGTAAAGCTCCCTCTACACTGTCCCATCAAACACTCCCAGGGCTGGTACAGCACGGGTTAGATACAGAGTAAAGCTCCCTCTACACTGTCCAATCAAACACTCCCAGGGCAGGGACAGCACGAGTTAGATACAGAGTAAAGCTCCCTCTACACTGTCCCATCAAACACTCCCAGGGCAGGTACAGCACGGGGTTAGATACAGAGTAAAGCTCCCTCTACACTGTCCCATCAAACACTCCCAGGGCAGGTATAGCACGGGTTAGATACAGAGTAAAGCTCCCTCTACACTGTCCCATCAAACACTCCCAGGGCAGGTACAGCACGGGTTAGATACAGAGTAGCACTCCCTCTACATTATCTGATTCACAACGAATTGATTGAGACTGTGCACAGAACTCATTTCACAGAAATTAGACAATGTGCTACATCCAGCGGTCAGTATGAATGTTCTTCATCTCTGCTGGTCTTATGGACAGGCCAGTGATCTTAGAGCAATGAGAATCTGCTCTGACAGCAGTCAGCTGTTTTTATTATGAGTTACAGTGTAGATCCGACATAAAAATCAATGATGAAAACCAGACTTCACTGGCCTTGCCACTGACTGGTGCTGTGGTCCTGTGTGGGAGCATTGGGCAGGGACAGGCTCAGCCTTATCACCGAGGCCCTCCAGGATCCAGAAGCCTGCGGTCTTTGGGTGAAAGTTACTAAATGTTCATAGTGGTTTCCTGGGCTTTCCCTACAGCAGGACCTGAGGGAGAAATCACCAAATAATACAAGCATTATTTGTCTTAAAAATACCCAGTTATTATAAGGCTGAAATCCTACCAAATAATTTGAATCAAAATTGCAATTCAGTCATTCCTGGTGTTTTGTCATGATATCCGAATGCCTCGGTTAGATTCCAGCCTGTAACTCACTCCCGGGTATCTGTTATTCTATATATAAACCCCCCCGAACCCCTCGATTAGATTCCAGCTTGTAACTCACTCCCGGGTATCTGTTATTCCATATATAAACCCCCCGAACCCCTTGATTAGATTCCAGCCTGTAACTCACTCCCGGGTATCTGTTATTCTATATATAAACCCCCTGGAATCCCTCAATTAGATTCCAGCCTGTAACTCACTCCCGGGTATCTGTTATTCTATATATAAATCCCCTGGAATCCCTCAATTAGATTCCAGCCTGTAACTCACTCCCGGGTATCTGTTATTCTATATATAAACCCCCCCGAACCCCTCAATTAGATTCCAGCCTGTAACTCACTCCCGGGTATCTGTTATTCTATATATAAACCCCCCGAACCCCTCGATTAGATTCCAGCCTGTAACTCACTCCCGGGTTTCTGTTATTCTATATATAAACCCCCCGAACCCCTCGATTAGATTCCAGCCTGTAACTCACTCCCGGGTTTCTGTTATTCTATATATAAACCCCCCGAACCCCTCGATTAGATTCCAGCCTGTAACTCACTCCCGGGTTTCTGTTATTCTATATATAAACCCCACTGAACCCCTCGATTAGATTCCAGTTTGTAACTCACTCCCGGGTATGTTATTCTGTGTATAAATCCCCCGAACCCCTCTATCAATATATATATATGTGTCCACATATGTGTGCTTGGGTAGATACTTTGGGTAGGGATTAGTGCCTCGGTGTTTACAGAGAAACATAGAAGATAGGAGCAGGAGTAGGCCATTCGGCCCCTCGAGCCTGCTCCGCCATTCAATGAGATCATGGCTGATCATCCAAATTCAGTACCCTGTCCCTGCCTTCTCCCCATATCCTTGATCCCTTTAGCCTTAAGAAATATATCCAACTCCTTCTTGAATATATTTCATGAATTGGCCTCTACTGCCTTCTGTGGTAGAGAATTCCACAGGTTCACCACTCTCTGGGTGAAGAAATTCCTCCTCATCTCTGTCCTAAATGGCTTACCCCTTATCCTTAGACTGTGACCCCTGGTTCTGGACTCCCCGACCATCGGGAATATCCTTCCTACATCTAGTTTAGCGAGCTATTGACAGACATGCAGAATAACTGAATGCCCAGTTTAG
>NC_141004.1:2931936-3069694 GCF_052327205.1 Somniosus microcephalus
CTCCTCGCTATCTCCCCCCCCTCCCTCTCTATCTCCCCCCCCTCACCTCTCTATCTCCCCCCCCTCCCTCTCTATCTCCCCCCCTCCCTCTCTATCTCCCCCCCCCTCTCTATCTCCCCCCCTCCCTCTCTATCTCCCCCCCTCCCTCTCTATCTCCCCCCCTCCCTCTCTATCTCCCCCCCTCCCTCTCTATCTCCCCCCCTCCCTCTCTATCTCCCCCCTCCCTCTCTATCTCCCCCCCTCCCTCTCTATCTCCCCCCTCCTCTCTATCTCCCCCCCTCCTCTCTCTCCCCCCCCTCCTCTCTCTCCCCCCTCCCTCTCTCTCATCTCCCCCCTCCCTCTCTATCTCCCCCCCTCCCTCTCTATCTCCCCCCTCCCTCTCTATCTCCCCCCCTCCCTCTCTATCTCCCCCCTCCCTCTCTATCTCCCCCCTCCCTCTCTATCTCCCCCCCTCCCTCTCTATCTCCCCCCTCCCTCTCTATCTCCCCCCTCTCTATCTCCCCCTCCCTCTCTATCTCCCCCCTCCCTCTCTATCTCCCCCCCTCCCTCTCTATCTCCCCCCTCCCTCTCTATCTCCCCCCCTCCCTCTCTATCTCCCCCCCTCCCTCTCTATCTCCCCCCCTCCCTCTCTATCTCCCCCCCTCCTCTCTATCTCCCCCCTCCCTCTCTATCTCCCCCCCTCTCTATCTCCCCCCTCCCTCTCTATCTCCCCCCCCCTCTCTATCTCCCCCCCTCCTCTCTATCTCCCCCCTCCCTCTCTATCTCCCCCCCCTCTCTATCTCCCCCCTTCTCTACTCCCCCTCCCTCTCTATCTCCCCCCCTCCCTCTCTATCTCCCCCCCCCTCCCTCTCTAGCTCCCCCCTCTCTATCTCCCCCCCTCCCTCTCTATCTCCCCCCCCTCCCTCTCTATCTCCCCCCCTCCCTCTCTATCTCCCCCCCTCCCTCTCTATCTCCCCCCCTCCCTCTCTATCTCCCCCCCTCCCTCTCTATCTCCCCCCCTCCCTCTCTATCTCCCCCCCTCCCTCTCTATCTCCCCCCCTCCCTCTCTATCTCCCCCCCTCCCTCTCTATCTCCCCCCCCCTCTCTATCTCCCCCCTCCCTCTCTATCTCCCCCCCTCCCTCTCTATCTCCCCCTCCTCCTCTCCCTCTCTATCTCCCCCCCTCCCTCTCTATCTCCCCCCTCCCTCTCTATCTCCCCTCCCTCTCTCTCTATCTCCCCCCCTCCCTCTCTATCTCCCCCCCTCCCTCTCTATCTCCCCCCCTCCCTCTCTATCTCCCCCCCCTCCCTCTCTATCTCCCCCCCTCCTCTCTATCTCCCCCCCTCCCTCTCTATCTCCCCCCCTCCCTCTCTATCTCCCCCCCTCCCTCTCTACTCCCCCCCTCCCTCTCTATCTCCCCCCCTCCCTCTCTATCTCCCCCCCTCCCTCTCTACCTCCCCCCCCTCCCTCTCTACCTCCCCCCCCTCCCTCTCTATCTCCCCCCCCCTCCCTCTCTATCTCCCCCCCTCCCTCTCTATCTCCCCCCCTCCCTCTCTATCTCCCCCCCTCCCTCTCTATCTCCCCCCCTCCCTCTCTATCTCCCCCCCTCTCTATCTCCCCCCCCTCTCTATCTCCCCCCTCTCTATCTCCCCCCCTCCCTCTCTATCTCCCCCCCTCTCTATCTCCCCCCCTCCCTCTCTATCTCCCCCCCTCCCTCTCTATCTCCCCCCCCCTCCCTCTCTATCTCCCCCCCCTCCCTCTCTATCTCCCCCCCCCTCTATCTCCCCCCCTCCCTCTCTATCTCCCCCCCTCCCTCTCTATCTCCCCCCCTCCCTCTCTATCTCCCCCCTCCCTCTCTATCTCCCCCCCTCTCTATCTCCCCCCCTCTCTATCTCCCCCCTCCCTCTCTATCTCCCCCCCTCCCTCTCTATCTCCCCCCTCCCTCTCTATCTCCCCCCCTCCCTCTCTATCTCCCCCCCTCCCTCTCTATCTCCCCCCCTCCCTCTCTATCTCCCCCCCTCCCTCTCTATCTCCCCCCCTCCCTCTCTATCTCCCCCCCTCCCTCTCTATCTCCCCCCCTCCCTCTCTATCTCCCCCCCTCCCTCTCTATCTCCCCCCTCCCTCTCTATCTCCCCCCCTCCCTCTCTATCTCCCCCCCTCCCTCTCTATCTCCCCCCCTCCCTCTCTATCTCCCCCCCTCCCTCTATCTCCCCCCCTCCCTCTCTATCTCCCCCCCTCCCTCTCTATCTCCCCCCCCTCCCTCTCTATCTCCCCCCCTCCCTCTCTTCTCCCCCCTCCCTCTCTATCTCCCCCCCTCCTCTCTATCTCCCCCCCCCTCACTATCTCCCCCCCTCCCTCTCTATCTCCCCCCCCTCCCTCTCTATCTCCCCCCCTCCCTCTCTATCTCCCCCCCCTCTCTATCTCCCCCCCTCCCGCTCTATCTTCCCCCCCCTCCCTCTCTTCTTCCCCCCCCTCCCTCTCTATCTTCCCCCCCCCTCTCTATCTCCCCCCCTCCCTCTCTATCTTCCCCCCCCTCCCTCTCTATCTTCCCCCCCTCTCTATCTTCCCCCCCTCCCTCTCTATCTTCCCCCCCCCCTCCCTCCCTCTCTATCTTCCCCCCCCTCCCTCTCTATCTTCCCCCCCCTCCCTCTCTATCTTCCCCCCCCTCCCTTCTATCTTCCCCCCCTCCCTCTCTATCTTCCCCCCCTCCCTCTCTATCTTCCCCCCCTCCCTCTCTATCTTCCCCCCCTCCCTCTCTATCTTCCCCCCCTCTATCTTCCCCCCCCCTCCCTCTCTATCTTCCCCCCCCCTCCCTCTCTATCTTCCCCCCCCCTCCCTCTCTATCTTCCCCCCCTCCCTCTCTATCTTCCCCCCCCTCCCTCTCTATCTTCCCCCCCTCCCTCTCTATCTTCCCCCCCCTCCCTCTCTATCTCCCCCCCCTCTCCCCCCCTCTCTATCTTCCCCCCCCTCCCTCTCTATCTTCCCCCCCCTCCCTCTCTATCTTCCCCCCCCCTCCCTCCTCTCTATCTTCCCCCCCTCCCTCTCTATCTTCCCCCCCTCCCTCTCTATCTTCCCCCCCTCCCTCTCTATCTCCCCCCCTCCCTCTCTATCTTCACCCCCCTCCCTCTCTATCTTCCCCCCCCCCTCTATCTTCCCCCCCTCCCTCTCTATCTCCCCCCCTCTCTATCTTCCCCCCCCCTCTCTATCTTCCCCCCCCTCCCTCTCTATCTTCCCCTCCCCTCCCTCTCTATCTTCCCCCCCCCTCTCTATCTTCCCCCCCTCCCTCTCTATCTCCCCCCCCTCCCTCTCTATCTTCCCCCCCCTCCCTCTCTATCTTCCCCCCCTCCCTCTCTATCTTCCCCCCCTCCCTCTCTATCTTCCCCCCCTCCCTCTCTATCTTCCCCCCCTCTCTATCTTCCCCCCCCTCCCTCTCTATTTCCCCCCCCTCCCTGTCTATCTTCCCCCCCCTCCGTCTCTATCTTCCCCCCCCTCCCTCTCTATCTTCCCCCCCCTCCCTCTCTATCTTCCCCCCCTCCCTCTCTATCTTCCCCCCCCTCCCTCTCTATCTTCCCCCCCCTCTCTATCTTCCCCCCCCTCCCTCTCTATCTTCCCCCCCCTCTCTATCTTCCCCCCCTCCCTCTGTATCTTCCCCCCCTCCCTCTCTATCTTCCCCCCCCTCTCTATCTTCCCCCCCTCCCTCTCTATCTTCCCCCCCTCCCTCTCTATCTTCCCCCCCCCTCTCTATCTTCCCCCCCCTCCATCTCTATCTTCCCCCCCCTCCCTCTCTATCTTCCCCCCCCTCCCTCTCTATCTTCCCCCCCCTCCCTCTCTATCTCCCCCCTCCCTCTCTATCTTCCCCCCCCTCCCTCTCTATCTTCCCCCCCTCTCTATCTTCCCCCCTCTCTATCTTCCCCCCCTCCCTCTCTATCTTCCCCCCCCTCCCTCTCTATCTTCCCCCCCTCTCTATCTTCCCCCCCCCCTCCCTCTCTATCTTCCCCCCCTCCCTCTCTATCTTCCCCCCCTCCCTCTCTATCTTCCCCCCCCCTCTCTATCTTCCCCCCCCCTCTCTATCTTCCCCCCCTCCCTCTCTATCTTCCCCCCTCCCTCTCTATCTTCCCCCCCCTCCCTCTCTATCTTCCCCCCCCTCCCTCTCTATCTTCCCCCCCCTCCCTCTCTATCTTCCCCCCCCTCCCTCTCTATCTTCCCCCCCCCTCTCTATCTTCCCCCCCCTCCCTCTCTATCTTCCCCCCCCTCCCTCTCTATCTTCCCCCCCCTCCCTCTCTATCTTCCCCCCTCCCTCTCTATCTTCCCCCCTCCTCTCTGTCTTCCCCCCCTCCCTCTCTATCTTCCCCCCCTCCCTCTCTTCTTCCCCCCCTCCCTCTCTATCTTCCCCCCCTCCCTCTCTACCTTCCCCCCCTCCCTCTCTATCTTCCCCCCCCTCCCTCTCTATCTTCCCCCCCCATCTCTATCTACCCCCCCATCTCTATCTTCCCCCCCTCCCTCTCTATCGTCCCCCCCCTCTCTATCTTCCCCCCCCTCCCTCTCTATCTTCCCCCCCTCCCTCTCTATCTTCCCCCCCTCCCTCTCTATCTTCCCCCCCTCCCTCTCTATCTTCCCCCCCTCCCTCTCTATCTTCCCCCCCTCCCTCTCTATCTTCCCCCCCCTCCCTCTCTATCTTCCCCCCTCCCTCTCTATCTTCCCCCCCCTCCCTCTCTATCTTCCCCCCCCTCCCTCTCTATCTCCCCCCCTCCCTCTCTATCTTCCCCCCCTCTCTACTCCTTCCCCCCCTCCCTCTCTATCTTCCCCCCCTCCCTCTCTATCTTCCCCCCCTCCCCCTCTATCTTCCCCCCCCCTCTCTATCTTCCCCCCCCTCCCTCTCTATCTTCCCCCCCTCCCTCTCTATCTTCCCCCCCTCCCTCTCTATCTTCCCCCCTCCCTCTCTATCTTCCCCCCCTCCCTCTCTATCTTCCCCCCCTCCCTCTCTATCTTCCCCCCCCTCCCTCTCTATCTTCCCCCCCCTCCCTCTCTATCTTCCCCCCCCTCTCTATCTTCCCCCCCTCCATCTTTATCTTCCCCCCCTCCCTCTCTATCTTCCCCCCCTCCCTCTCTATCTTCCCCCCCTCCCTCTCTATCTTCCCCCCCCTCTCTATCTTCCCCCCCCCTCTCTATCTTCCCCCCCCTCCCTCTCTATCTTCCCCCCCTCCCTCTCTATCTTCCCCCCTCCCTCTCTATCTTCCCCCCCTCCCTCTCTATCTTCCCCCCTCCCTCTCTATCTTCCCCCCCCTCCCTCTCTATCTTCCACCCCCTCCCTCTCTATCTTCCCCCCCTCCCTCTCTATCTTCCCCCCCCTCTATCTTCACCCCCTCCCTCTCTATCTTCCCCCCCTCCCTCTCTATCTTCCCCCCCTCCCTCTCTATCTTCCCCCCCCTCCCTCTCTATCTTCCCACCCTCCCTCTCTATCTTCCCCCCTCCCTCTCTATCTTCCCCCCCTCCCTCTCTATCTTCCCCCCTCCCTCTCTATCTTCCCCCTCACTCTCTATCTTCCCCCCCCTCCCTCTCTATCTTCCCCCCTCCCTCTCTATCTTCCCCCCCTCCCTCTCTATCTTCCCCCCCTCTCTATCTTCCCCCCCTCCCTCTCTATCTTCCCCCCCTCCCTCTCTATCTTCCCCCCCTCCCTCTCTATCTTCCCCCCCTCCCTTTCGATCTTCCCCCCCCTCCCTTTCGATCTTCCCCCCCCTCCCTCTCTATCTTCCCCCTCCCTCTCTATCTTCCCCCCCTCCCTCTCTATCTTCCCCCCTCCTTCGATCTTCCCCCCCCTCTCTATCTTCCCCCCCCCCTCTCTATCTTCCCCCCCTCCCTCTCTATCTTCCCCCCCTCCCTCTCTATCTTCCCCCCCTCCCTCTCTATCTTCCCCCCCCTCTCTATCTTCCCCCCCCCTCTCTATCTTCCCCCCCCTCCCTCTCTATCTTCCCCCCCCTCCCTCTCTATCTTCTCCCCCCTCCCTCTCTATCTTCTCCCCCCCTCCCTCTCTATCTTCCCCCCTCCCTCTCTATCTTCCCCCCCTCCCTCTCTATCTTCCCCCCCTCCCTCTCTATCTTCGCCCCCTCCCTCTCTATCTTCCCCCCCTCCCTCTCTATCTTCCCCCCTCCCTCTCTATCTTCCCCCCCCTCCCTCTCTATCTTCCCCCCCTCCCTCTCTATCTTCCCCCCCTCCCTCTCTATCTTCCCCCCCTCCCTCTCTATCTTCCCCCCCCTCCCTCTCTATCTTCCCCCCCTCCCTCTCTATCTTCCCCCCCCTCTCTATCTTCCCCCCCCCCCTCTATCTTCCCCCCGTCCCTCTCTATCTTCCTCCCCCTCCCTCTCTATCTTCCCCCCCTCCCTCTCTATCTTCCCCCCCTCCCTCTCTATCTTCCCCCCTCCTCTCTATCTTCCCCCCTCCCTCTCTATCTTCCCCCCCTCCCTCTCTATCTCCCCCCCTCCCTCTCTATCTTCCCCCCCTCCCTCTCTATCTTCCCCCCTCCCTCTCTATCTTCCCCCCCCTCTCTATCTTCCCCCCCCTCCCTCTCTATCTTCCCCCCCTCCCTCTCTATCTTCCCCCCCCTCCCTCTCTATCTTCCCCCCCTCCCTCTCTATCTTCCCCCCCCTCCCTCTCTATCTTCCCCCCCTCCCTCTCTATCTTCCCCCCTCCCTCTCTATCGTCCCCCCCCCCCCTCTCTATCTTCCCCCCCCTCTCTATCTTCCCCCCCCCCTCTCTATCTTCCCCCCCCTCTCTATCTTCCCCCCCCTCCCTCTCTATCTTCCCCCCCTCCCTCTCTATCTTCCCCCCCTCCCTCTCTATCTTCCCCCCCTCCCTCTCTATCTTCCCCCCCTCCCTCTCTATCTTCCCCCCCCTCCCTCTCTATCTTCCCCCCTCCCTCTCTATCTTCCCCCCCTCCCTCTCTATCTTCCCCCCTCCCTCTCTATCTTCCCCCCCTCCCTCTCTATCTTCCCCCCTCCCTCTCTATCTTCCCCCCCCTCCCTCTCTATCTTCCCCCCCCTCCATCTCTATCTTCCCCCCCTCCCTCTCTATCTTCCCCCCCCTCCCTCTCTATCTTCCCCCCCCTCCCTCTCTATCTTCCCCCCCCTCCCTCTCTATCTTCCCCCCCCTCCCTCTCTATCTTCCCCCCTCCCTCTCTATCTTCCCCCCCTCCCTCTCTATCTTCCCCCCCCTCCCTCTCTATCTTCCCCCCCCCCTCTCTATCTTCCCCCCCCCCCCTCTCTATCTTCCCCCCCCTCCCTCTCTATCTTCCCCCCCCTCCCTCTCTATCTTCCCCCCCTCCCTCTCTATCTTCCCCCCCTCTCTATCTTCCCCCCCCCTCTCTATCTTCCCCCCCTCCCTCTCTATCTTCCGCCCCCTCCCTCTCTATCTTCCGCCCCCTCCCTCTCTATCTTCCCCCCCTCCCTCTCTATCTTCCCCCACTCCCTCTCTATCTTCCCCCCCTCCTCCCTCTCTATCTTCCCCCCCCTCCCTCTCTATCTTACCCCCCCTCCCTCTCTATCTTCCCCCCCCTCTCTATCTTCCCCCCCCTCTCTATCTTCCCCCCCTCTCTATCTTCCCCCCTCTCTATCTTCCCCCCCCTCTCTATCTTCCCCCCCTCTCTATCTTCCCCCCCTCTCTATCTTCCCCCCCCCTCTCTATCTTCCCCCCCCCTCCCTCTCTATCTTCCCCCCCCTCCCTCTCTATCTTCCCCCCCCTCCCTCTCTATCTTCCCCCCCTCCCTCTCTATCTTCCCCCCCTCCCTCTCTATCTTCCCCCCCCTCCCTCTCTATCTTCCCCCCCTCCCTCTCTATCTTCCCCCCCCCTCCCTCTCTATCTTCCCCCCCTCTCTATCTTCCCCCCCCTCTCTATCTTCCCCCCCTCTCTATCTTCCCCCCCTCCCTCTCTATCTTCCCCCCCCCCTCTCTATCTTCCCCCCCTCCCTCTCTATCTTCCCCCTCCCTCCCTCTCTATCTTCCCCCCCTCCCTCCCTCTCTATCTTCCCCCTCCCTCCCTCTCTATCTTCCGCCCCTCCCTCCCTCTCTATCTTCCCCCCCTCCCTCTCTATCTTCCCCCCCCTCTCTATCTTCCCCCCTCCCTCTCTATCTTCCCCCCCTCTCTATCTTCCCCCCCCTCTCTATCTTCCCCCCACCCTCTCTATCTTCCCCCCCCCTCTCTATCTTCCCCCCTCCTCTCTATCTTTCCCCCCCTCCCTCTCTATCTTCCCCCCCCTCTCTATCTTCCCCCCCTCTCTATCTTCCCCACCCTCCCTCTCTATCTTCCCCCCCCTCCCTCTCTATCTTCCACCCCTCCCTCTCTATCTTCCCCCCCCTCCCTCTCTATCTTCCCCCCCCTCCCTCTCTATCTTCCCCCCCCTCCCTCTCTATCTTCCCCCCCCTCCCTCTCTATCTTCTCCCCCCCTCTCTATCTTCCCCCCCCTCTATCTTCCCCCCCCTCTCTATCTTTCCCCCCTCTCTATCTTCCCCCCCTCCCTCTCTATCTTCCCCCCCCTCCCTCTCTATCTTCCCCCCCTCCCTCTCTATCTTCCCCCCCTCCCTCTCTATCTTCCCCCCCTCCCTCTCTATCTTCCCCCCCCCTCTCTTCCCCCCCCCCCTCTCTATCTTCCCCCCCCCCTCTCTATCTCCCCCCCCTCCGTCTCTATCTTCCCACCCTCCCTCTCTATCTTCCCCCCCCCTCCCTCTCTATCTTCCCCCCCCCTCTCTATCTTCCCCCCCTCCCTCTCTATCTTCCCCCCCTCCCTCTCTATCTTCCCCCCTCCCTCTCTATCTTCCCCCCCTCCCTCTCTATCTTCCCCCCCTCCCTCTCTATCTTCCCCCCCTCCCTCTCTATCTTCCCCCCCTCCCTCTCTATCTTCCCCCCCTCCCTCTCTATCTTCCCCCCCTCCCTCTCTATCTTCCCCCCCTCTCTATCTTCCCCCCCTCCCTCTCTATCTTCCCCCCCTCCCTCTCTATCTTCCCCCCCCCTCTCTATCTTCCCCCCCCTCCCTCTCTATCTTCCCCCCCCTCTTTATCTTCCCCCCCTCCCTCTTTATCTTCCCCCCCTCCCTCTCTATCTTCCCCCCCTCCCTCTCTATCGTCCCCCCCTCCCACTCTATCTTCCCCCCCCTCTCTATCTTCCCCCACTCCCTCTCTATCTTCCCCCCCTCCCTCCCTATCTTCTCCCCCCCCTCTATCTTCCCCCCTCCCCTCTCTATCTTCCCCCCTCCCCTCTCTATCTTCCCCCCTCCACCCTCCATCTTCCCCCCTCCCCTCTCTATCTTCCCCCCTCCCCTCTCTATCTTCCCCCCCTCCCCTCTCTATCTTCCCCCCCTCTCTTCTCTATCTCCCCGCCCTCCCGTCTCTGTCTTCCCCCCTCCCCTCTCTATCTTCCCCCCCTCCCCTCTCTATCTTCCCCCCCTCCCCTCTCTATCTTCCCCCCCTCCCCTCTCTAACTTCCCGCCCTCCCCTCTCTATCTTCCCCCCTCCACCCTCCATCTTCCCCCCCTCCCCTCTCTATCTTCCCCCCTCCCCTCTCTATCTTCCCCCCCTCCCCTCTCTATCTTCCCCCCCTCTCTTCTCTATCTCCCCGCCCTCCCGTCTCTGTCTTCCCCCCTCCCCTCTCTATCTTCCCCCCCTCCCCTCTCTATCTTCCCCCCCTCCCCTCTCTATCTTCCCCCCCTCCCCTCTCTAACTTCCCGCCCTCCCCTCTCTATCTTCCCCCCCTCCCCTCTCTATCTTCCCCCCCTCCCCTCTCTATCTTCCCCCCTCCCCTCTCTATCTTCCCCCCCTCCCCTCTCTATCTTCCCCCCTCCCCTCTCTATCTTCCCCCCCTTCCCTCTCTATCTTCCCCCCCTCCCCTCTCTATCTTCCCCCCTCCCCTCTCTATCTTCCCCCCTCCCCTCTCTATCTTCCCCCCTCCCCTCTCTATCTTCCCCCTCCCCTCTCTATCTTCCCCCTCCCCTCTCTATCTTCCCCCCTCCCCTCTCTATCTTCCCCCCTCCCCTCTCTATCTTCCCCCCTCCCCTCTCTATCTTCCCCCCTCCCCTCTCTATCTTCCCCCCTCCCCTCTCTATCTTCCCCCCTCCCCTCTCTATCTTCCCCCCTCCCTCCCTCTCTATCTTCCCCCCCTCCCTCTCTATCTTCCCCCCCCCTCCCTCTCTATCTTCCCCCCCTCCCTCTCTATCTTCCCCCCCTCCCTCTCTATCTTCCCCCCCCTCCCTCTCTATCTTCCCCCCCATCCCTCTCTATCTTCCCCCCCTCCCTCTCTATCTTCCCCCCCTCCCTCTCTATCTTCCCCCCCCTCCCTCTCTATCTTCCCCCCCTCTATCTTCCCCCCCTCCCTCTCTATCTTCCCCCCCCTCCCTCTCTATCTTCCCCCCCCCTCCCTCTCTATCTTCCCCCCCCTCGATCTCCCCCCTCTCTCTCTTCCCCCCCCCTCTCTATCTTCCCCCCTCCCTCTCTATCTTCCCCCCCCCTCTCTATCTTCCCCCCTCCCTCTCTATCTTCCCCCCCCTCTCTATCTTCCCCCCCCTCCCTCTCTATCTTCCCCCCCCCTCTCTATCTTCCCCCCCCCTCTCTATCTTCCCCCCCTCTCTATCTTCCCCCCCTCCCTCTCTATCTTCCCCCCCTCCCTCTCTATCTTCCCCCCCTCCCTCTCTATCTTCCCCCCCTCCCTCTCTATCTTCCCCCCCTCCCTCTCTATCTTCCCCCCCCTCCCTCTCTATCTCCCCCCCCTCCCTCTCTATCTTCCCCCCCTCCCTCTCTATCTTCCCCCCCTCCCTCTCTATCTTCCCCCCCCTCCCTCTCTATCTTCCCCCCCCTCTCTATCTTCCCCCCCTCCCTCTCTATCTTCACCCCCCTCCCTCTCTATCTTCCCCCCCCTCCCTCTCTATCTTCCCCCCCCTCCCTCTCTATCTTCCCCCCCTCCCTCTCTATCTTCCCCCCTCCCTCTCTATCTTCCCCCCTCCCTCTCTATCTTCCCCCCTCCCTCTCTATCTTCCCCCCCTCCCTCTCTATCTTCCCCCCTCCCTCTCTATCTTCCCCCCTCCCTCTTTATCTTCCCCCCCCTCTCTATCTTCCCCCCTCTCTATCTTCCCCCCCCCTCTCTATCTTCCCCCCCCTCTCTATCTTTCCCCCCCTCCCTCTCTATCTTTCCCCCCCTCCCTCTCTATCTTCCCCCCCCCTCCCTCTCTATCTTCCCCCCCTCCCTCTCTATCTTCCCCCCCCTCCCTCTCTATCTTCCCCCCCTCCCTCTCTATCTTCCCCCCCCCCTCCCTCTCTATCTTCCCCCCCTCCCTCTCTATCTTCCCCCCCTCCCTCTCTATCTTCCCCCCTCCCTCTCTATCTTCCCCCCCTCCCTCTCTATCTTCCCCCCCCTCTCTATCTTCCCCCCCCTCCCTCTCTATCTTCCCCCCCCTCCCTCTCTATCTTCCCCCCCCTCCCTCTCTATCTTCCCCCCCTCCCTCTCTATCTTCCCCCCTCCCTCTCTATCTTCCCCCCCCTCTCTATCTTCCCCCCCCTCCCTCTCTATCTTCCCCCCCTCCCTCTCTATCTTCCCCCCCTCCCTCTCTATCTTCCCCCCCTCCCTCTCTATCTTCCCCCCCTCCCTCTCTATCTTCCCCCCCTCCCTCTCTATCTTCCCCCCATCCCCTCTCTATCTTCCCCCCTCCCCTCTCTATCTTCCCCCCTCCCCTCTCTATCTTCCCCCCCTCCCCTCTCTATCTTCCCCCCCTCCCCTCTCTATCTTCCCCCCCTCCCCTCTCTATCTTCCCCCCCTCCCCTCTCTATCTTCCCCCCCTCCCCTCTCTATCTTCCTCCCCTCTCTATCTTCCCCCCTCCCCTCTCTATCTTCCCCCCCTCCCCTCTCTATCTTCCCCCTCCCCTCTCTATCTTCCCCCCCTCCCCTCTCTATCTTCCCCCCCTCCCCTCTCTATCTTCCCCCCCTCCCCTCTCTATCTTCCCCCACTCCCCTCTCTATCTTCCCCCCCTCCCCTCTCTATCTTCCCCCCCTCCCCTCTCTATCTTCCCCCCTCCCCACTCTATCTTCCCCCCCTCCCCTCTCTATCTTCCCCCCCTCCCCTCTCTATCTTCCCCCCCTCGCCTCTCTATCTTCCCCCCCCTCCCCTCTCTATCTTCCCCCCCTCCCCTCTCTATCTTCCCCCCCTCCCCTCTCTATCTTCCCCCCCTCCCCTCTCTATCTTCCCCCCCTCCCCTCTCTATCTTCCCCCCTCCCCTCTCTATCTTCCCCCCCTCCCCTCTCTATCTTCCCCCCCTCCCCTCTCTATCTTCATCCCCCCCTCTCTATCTTCATCCCCCCCCCCTCTATCCCCCCTCTCTGTCCCCCCCTCTCTGTCCCCCCCTCTCTGTCCCCCCCCTCTGTCCCCCCCTCTCTGTCCCCCCCCTCTCTGTCCCCCCCCTTTCTGTCCCCCCCCTCTCTGTCCCCCCCCTCTCTGTCCCCCCCCTCTCTGTCCCCCCCTCTCTCTGTCCCCCCCTCTCTCTGTCCCCCCCCTCACTCTGTCCCCCCCCTCTCTCTGCCCCCCCCTCTCTCTGTCCCCCCCCCTCTATCCCCCCTCTCTATCCCCCCCCTCTCTATTCCCCCCCCTCTCTATTCCCCCCCTCTCTATTCCCCCCCTCTCTATTTCCCCCCCTCTCTATCCCCCCCCTCTCTATCCCCCCCCTCTCTATCCCCCCCCTCTCTATCCCCCCCCTCTCTATCCCCCCCCTCTCTATCCCCCCCTCTCTATCCCCCCCTCTCTATCCCCCCCTCTCTATCCCCCCTCTCTATCCCCCCCCTCTATCCCCCCTCTCTATCCCCCCCCTCTCTATCCCCCCCTCTCTATCCCCCCCTCTCTATCCCCCCTCTCTATCCCCCCCTCTCTATCCCCCCCCTCTCTATCCCCCCCCTCTCTATCCCCCCCTCTCTATCCCCCCCTCTCTATCCCCCCCTCTCTATCCCCCCCTCTCTATCCCCCCCTCTCTATCCCCCCCTCTCTATCCCCCCTCTCTATCCCCCCTCTCTATCCCCCCTCTCTATCCCCCCCTCTCTATCCCCCCCTCTCTATCCCCCCCTCTCTATCCCCCCCTCTCTATCCCCCCCCTCTCTATTCCCCCCCTCTCTATTCCCCCCCTCTCTATTTCCCCCCCTCTCTATCCCCCCCCTCTCTATCCCCCCCCTCTCTATCCCCCCCTCTCTATCCCCCCCCTCTCTATCCCCCCCCCTCTCTATCCCCCCCTCTCTATCCCCCCCTCTCTATCCCCCCCTCTCTATCCCCCCCTCTCTATCCCCCCTCTCTATCCCCCCCCTCTCTATCCCCCCCCTCTCTATCCCCCCCTCTCTATCCCCCCCCTCTCTATCCCCCCTCTCTATCCCCCCCTCTCTATCCCCCCCCTCTCTATCCCCCCCCTCTCTATCCCCCCCCTCTCTATCCCCCCCTCTCTATCCCCCCCCTCTCTGTCCCCCCCTCTCTGTCCCCCCCCTCTCTGTCCCCCCCCTCTCTGTCCCCCCCCTCTCTGTCCCCCCCCTCTCTGTCCCCCCCCTCTCTGTCCCCCCCCTCTCTGTCCCCCCCCTCTCTGCCCCCCCCTCTCTGTCCCCCCCTCTCTATCTCCCCCCTCTCTGTCCCCCCCTCTATATCTCCTCCCTCTCTTTCCCCCCCTCTATATCTCCCCCTGTTAAGTCTGTGAATTATTTAGTTAATTAAGACACAGACTAATGAGTAACAATAAAAACAGGTCTTTACTGGTTGGAGGTCGGGACTATACTGAATACAAGATTACTGCACAGTGCTTATATACCGGTGTGTTCACCCCCGGTATTACGTCTACAGCAGCCTGAGAAAGTAGTACATCTCTTAAGGTGGAACAGGCTTAAGCTCTCTTAAGGTGGAACAGGTTACATACACAACACTCCTCCCTTCTTAGCTTTATAGTCATCCCCCCCATTTAACATAACATAATAACATATATACATATATAACTTCATGTTTAACGTAACATATCACAGATTCAGTCTCTGCGGAAAACAGTTCACAGATTCAATCTCTGTGGTGTAGTCGGTTCACGTTACTCATTCAATAGTCCTTTCATGGATTTAACAGCTTGAACTTCTGAACTGATTTGGCTCCGTTCGGAGGGACCACGTGTGTGATCTGGTAGAGGTGATAATGGTTCAGATGGGTCATCTTCTGTTTTTACTTTTCCTTTCCTGCTTCTTGGAGACTCTCTGGGCTCCATTGTCAGCTGCCACAGCTGCCAGCTGCATGCGCAGTTCCTCCTTCTCTTCCTCCTTTTTTCGTAGTAGAGCCACCTTCTCCCGATGTTCCGTAGACTTTCGGTGCTCCTCCATGATTTCTGTATGGTGGGAGTCGAAGTTACAACTTGGGCAGGACAGGACATAGTAATATTCGGAGTCGTCCGACAGGTCAGCGAGAGGGTCGTCTATTTCCTCCATACCCAGCTGGACGTTAGCCAGCTCTTGTTCCAAATCCAGACATCTTTCCTGAAGAGACTTCTTCATGTGTACCTCTGCATCCAGCTTTTTCTGGGCTTTCAGCAAGTCGTTTACTAGTGACCTCATTTGTGATTTTAATACTTCAACTTCCTTTGGAGATTGATTGATCGGACTATGCAATCCCTCTACCGGAGCAGCTGTTTCAGCGGTCTGTTGTTCTACATTGACGTGAGTCAGCGTACTTTTGGCATCCAATGGCTGCTCTGTTGCAGTCGTTTCAGTCTGTGTCGTCACATCAGCCATCTCAATGACTTTTGAGAGCTCCGAACCCTTTTCCTTTGAAGATCGCAGCTCGTGTTCAAGTTTTTCCCATTTCAGAGTCTTGTCCCTCAGCATATGAAGGAGTTGACTGACCGTTAACTCTTCTGACACCAGATTATGGCACGCACCTTCAGAACCTGAATCAGCTTTGATTCGTTCGGCCTCCTCGCGCAGATGGTTGGTGTGCTCCTGCTCCATTTTCTCCATCAGTTGCTTCTGTTGACTTTCCAGATTCTCCCACTCTGTAACAAAGAACTTTTTTATTTCATTCATCTCTTGCTCAAAACGGCGAATCATTTGTTCTAATTGCTGTTGTAGTTTGAAATGGAGTTGAGTTCGAGCCCAGTGTCCCTCAAAAGTGTGCATATCAGTAGACTTGACAGACTCAGAATTCTCTGTTAAACTATGTTGTTGTTGCTCAGTGGAATTCTGTGCTGAAACTTTGTCTTTTGCACATGGGTTGGTCTTACCATCATCAGTTCTGGAGTCTGGGCTGATTATCTGCACCGAGTTCTCACTCTTTATGGCTTTTAGCGAATGCCAGTCCATATTTATGTTTCTAAACCACTCCCGGCCTAGTAGTGGTGGACCTCCCTCCGGTAGCACATATAAGTCCATTATTTGACTTCCTTCACCCTTGTTGGCCACTGCAACCTTTATTGTCCCGATGGGGTACACTCTCTGCCCCGTGTAGGTTGTCAATATAATCTCCGTATCCTGTAGGGGAATATGTTGGAATAACCTTCTGTAATCTTTCTTATTCATGAACGACAATGCCGATCCAGTGTCCAATTCCATTTTTACTTGGACTCCTTCTATCTGAAGAGTAACCCAAATTGTCTGGAGGTCTGCACCCTTACCAACGTTGAGTACCCTTAAGCTAGCCAGTTCAATACTGCTTGCGTCTGAATCGGACTCCTGTTCGGCCACCTTGTGTACCTTTTGCGTATTTCCCTTGCGGTGACTTCTTGTTGCTGGTCTTCTTCGCTGACCTGCATACTCTAGCTGTATGTCCAAGCCTACCACAAGTTCTACATTCTTGGTTTTTAAACCAACACTGGTTCTGATCATGCGTTGTCTTTCCACAACGATAACATTTGCCAGAACTCACACCCAATTTGTGTGCCCTGAGCTCCGGTGACCGTAGCTGCATTACTGCCGTGCCTCTCGCTGCAGCTTCGTGTGCTGCTGCCATAGTGACCGCCTTCTCAAGCGTCAGCTCATTCTCCTCGAGCAGTCGCTTTTGTGTATCCTGTTTAAATAAACCACACACAAATTTGTCTCGTAGTGCATCTGTCAGTCCCGTTCCAAACTGTCAATATTTCGCTAATTTACGCAATTCCAGCAAATATTCAGCATTGCTTTCATGCTTGTAGCTGCCTTCTGTCGTAAAATTTAAATCGTTCCGCTAGCATCAGCGGCGTGGGGTTTAGATGATCTTTCAGGACAGTAACAATCTCATCGAACGTCTTATCCGCCGGTTCATCTGGTGATAACAGGTGTTTCAATTGCCCGTATGTCTTCGCACCCATTAAATTTAATAATGTTAGAGCTTTATCTTGGTCACGAATTTTATTGGCCTTACAATAATTTTTTACTCTTTCAACATATATGGCCCAATCTTCGAGGTCACTATCAAAGGTGCTAATATTCCCGTGTTTAGGCATTGTAGATTTGCAATTTCTCAGATTTTATTTTCTTTACTTGTTATCAAAGATGGCGGCTTCCCGCTCTTGCCGTCGTCCTCCGCCCACAAAATGGCGGTTTTCCCGCGCTTGGCGGTCTTCACCCGTCCCCCGACGCCGTCTCCCTTCAGCCCCTGAGTGCGGCCCTTATCTTCGCCGCGATCGCCCGAGTGCGGCCCTTATCAGCGGATGCGATCGATGGCCCGGCTGCGCCTCGCACTTGAAAGCGGCCCGGCCCTTACCAGTGCTTGCGATCGATGGCCCGGCTGTGCCTCGCACTCCAAAGCCCTTATCTCCCGATCGCGATCAATGGCCCGCGCTGTGCACCGCGGCTCTCGCGCCTTCAATTTCTGCAGCCGCTGCCCTTTCAGCCCGAGTGCGGCCCTTATCGGTGGTTGCGATCGATGGCCCGGCTGCGCCCCTCACTTCAAAGCGGCCCGGCCCTTATCTGCCGATCGCTATCGCCCTGTACCTCTCTCTTCCCCAGCCCTGTCTTCTACTCCGGTTCACAAGCTGATGGAGGCTTCAGGGTCCTAATGCCTGTCGCTTCCAGTGGGGTGGTGAGTGGTGAGGTTTGAAACCTCTCTTCAACCGCCGTGGAATAACTGCCGCAGGGTAAGAACCTGACTCGTCGCCAGTGTTAAGTCTGTGAATTATTTAGTTAATTAAGACACAGACTAATGAGTAACAATAAAAACAGGTCTTTACTGGTTGGAGGTAGGGACTATACTGAATACAAGATTACTGCACAGTGCTTATATACCGGTGTGTTCACCCCCGGTATTACGTCTACAGCAGCCTGAGAAAGTAGTACATCTCTTAAGGTGGAACAGGCTTAAGCTCTCTTAAGGTGGAACAGGTTACATACACAACACCCCCCTCTCTCTCTCTATCTCCCCCCCTCTCTCTCTCTCTATCTCCCCCCCTCTCTCTCTCTATCTCCCCCTCTCTCTCTCTATCTCCCCCCCTCTATCTCCCCCCCTCTATCTCCCCCCCTCTCTATCTCCCCCCCTCTCTATCTCCCCCCTCTCTATCTCCCCCCCTCTCTATCTTCCCCCCTCTATCTTCCCCCCCTCTATCTTCCCCCCCTCTCTATCTCCCCCCCTCTCTATCTCCCCCCCTCTATCTCCCCCCCCTCTCTATCTTCCCCCGCTCCCCCTCCCCTCTCTATCTTCCTCCTCTCTCTCCTGAAGACACTGATGAATGCTCGGTTGAACAGTCTCACCAGCCAGCGGCAGCTGATCGACAATCAGAGTATCAAAGCACAGCTGGATCCCCCCGCCCCGCCCCAGCACTCTTCCACCACTGTCAGCCCTGCCTGATTGCCCCCTCTCCCTGGTCCAGAGGCAGCAAGGCCAGTGACAGCACCCAACCACCCATCACAACAGACCTCACCACAAGGGAGGGCTCAAACTCCAGCTCTTCCTAGCCCAGGACCAACTGAGTCATCAGTGGAGTTCCCGCACCTCAGCTTTAAATGGGGACTGGGCAGAGGCCAGGCGGGATTCAATTCCTTTCATGCTGCTGCAGACCTTTGTATCTCGCCATGTCACTGTTCTTAATTGTCTCACTGAGCTTATCTCACTGACACCTGGTGGAAGTGATGTCCACCTGGGACTCCAAACCGAGGCCCTGTCTGCCCTCTCGGGTGGACATAAGACCCCATGGCATTATTGGAGTTCTCCCCGGGGTCCTGGGGCCAATATTTATCCCTCAGCCACCATCACTAAAACAGATGATCTGCTCGTTACCACATTGCTGTTTGTGGGATCTTGCTGTGCGCAAATTGGCTGCCGCGTTTCCCACATTACAACAGTGACTACACTTCAAAAAGTACTTCATTGGCTGTAAAGCACTTTGGGACGTCCTGAGGTTGTGAAAGGTGCTGTAGTCTTTATTTCTTATGTCTGGGTGTGTTGTAGCCTGTTTCTAGGCTTGTGCCCCTGATGTTTAAGGTGGCCCCAGTACAGGGAGCTTGGCTGTTGCAGGGTGAGTACCTTCCCTGGAGATGGGGAGGAGTTAGAGGTCCTGTCACTCCCCCCAAAACCGAAGCCCCTATTCCCCCCACCCTTCCCTCCCCACCATTAAACAATTCAGTGAATGTCAGAAAGGCTCCTGGTGCAATCCAAGAGGTGGTACAATGACCCTAAGCACCCCCCCCCCCCCAATGCTGCACCCCCCTGCCTCTGCCTCCACCGGCCCCGCTCCGCCTCCACCCACCCCCGCTCCCGTTGCTGCCACCCGGGCTGTGGAAGCCGGCCAGAGGTCCCCACCCACTCCTGGCCTTTGCGGTGACCCCTAGATCACTGCTGCAAGGTGTAAGTGTGTGGGTGCTGGGTGAGGACGAGATCGAGCTTGGCTGTGTTGCCTCCTCCCCTCCCTAAAAGCCAGGCATGGAGAGCCTGGTCCAGAGGACCAGGAGCCAAATTTAAATAGCAAAGTCACTTCCCGCTAATGTCACGGGGACGCGTACACCAACTGAACGGCGGGCCGAGTAAGGCCCTCACCATCTCGAACCCGCCTGCAATGGGCACCTTGCCCAACTGGCTACTCTTGACATGAGCCTAAACGGTGAGGGGTGGTGGGGCATTCGACCATGGGGGGAAGAGAGGTATCAGAGGGGGGCAGGAGTCGATAGGAGCAGGAACTGTGGCTTCATTTCTCGGGGAAATCGGAGGCTGGTTGTACATATCTCCAACACAGCAACTCCATACAGACCAGGGAACGAAGCCAGGATCTTTCCCTGTCAGTACATTTGCAGATTGACATTGTGACTCAGATTCTGCTCACTCAGCAACCGAAAAAAAGCCCAGTGCATGATAGGTGACAGCAATCGTGACCTGGGAAGGTGTGTACCTTCCCTCGGTGCGAGGGGTTGCGGTGGATCGCGACTTGCTCTAGTGCGGAGAAATCGCCTCCAGTGTGAGAAACCCACAGCAAATGTCTATCAACTTGCTCATCTTGTTGTCTAATTATGCCAATGTCAAAAAAAGGAAAAGGGGAGAAAAAATCTTTATTAACTATGTTCTTGAAATGATCTCAGGGACGTGATACCATTCCCATTATCGTGTTGAAATGCAGCCTTTCAAAAGTCTAAGCCTTGAAGGGATGTGCTGTTTCTGAAGCTTGCAATGAGCACGGCCCGCATCACAGACTCCAGTGCCTGTGCCGCTCTGACCCTAATTATAATGTAATTATGTCTCCATGACAACAGTAATCAAGGGGTTAATCACATAATGACTGACAAATCTGAGCATCATAATGAATTAATTCTTTGTTTGCAACATTTTTTAAATAACCTGCACAAGTCTTTAGGAGCAGAAACAGAACCGGAGGAAGGCGATCCTGACCATTGTTCCCGCTAAGCATCGTGGCCACGTGGTGCTCTGCGGGATCCCGCGCAGGCCGCTCGCTGGCTTGTGCATTGTGGATGGCGTGTGTGCGCAGAAATGTCAATGGGCTGCGTGTAGGGGGAGGCGGACCGCGCAGGAGACAGTACGGCTTACAGGGGACATCGATCCCGACAGAAACTATTTTACGGCATGCGACACTTTTTTTTTATGGCCTTTTTTTCTGGGTCTTTAAGAATAAAGCAAGGCTTGCATTTCACAAGTGCCTTTCACGACCTCAGGACATCCCAAAGTGCTTTACAGCCAATTTTTGAAGTGTAGTCACCGCTGTAACTCCAGGGAAACGCAGCAGCCATTTTGTGCACAGCAAGATCCCACAAACAGCAATGTGCTAATGACCCGATCATCTGTTTTAGTGATGTTGGTTGAGGGATAAATATTGGCCCCAGGACACCGGGGAGAACTCCCCTGCTCTTCTTCAAAATAGTGCCACGGGATCTTTTACGTCCACCTGAGAGAGCAGATGCGACTGACACTGAACCAACGGGATAAATACAGGTGCATTGCCCCCGAGTAATGCTAACCTGTTCCTTATTTTCCTTTATCAGGTGAGGCAGTATTGGGAGAAAGGGTTGGTGTATGTCAGGGTCTGTGTGCTGTGATCGAGGCACTCCGATGACTCAGGGCGAGCGAGGGGTGTCCAACCTTCTGTCTTCATGAGCTGCAGAAAGTGTGTACGATGGAGTCTCGGGTCCTCATATAGGGGGTGAATTTCTTCGCGTAGTCACATATTTTGCACTGAAATTTCTCAGAATATGTCACATTATATAATACTTTTGTAGCCAATCACAGGAATCATTCTGTGCAGCAATATAAACAGCAATGAGATAAATGACTGGTTAATCTGTTTATGAATAAGAATGGCACCATGTGATTTTGAATATCCCTTGGGCAGATAGATATGGCCTTGTGTGATCCAAAGGGCAGCATTTCCAACAAAGCAGCTCTCCTTCGGCACTGCACTGGAACATCAGCCTCAGTGTAAGTGCTGATGCAAGGTTTGAACGCATGGCCTTCTGACACAGACATGAGACTATTGCCAACAAAGCCACATTGTCACATCAAACTTTGCTTATTGGGCGGCCTTCCAGGTCAGTCACTGTTTGGAAAATGTTGTTTGAAGATCTAATTATTTCAATGGGGCTGATCTCTCACTAATTCAAACACATTGCAATTGAGGGATTTGAAGGATTTTCAGCCCAACCTTTGGGTTTGACCTTTCTAAGTTGCCCATCTGCCAAACTTGCCACCTTCATTGAAGTCCAAGCTCCCATTGTTTACAGAGTGGTGACGGCAAGATGTGAATTTCTTGTTTGCTTCACGCGATCTGTTCATTAAGTCAATCAAACAATCAGTTAAATCCTCAGTTACATCTCGCCTTCACTATAAATATCTCCAGGACTTCGAGCAATTCATTTCGGTCAACATTTTACTCCAGAGTGCAGCAAAATGCCCTCTGACACGATGTAAGCCCATGAAATGTACAATTGAGAGTATTTAGCAGGATAAACCAGGGACTTACCCTGATGCCTTTAGTTGGGCTAGTCAACTGGCGACCTAAGGGACAAGGACAAGCTGTATTACGGAGAGAATACAAAAGGACATAAGATGTGAGGCTGCAAGAAATCAAATCCTGATCCATTTTTATTACATGGTCATAGAGTCATAGGGCAGGATTTTCATTGGGCCGTGGAGGCGGGAATGGAGGCGTGTGGGGGGTTAAAATCCCGAAATCGGGGGGCACGAACCCATCCCACCCCCAACCCGCCTCCCTGCCAGTTTCAAAGGAGGTGGGTACCCGACCCGTGCTGGGACCCGCCTCCCCGGGGCGGGAAGGGGATTAGTGCCAATTAACTGCCCGTTAACAGGTAGTTAACAGGCAGTTTTTAGCCTAATCCCTATTTTCATTCTTGAACTGTGGGATTCCCGACGGCTCCAAACCACGCCAAGTTAGCGAGGTGGGCCGTCGGGCTGAAGGGCTTGGAGGGTTCGAGATGTCCGGTGTTCAGGTGAGTGATGGGTGCATGAGTGCAGAGGTAAGTGTGTTTGGTGTGTTTAAAGTGTTTAAATAAGTTTTACTTACCTTTACAGCCTTCCTTCCTTTAGGTCTTGGGAGTCCCTCATCTCACCGGCACAGCATTCAGCTTTCTGTTCCAGAGAGATCTCTAAATCATCCTGAGAGGAAGGAATTAACTTGGAGTACAGATTGTCAGTGTTCGACAGCGTCAAACAGCTGTGAAACACTGATATTTCATCTGTCAAAAGGTCTTGACAAATTAAATATCAATCTGTGACGTCACCTGTTGCCGGGTGGCCCTTAATTGGCCTGCTGAGCCCACTGGGCGGGCTCAACATGGTCAAGCAAGTCAAAATCACGTGGGTTGGCTACAACTCGATGGAGGTGGGACTACAACTCCGAAAGTTGTAGTCCCGCCTCCTACCCGCCGCCTCAATGAAAATCCAGCCCATGAGTCATAACGGTGCAGAAGGAGATCATTCGGCCCATCGAGTCTGTGCCAGCTCTCTGTAGAGCAATCCAGTCAGTCCCATTCCCCCGCCCTATCCCCGTAGCCCTGTAAGTTTATTTCCCCCAAGTGCCTATCCAGTCTCCCCTTGAAAACATTGAGTGTCTCCGCTTCCACCACTTCTGTCGGCAGCGAGTTCCTGGTCCTCACTGTTAAGTCTGTGTGTTCTAGTTATTGTTAATAAGAATCACTGCACACAGACCACAAGAGTAAATTCAACAGGTCTTTACTAGTCGGAGGTCAGGCTGAACTGCCCAAAAAATCAT
Source organism: Somniosus microcephalus (assembly GCF_052327205.1). Taxonomy (NCBI): domain Eukaryota; kingdom Metazoa; phylum Chordata; class Chondrichthyes; order Squaliformes; family Somniosidae; genus Somniosus; species Somniosus microcephalus. The sequence goes on from NC_141004.1 coordinate 2,954,582, forward strand.
TACACAGCACTTATATACTGGTGTGGTCACCACCGGTATTACAGTATACAGCAGCCAAGATAAAGTAGTGCATCTCTTAAAATAGTTCTCTTAAAGGTGGAACGGTTACATACACCACAATCCTCCCTTTTTAGCTTAACAGTATATATTCCCCATTAAACATAACATAATAACATATATACACAACTTCATGTAAAAACAGTTCACAGATTCAGTCTCTGAGGAGGCCTCCTGATCCGAGACGGATAACGCCTTTCAGGGGTCTCTGGTTCTCGTTGCTGGGGTGACTCTAGTTGATCCCCTATGGATAGGACATCATCATCAGGTATATTCACTTCTGACGTAAATGCTTCAGGTTCACTAACTTCCTCCACGGTTGTCTCTGTTGTAACCATGGGCTCGACCCTTGTTCTCGATCCCACCAGTTGGTCAGCATGACGTCGCATTACATTTTCACCAACATCTACCGTGTACATCAGGGGTCCTTGTCTGGCCCGAATTGTTCCAGATTGCCATTTCTCGTTTTTATAGTCCCTGGCTAACACCGGTTGTCCTATTTCAAAACTCCGAGTGGGCTTGTTATTGATATGCTGGAACTGTTTGTTTTCGACTTCCCTCCGCACATTTGGTTTTAACAAGTCCAACCTGGACCGCAACCTCCTGTTATAGAACATCATGGCAGGACTTTGGTTTGTTGTTGCATGGGTGGCGTTTCGATATGCCAGTAGGAAATTGTCCACCTTGTGTTGCAGTGGAATCTGATCTTCGCTCATGGCCTTTATTGCCTTTTTGAACGTCTGTACAAACCTCTCGGCCAGCCCATTCGTAGCTGGATGATATGGGGCAGAGGTATAATGTTTCACCCCATTCTTCTTCAGGAATTTCTGGAATTCCTCTGACACGAACTGTGGTCCGTTGTCTGAACATATTTGCTCTGGCAATCCATTTCTTGCAAATATCGTTCTTAGCACCGCGATCGTCTTCTCCGAGGTAGTGGTAGTCATTTTAATCACTTCTGGCCATTTCGAATGTGCGTCCACGGCAATTAAAAACATGGAATCCATGAATGGACCAGCAAAGTCAATATGTACACATTGCCATGGGGTTGAAGGCCATTCCCATGGATGCAGCGGTGCAATTGGAGGTGCATTTTGGACTTTTTGGCACCCTGAGCAGCTTTTCGTCAGATCCTCTATCTGTTGGTCAATACCCGGCCACCACACATAAGCCCTAGCAAGGCTTTTCATCTTGACTCCCCCCAGATGACCTTCATGTAGTTCTTTTAGAACTCTCTCTCTTAACTTAGGAGGGATAATCACCCTTGTTCCATACATCAATGTTCCCTGACAGATGGACAGCTGTTCTCGTCTTGCTGAGAATGCTGGTAACAGTGGATCACCATGGGCTGGCCATCCCTTTACTGTCAATTCGTAGACCCGGGACAGTGTCGGGTCATTCCTAGTCTCCCTTTCAATATTTGCATTGGTGACAGGTAAACATTCGATGATGGTCGAGTGAAATAACTCCACCGGGTCAACCGTCGGTGCCTCCTCCTCAGTAGGTAGTGGCAGGCGCGACAGCCCATCAGCATTACCATGCTGCTTTGTACCTTTGAATTCTATCTGATATTGATGTGCCCCTAGGAAAAGGGACCATCTCTGGAGCCTCTCTGCTGTCATCACCGAAACATCCTTCTTAGGGTTAAAAATGGATACCAACGGCTGGTGGTCTGTCAGCAGTGTAAACTTCTGGCCCTGCAGGTAATGATTAAACTTCTTTGCTCCCCACACAAGGCTGAAAGCCTCCCTATCTATCTGAGCATAGTTGCGCTCAGCGGAGGTCAATGATCTGGATGCAAATGCGACTGGCCTTTCCAAGCCATTTGGCAACTTGTGTGAGAGTACTGCTCCAATACCATAAGGAGAAGCATCACAAGCTAAACGAATAGGTAGCGTTGGGTTGAAGTGAGCCAACACTTCCTCTGAGGTGATCAATGCCTTGCTTTTGCGAAAGGCCTTCTTACAGTCCTCGCTCCACTTCCATGGTACTTCTTTCTGCAAAAGAGCGTTCAGCGGGTGCAGCACCATGGATAGATTTGGCAGAAACTTATGGTAATAGTTAATCAACCCTAGGAACGACCTCAACTGGGATACATTTTCCGGAGCGGGAGCCTTCACAACAGCTTCGATCTTGTCAGGTGACTTGTGCAGCCCCTCGTGGTCAATGACACGACCACAGTACGAGATCCTTTTCTGAAAGAACTCACATTTCTGGCGATTAACTCGAAGTCCATATTCCTTCAATCTGGTGAGCACCAGTTTCAAATTTGCAAGGTGTTCCTCATCGTCATCTCCTGTAATCAGGATATCGTCCAAGTAACATTGAGTGCTTGGAATTCCCTGTAATACCTGCTCCATGGCCCTCTGCCAAATTGCTGGAGCCGAAGCCACTCCAAAAAACAGTCTATTATATCGATACAAGCCTCTGTGCGTGTTGATTGTGAGATACTGGCGCGACTCTTCCTCAACTTCCATCTGTAAGTACGCTTGCGCCAGGTCTATCTTGGTGAAGTGTTTCCCGCCAGACAATGAAGCAAAGATATCCTCAATCCGCGGAAGCGGATATTGCACCGTGTGAAGCACCGGATTAACCGTGATCTTGAAGTCTCCACAGATGCGGACCTTCCCCGGTTCCCCTGGCTTGTTACTCGATGAACGCTTCATGACGGGAACAATGGGCGTGGCCCACTCATTCCAGTCCACTTTAGACAGTACTCCTGAACGTTCTAGCCCTTCCAGCTCAGCTTCCACAGCAGGTCGTATCGCATAAGGTACCGGTCTGGCTTTGAAAAATTTTGGGTTTGCATGTTCTGCAATCTTGATTTTTGCCGTAATTCCTCTCAGTGTTCCCAGTCCCTGTTGGAACACCTCTTTAGCCTCATCCAATATTCTGGACAACCGTTCAGGTTTGACATCTTTTTTTCCGGAATCTACCGTTATTGCTTTTAGGGAGTGCCAGTCCATATTTATTTTCCTGATCCACTCCCATCCCAGAAGTGGTGGACCTCCCTCAGGTAGTACATATAAGTCCATTCCTTGGTGTTCTTTGCCCTTGTGTACCACCTTGACTTTTATCTTTCCGATGGGGTATACTCTTTGCCCCGTGTATGTCTGCAATACTATCTCCGTATCCCGTAGGGGAATATGTGTGAATAACCTTTTGTAATCTTGCTTATTCATGACCGTCAACGCCGATCCGGTGTCCAATTCCATCTTCACTTGGACTCCTGCTATCTGAAGTGTGACCCAGATAGTTTGTAGGTCAGCTTTCTTACTCACATTGTGAATTCTCAGACTACCCAGTTCCTTGCTGTTGGAGTCTGAATCCGAATTCTGTTCATCCGAACTCTTCTCAGCCACCTTATGTACCTTTCTGCACTTTTCCTGCGGTGACTTTTTGTTGCTGGTCTTCTTTCCTGACCGGCATACTTTAGCTATGTGACCAAGCTTGCCACATTTTCTACATTCCTGATTTTTAAACCAGCATTGGTTCTGATCATGTGTTGTCTTTCCACAACGATAACATTTCGCTGTACCCAAAGCCATTTGATCTACGCTGAGTACCGCCGCCTTCAGCTGCATTTCCGCAGTGCCTCTCGCTGCGGCTTCGTGCGATGCTGCAATAGTGACAGCCTTATCAAGTGTAAGATCATTCTCTTCAAGCAGCCGCTTTTGTGTTCCTTCTTTCGACAATCCACACACGAATTTGTCTCTCAGTGCCTCTGTCAGTCTTTCCCCAAACTGACAGTATTTCGCTAGCTTACGCAGTTCAATTAAATACTCCGCGTTGCTTTCCTCTTTCAGTTGTGTTCTCGCATAAAATTTAAATCGTTCCGCTAACATCAGCGGTGTGGGGTTCAAATGATTTCTCAGGACAGCAACAATATTAGCGAAAGCCTGATCTGCCGGTTTAGCTGGTGATAGAAGATGCTTCAATAGCCCGTATGTCTTCGCACCCATTGAGTTTAGTAAGGTTAGTGCTTTATCTTCATCTGATATTTTATTTGCCTTACAATAAATCTCTATGTGTTCTACATACGTGGCCCAATCTTCAACATCGGGATCGAAATCGTTGATGTTACCACGCTTAGGCATCCTCGCAATCTTCTTGAGAAACAAAAAGAAATTTTTCTTTTATTTTTTTTTCAAAATGGCGGTTTCCCGCGCTTGTCTTCTTCCCCCGCCTATGAAAATGGTGGCTTCCCGCGTTTGCCTTTCTCCCCCGCTGGCTGTAATAGCGATTGCCGTATTGCTGCGTTCGCCCTCCCCAGCGGTTCTCAAATCGTGCCTCCCAGCCCCTCTTGCAGTCCGGTCCTTTCCCCCGGCTGCGGCTGAGTTCTCCGCGGTTTTTAAAAAAATTTTTTATCCCGCGCCTCGCGGCCTCGGTAGCTGCCCGGCCTTTTTCCCCGGTCGCGGTCGAGCTCTCTCTCGATGCTGTTGCGTCTCCCAGCCCGCTTGCAGCCCGGTCTTTTACACCGGCTGCGTTTGCATTCACCGCGGCTCCCGTGCCTTACGCTGCCCCAGTCTCAGCGCCTCTGGCCCCGACTTCTGTCCGGCTCTTTTCCCCGGCCGTGGTCGAGTTCTCTGCCCTTATATCCTCCGTTTTTCCCTCCCCTACTTCACAGCCAACGTGGCCGACTTGCTGCTCGTCGCTGATCGGCTTACCCACCACCGTGATAGAAGGGATGATCACTGCCTGTTGCTGATGGAAGGCTTCGTGTCAGGATTCTTCCTTGCTCTTCGGACCCGAGTCTTTTCTCAGCAGGATGATGAGGGCGGATGCCTCTTCTCGACGCCCGTTAAACTGCCTTGGATATATCTCTGCCGCAGGGTAAGATCGTCATCGTCGCCACTGTTAAGTCTGTGTGTTCTAGTTATTGTTAATAAGAATCACTGCACACAGACCACAAGAGTAAATTCAACAGGTCTTTACTAGTCGGAGGTCAGGCTGAACTGCCCAAAAAATCATTACACAGCACTTATATACCGGTGTGGTCACCACCGGTATTACAGTATACAGCAGCCAAGATAAAGTAGTGCATCTCTTAAAATAGTTCTCTTAAAGGTGGAACGGTTACATACACCACACTCACCACCCGCTGCGTAAAAAAGTTTTTCCTCACGTCCCCCCTGTATCTCTTGCCCAAAGCCTTAAACCTTAAATCCTAGTCCTTGTACCATCAACTAGTGGGAACAGCCTTTCCCCATCTAGCCTATCCAAACCCGTCATAATCTTGTACACCTCTATCAAATCACCCTTCAACCTCCTTAGCTCTAATGAAAACAAATCCAGCTTCTCCAATCTGTCCTTGTAGCTAAGATCCCCCATCCCCGGAACCATTCTGGTAAATCTCCTCTGCACCCTCTCAAGGGCCTTCATATCCTTCCTAAAGTGTGGTGACCAGAACTGGACACAATACTCCAGTTGTGGCCTAACCAGCGCTTTATAAAGGTTCAGCATAACTTCTCTACTTTTGTACTCAATACCCCTATTTATGGTGTGCAATAATACAATGCAATATTTGTTATTAATATATATTGTAAAATGTGTGTACTTTCAATTTACACTTGTGTGATTGTCGACGTATAACGCTACAGCAAGGTTTGATATACAAGAGCAGTCTGTTTCTCATTCTGACCACATGCCTCTGTGTTGGCCACCCAGTTACACTGGCCATTTCTTACCCTCTCCCATTGGTGGTTAATAGAATCATAGAAGTTTACGGCACTGAAAGAGGCCATTCGGCCCATTGTGTCTGTGCCGGCCGACAAAGAGCTATCCAGCCTAATCCCACTTTCCAGCTCTTGGTCCGTAGCCCTGTTGGTTCCGGCACTTCAAGTGTATATCCAAGTACTTTTTAAATGTGCTGAGGGTTTCTGCCTCTACCACCCTTTCAGGCAGTGAATTCCAGACCCCCACTGCCCTCTGGGTGAAAAAAGTTCTCCTCAACTCCCCTCTAATCCTTCTACCAATTACTTTAAATCTCTGCCCCCTGGTTATTGACTTAGAGGAGTTGCTGTAGGTAAAGACAGATACCATCGCCAGTGAAACAGTGACAGTGCATTGCACATAGTAGGAATATTGTGCACGGGCTGTGTGACATTCATTCTGGAGATGGATCCCATTTATATAACTGCTGATCCTGTCTGATGTGCATTCCTGACACAGCTTTCTGCTCTCGTACATCAGCCTGTGCTGAATCGCCAACAATGGTTCTCATAATACAACACATGCAACCTAACTCCTCCATCTCTGGCCCTTGGCTTCCATCCGGCTGTGTCTCTCTGGGTCTTCAGAGCCGTCAGTTAGCACTGGTTTGGTGCTGTTTCGTTTCCTTTAGTCAGTGTCAGGGAATGCCAATAGGAAGCAAGGCTATCCAAGAATCCAGAGAGTAAATGAAAGAGTTCTGTTGCAGCTACGGGACCTATAAGTTTCAGCAAACCTATATTGTTAGTTCTCCTACAGTGTGCATGGAACAGGTAAATCAGGAGATCCCCATGTGGAGAATCACAGGTGTAGCTTCAGGTCCCATCACTCAGCATTCTTCAGCATGGATCTACAAATACCATGGTAAAGGATAGCAAACTGAGAAAAACCTTGACAATGTACAGACTTAGTGAACATAGCCTGGCGATCGAAAAAGGTAGACACAGGCAGACCCAGCTACCAAGAGAGGACAGGATATGCTCTTACTGCAGTCAGGGAGTGGTGGAGACAAAGATGCACTTCCTCACAGCTTGTAGAAAATATCAGGGCATAAGGGAGAATTTCTACCCAAAATTCACAAAAATATGCCCGGAATTCAAAAACTTGAATGACGACCAAAAACTCCCATACCTACTAGGGGAAGAGAGAAATTGTGTAACCTTAGCGGCACACTATGTTACAGCTTGCCATAAACAGAGGGACAACCACTAAATATAAGAAAAGAGTATATACAAATTATATGAATGTATATTTATACACTCAGGGACATATCTGTTTATACACTGTATGGATAGATCTGTGTTTATGTGTTCAACCATGAATGTTTTTCGATGCTTTGGCAACATAAGATGTACCTTGTCATCATACCAATAAAGCGATTTGAATTGAATTGAATTGAATTGATTGGGGCCCTTCATCAGTGAGACTGCTGATTTACAGTGTGAAGGAGCTGGCACTGAGGCACACAGGAGACACACTGCAGCAGAGAGAAAGAACTTTGTCACGTCTTACTGCGTACTGTTTATCCCCTGGAGTTACAACTTTGACACTCTCGAACCGCACCGTACCAGCCATGAGTGAGATGTTCTTTTCAATCTTGTGTGTAGCACAGGGGTTGGCGCATGATCACCGCAATACCAACCATGAGTCAGTTGGGCCCTTTGACACAGTGTGTACAGTAATATTTGGACTTGTATGTATATTTGCACACATCAAAAAGCCTTTGATGTTCAGAAACTTAATCCCATGAGGTTGGAAGCCCAGTGGAACACTCACACTGTGATGCGGTTAGGGAGACAAAGTGCAGTTTGTAATGGGTTTCATGTGACATTCATACATTCTGCCAGTACAGTTGTGCTTTTAATAAGACAAACAATTGTTATGAGTGCGGTTCTAACCTCTGCTTATATTGGTCCTAATATTCCAAAAAAACAGCTCTTCCGACTCTTTGGGGAATTAGAAAGATACAGAAACGTGCAGTTACCCACAGAATATTTTATCCTCAGGAAGTTTCCGAGTGCTTCACAATCAATAATTACTCTTGAAGTGTAGTCACTATTATTACACAGGCAACCACAGCAGCCAATCTTTGCACAACAAGATCCCACAAATAGTAAATGAGATGAATAATCAATTAGGCTGTTTTACCGTGCTGGTTCAGGGATTAATATTGGCCAGGACACCACGAGCAATTTCCATCTCTTTTTCAGTAGTGCCATGGGATATTTTTTTCATCCAACTGAACAGGCAGTCGGGGCCTCGTTTTGACGTGTCATCCAAAGTACCGCCCCTCCGACAGTGCAGCACTCCCTCAGTACTGCCCCTCCGACAGTGCAGCTCTCCCTCAGTACTGCCCCTCCGACAGTGCAGCGCTCCCTCAGCACTGCCCCTCCGACAGTGCAGCTCTCCCTCAGTACTGCCCCTCCGACAGTGCAGCTCTCCCTCAGTACTGCCCCTCCGACAGTGCAGCTCTCCCTCAGTACTGCCCCTCCGACAGTGCAGCTCTCCCTCAGTACTGCCCCTCCGACAGTGCAGCACTCCCTCAGTACTGCCCCTCCGACAGTGCAGCACTCCCTCAGTACTGCCCCTCCGACAGTGCAGCACTCCCTCAGTACTGTCCCTCCGACAGTGCAGCGCTCCCTCAGTACTGCCCCTCCGACAGTGCAGCGCTCCCTCAGTACTGTCCCTCAGACAGTGCAGCGCTCCCTCAGTACAGCCCCTCAGACAGTGCAGCGCTCCCTCAGTACTGTCCCTCCGACAGTGCAGCTCTCCCTCAGTACTGCCCCTCCGACAGTGCAGCGCTCCCTCAGTACGGCCCCTCCGACAGTGCAGCACTCCCTCAGTACTGTCCCTCCGACAGTGCAGCGCTCCCTCAGTACTGCCCCTCAGACAGTGCAGCGCTCCCTCAGTACGGCCCCTCCGACAGTGCAGCACTCCCTCAGTACTGCCCCTCCGACAGTGCAGCTCTCCCTCAGTACTGTCCCTCCGACAGTGCAGCTCTCCCTCAGTACTGTCCCTCCGACAGTGCAGCTCTCCCTCAGTACTGCCCCTCCGACAGTGCAGCTCTCCCTCAGTACTGCCCCTCCGACAGTGCAGCGCTCCCTCAGTACTGCCCCTCCGACAGTGCAGCGCTCCCTCAGTACTGCCCCTCCGACAGTGCAGCGCTCCCTCAGTACAGCCCCTCAGACAGTGCAGCTCTCCCTCAGTACTGCCCCTCCGACAGTGCAGCGCTCCCTCAGTACTGCCCCTCCGACAGTGCAGCGCTCCCTCAGTACTGCCCCTCCGACAGTGCAGCGCTCCCTCAGTACAGCCCCTCAGACAGTGCAGCTCTCCCTCAGTACTGCCCCTCCGACAGTGCAGCGCTCCCTCAGTACTGCCCCTCCGACAGTGCAGCGCTCCCTCAGTACTGCCCCTCCGACAGTGCAGTGCTCCCTCAGTACTGCCCCTCCGACAGTGCAGCGCTCCCTCAGTACTGCCCCTCCGACAGTGCAGTGCTCCTTCAGTACTGCCCCTCCGACAGTGAAATATTTTTAAAGCCTTACCTTTAGTTAATGGCTGCTGAGGATTTCTGCCCAGGAGCAGCCCGACATCTGCCCTGCTCATCGGGAACACATTTTTACAGGGGTCCTTCAACAAACGTTGGGCCTCTCATTAACATATTTAAAGGGCCCAGTGCCTGTTTTAGGCATCTGCCCAGGTTGTTTAAAAAATTATCCCCACGAGTTCAGCCGTGGGACCATCGCCGGTGCAGATTGTGTGCAGAGCGGCCCATCGCTACATTGGTCTGGTTTGCACCCATTGTACACTCAAAATACAGGCACTAGGCTTATCCATCTTTACCTCTTATTGCTCTAAAACCAACTGGACAAAAAAATCTGTTATAGTTTAACTGGTGAAGTACTAAAAGCACTAAATATATTCAAAACAGTAGAGTACAGTATGTAGTACAAAGTGTGCCGTACAGTGTGTAACATACAGTGCTGTATAATCACAGAATCACAGAATCACAGAAACCCCACAGTGCAGATAGAGGCCATTTCGGCCCATCGAGCCTGCACCGACACATATCCCACCCGATCCCTGTAACCCCTGCACCAACACATATCCCACCCTATCCCCGTAACCCCACGTATTTAATCCCCCTAACACTAAGGGTCAATTTATCATAGCCAATCAACCTAACCTGCACATCTTTGGACTGTATAATGTATAAACAGATACTGTATGGTAGAGTTTTTGTATATCACAGTCTCCTGGAATGGCAGCATTGTGGTAATATTACTGGATGCGTAATCCAGAGGCCTGCACTCAGTATCTGGAGACAAGAGTTCAATTTAAATTCAGTTAATTAAATAAATCTGGAATAAAAAGCTAGTATCTGTAATGGTGGCCATGAAACTATCAGATTGTCGTAAAAACCCATCTGGTTCACTAATGTCCTTTAGGGAAGGAAATCTGCCGTCCTTACCCGGTCTGGCCTATATGTGACTCCAGACCCACAGCAATGTGGTTGACTCTTAACTGCCCTCTGAAATGGCCCAGCGAGACACTCAGTTGTCAAGAAGGCGTCTCACCACCACTTTCTCAAAGGCAATTAGGGATGGACAATAAATGCCGGCCTTGCCGGCAACACCCGCATCCCATGAAAGAATTTAAAAAAGTTGCCGATATTATTGTTTAGTGTAAATTGTGTACTTATTTTCCTGTTTTGCAAGTACTGCATTACATTAGCACCATTTACACGGTGACACATCGTAACATAGGAACAGGAGGAGGCCATTCAGCCCCTCGAGCCTGTTATACAGGAACAGGAGGAGGTCATTCATCCCCTCGAGTCTGTTACACAGGAACAGGAGGAGGCCATTCAGCCCCTCGAGCCTGTTACACAGGAACAGGAGGAGGCCATTCATCCCCTCAAGCCTGTTACACAGGAACAGGAGGAGGCCATTCAGCCCCTCAAGTCTGTTATACAGGAACAGGAGGAGGTCATTCATCCCCTCGAGTCTGTTACACAGGAACAGGAGGAGGCCATTCAGCCCCTCGAACCTGTTGCAGAGGAACAGGAGGAGGCCATTCAGCCGCTCGAGCCTGTTATACAGGAACAGGAGGAGGCCATTCAGCCCCTCGAGCCTGTTCCGCCATTCAATTAGATCATGGCTGATCTGTATCTTAACTCCATCTACCCACCTTGGTTCCATATCATTACCTCACACAAATCTATCAATCTCAGTTTGAAATTTTCAGTTGACGCCCCCCCTCCCGCCCCCCCCAACAGTCTCAACAGCTGTTTGAGGGGGAGAGTTCCAGACTTCCATTACCTCACACGTCTCCTCGCCTCTTACCCATTCATACCTTCTTGCTGCAGCCACTGCACTTGTACTATAAAGAAATTAACAGAACACTTTATAATGCGATAAATGCCTAGCAGTGAATTTAAGGGAATAATTCACTTTCCTGCTTTGCCTTCAGTGGAAATACTGGATTAAGGCATCGCTTTGTAACTCACTGCTGGGAGTATATTACCTGATATGTAATATGAAGAGGCTGGGGGATTCCTCTGTGTCAGTCAGTGAAATTAATCCTGAAGTAATTTCTGGCCCAATTATATGACAACAAATCAGGAACATTCTCTCTGTTATTGACAGTCAAAATACCCAGGCCGGTAAAGAACAGTCTGAATATCGAGAAAGATAAGCGGTCCCATTTCTATACTTTATACACAATAGTGAGGTTCTGCCCCCGAATATAGAGAGAATATTGAGAGGGGATGGTGCAGTTGAGGGATGTGGGGAGAAGGTGGATAGGTGGGGTTGAGGGATGTGGGGAGAAGGTGGGTAGGTGGGGTTGAGGGATGTGGGGAGAAGGTGGGTAGGTGGGGTTGAGGGATGTGGGGAGAAGGTGGATAGGTGGGGTTGAGGGATGTGGGGAGTAGGTGGGGTTGAGGGATGTGGGGAGAAGGTGGGTAGGTGGGGTTGAGGGATGTGGGGAGAAGGTGGGTAGGTGGGGTTCATGGATTGGGGAGAAGGTGTGGAGGTGGGGTTGAGGGATTGGGGAGAAGGTGGGTAGGTGGGGTTCAGGGATTGGGGAGAAGGTGGTTAGGTGGGGTTCAGGGATTGGGGAGAAGGTGTGGAGGTGGGGTTCAGGGATTGGGGAGAAGGTGGGTAGGTGGGGTTCAGGGATTGGGGAGAAGGTGGGTAGGTGGGGTTCAGGGATTGGGGAGAAGGTGTGGAGGTGGGGTTGAGAGATTGTGGAGAAGGTGGGTAGGTGGAGTTGAGGGATTGGGGAGAAGGTGGGTAGGTGGGGTTGAGGGATTGGGGAGAAGGTGGGTAGGTGGGGTTGAGGGATATGGGGAGAAGGTGGGTAGGTGGGGTTGAGGGATTGGGGAGAAGGTGGGTAGGTGGGGTTGAGGGATTGGTGAGAAGGTGTGGAGGTGGGGTTAAAGATTGGGGAGAAGGTGTGGAGGTGGGGTTGAGAGATTGGGGAGAAGGTGGTTAGGTGGGGTTCAGGGATTGGGGAGAAGGTGGGTAGGCGCGGTTGAGGGATTGGGGAGAAGGTGGGTAGGTGGGGTTCAGGGATTGGGGAGAAGGTGTGGAGGTGGGGTTGAGAGATTGGGGAGAAGGTGGGTAGGTGGGGTTGAGGGATTGGGGAGAAGGTGGGTAGGTGGGGTTGAGAGATTGGTGGGTAGGTGGGGTTGAGGGATTGGAGAGAAGGTGGGTAGGTGGGGTTCAGGGATTGGGGAGAAGGTGGGTGGGTGGGGTTCAGGGATTGGGGAGAAGGTGTGGAGGTGGGGTTGAGGGATTGGGGAGAAGGTGGGTAGGTGGGGTTCAGGGATTGGGGAGAAGGTGGGTAGGTGGGGTTGAGAGATTGGGGAGAAGGTGTGGAGGTGGGGTTCAGGGATTGGGGAGAAGGTGGGTAGGTGGGGTTCAGGGATTGGGGAGAAGGTGGGTAGGTGGGGTTGAGAGATTGGGGAGAAGGTGTGGAGGTGGGGTTCAGGGATTGGGGAGAAGGTGGGTAGGTGGGGTTCAGGGATTGGGGAGAAGGTGGGTAGGTGGGGTTGAGGGATTGGGGAGAAGGTGTGGAGGTGGGGTTCAGGGATTGGGGAGAAGGTGGGTAGGTGGGGTTCAGGGATTGGGGAGAAGGTGGGTAGGTGGGGTTGAGAGATTGGGGAGAAGGTGTGGAGGTGGGGTTCAGGGATTGGGGAGAAGGTGGGTAGGTGGGGTTGAGAGATTGGGGAGAAGGTGTGGAGGTGGGGTTCAGGGATTGGGGAGAAGGTGGGTAGGTGGGGTTGAGAGATTGGGGAGAAGGTGTGGAGGTGGGGTTCAGGGATTGGGGAGAAGGTGGGTAGGTGGGGTTGAGAGATTGGGGAGAAGGTGTGGAGGTGGGGTTCAGGGATTGGGGAGAAGGTGGGTAGGTGGGGTTGAGAGATTGGGGAGAAGGTGTGGAGGTGGGGTTCAGGGATTGGGGAGAAGGTGGGTAGGTGGGGTTCAGGGATTGGGGAGAAGGTGGGTAGGTGGGGTTCAGGGATTGGGGAGAAGGTGTGGAGGTGGGGTTCAGGGATTGGGGAGAAGGTGGGTTGGTGGGGTTGAGAGATTGGGGAGAAGGTGTGGAGGTGGGGTTCAGGGATTGGGGAGAAGGTGTGGAGGTGGGGTTCAGGGATTGGGGAGAAGGTGGGTAGGTGGGGTTGAGAGATTGGGGAGAAGGTGTGGAGGTGGGGTTCAGGGATTGGGGAGAAGGTGGGTAGGTGGGGTTGAGAGATTGGGGAGAAGGTGGGTAGGTGGGGTTCAGGGATTGGGGAGAAGGTGGGTAGGTGGGGTTCAGGGATTGGGGAGAAGGTGGGTAGGTGGGGTTGAGAGATTGGGGAGAAGGTGTGGAGGTGGGGTTCAGGGATTGGGGAGAAGGTGGGTAGGTGGGGTTCAGGGATTGGGGAGAAGGTGTGGAGGTGGGGTTCAGGGATTGGGGAGAAGGTGTGGAGGTGGGGTTCAGGGATTGGGGAGAAGGTGGGTAGGTGGGGTTCAGGGATTGGGGAGAAGGTGTGGAGGTGGGGTTCAGGGATTGGGGAGAAGGTGGGTTGGTGGGGTTGAGAGATTGGGGAGAAGGTGTGGAGGTGGGGTTCAGGGATTGGGGAGAAGGTGAGTAGGTGGGGTTGAGAGATTGGGGAGAAGGTGGGTAGGTGGGGTTGAGAGATTGGGGAGAAGGTGGGTAGGTGGGGTTCAGGGATTGGGGAGAAGGTGGGTAGGTGGGGTTGAGAGATTGGGGAGAAGGTGTGGAGGTGGGGTTCAGGGATTGGGGAGAAGGTGGGTAGGTGGGGTTCAGGGATTGGGGAGAAGGTGGGTAGGTGGGGTTGAGAGATTGGGGAGAAGGTGTGGAGGTGGGGTTCAGGGATTGGGGAGAAGGTGGGTAGGTGGGGTTCAGGGATTGGGGAGAAGGTGTGGAGGTGGGGTTCAGGGATTGGGGAGAAGGTGTGGAGGTGGGGTTCAGGGATTGGGGAGAAGGTGGGTAAGTGGGGTTCAGGGATTGGGGAGAAGGTGGGTAGGCGTGGCAAAACATCCCAAGCTCCAACAACTCTCTGTGTAAAGATATTTCTCCTAACTCCTCTCCCTATTCTCTCAGTGATGATTTTAATTTGATGACCTCTCGTCAGTGACTCCCCAACCGGAGGAAGTCATCTTTCCCTATTCAATCTATCAAAACCTTTCATCATTTGAAAAATCTCTATTCAATCTCCTCTTCGCCTTCTCTGCTCCATTGGAAATAGCCCCAGTACCTCAAGTCCAAAGATTACCTCAGCACACCCGCGGTTTTTGGACCTGGGAGTTTCTGTTCTTATATGATTTACTTTTGCTCTGTATTGACCAACTGAGTTATCAGGGGAGCAATTCCAGGGATTGACCACTCATCGCACTGGCCGAGATTCCAGGATGCGCATTTGATCCAGATTTGTTTGTAGTTCCTGATTCCAGTTGCTATCATTCTGAGAACTACACTGGAAATTTATTCAAGGGTTATTCCGATCGGCCGCTGGGACTTCAGTGGAAGATTGACGGAAACTTCAGATAGACACGCAAGCGAGGTTTCCACTGATCTTCCACCAAAATCACGATGGCAGATCGGGAGATCCCTGGGGAAAATTCCCAGCGCTCGTCTTTAACACTCTCGGTCCTTTTTTTTTTAATTCATTGATGGGATGTGGGCGTCGCTGGCTGGCTAGGCCTGCATTTAGTGCCCATCCCTAATTGACCTTGAGAAGATGGTGGTGAGCCGCCTTCTTGAACCGCTGCAGTCCATATGGTGTAGGTACACCCACAATGCTGTTGGGAAGGGAGTTCCAGGATTTTGGCCCAGCGACAGTGAAGGAACGGCGATACAGGTCCAAGTCAGGATGGTGTGTGGCTTGGAGGGGAACTTGTAGGTGGTGATGTTCCCATGCGTCTGCTGCCCTTGTCCTTCTAAGTGGTTGAGGTCGCGGGTTTGAAAGGTGCTGTTGAAGGAGCTTTGGCGAGTTGCTGCAGTGCATCTTGTAGATGGTACACACTGCAGCCACAGTGCACCGGTGGTGGAGGGAGTGAATGTTGAAGGTGGTGGATGGAGTGCCAATCAAGTGGGCTGCTTTATCCTGAATGGTGTCGAGCTTCTTGAGTGTTGTTGGAGCTGCACTCATCCAGGCAAGTGGAGAGTATTCCATCACACTCCTGACTTGTGCCTTGTAGATGGTGGAAAGGCTTTGGGGAGTCAGGAGGTGAGACACTCGCCGCAGAATTCCCAGCCTCTGGCCTGCTCTTGTAGCCACAGTATTTATATGGCTGGTCCAGTTCAGCTTCTGATCAATGGTAACCCCCAGGATGTTGATAGTGGGGGATTCAGCGATGGTAATGCCATTGAATGTCAAGGGGAGATGGTTAGAGTCTCGCTTGTTGGAGATGGTCATTGCCTGGCACTTGTGTGGTGTGAATGTTACTTGCCACTTGTCAGCCGAAGTCTGAATGTTGTCCAGGTCTTGCTGCATATGGACACGGACTGCGTCAGTATCTGACGAGTCTCGAATGGTGCTGAACAGTGTGCAATCATCAGCGAACATCCCCACTTCTGACCTTATGATGGAGGGAAGGTCATTGATGAAACAGCTGAAGATGGTTGGGCCTAGCACACTGCCCTGAGGAACTCCTGCAGTGATGTCATGTGATTGAGATGAATGACCTCCAACAACCACAGCCAACTTCCTTTGTGCTAGGTATGATTCCAACCAATGGAGAGTTTTCCCCTTGATTCCCATTGACTTCAGTTTTGCTCGGGCTCCTTGATGCCACACTCGATCAAATGCTGCCTTGATGTCAAGGGCAGTCACTCTCACCTCACCTCTTGAGTTCAGCTCTTTTGTCCATGTTTGGACCAAGGCTGTAATGAGGTCAGGAGCTGAGTGGCCCTGGCAGAACCCAAACTGGGCGTCAGTTAGCAGGTTATTGCTGAGTAAGTGCCGCTTGATAGCACTGTCGACGACACCTTCCATCACTTTGCTGATGATTGAGAGTAGACTGATGGGACGGTAATTGGCTGGGTCGGATTTGTCCTGCTTTTTGTAGACAGGACATACTTGGGCAATTTTCCACATTGCCGGGTAGATGCCAGTGTTGTAGCTGTACTGGAACAGCTTGGCTAGGGGCGCAGCTAGTTCTGGAGCACAAGTCTTCAGTACTATTGCCGGAATGTTGTCAGGGCCCATAGCCTTTGTAGTATCCAGTGTCTTCAGCCGTTTCTTGACATTACGTGGAGTGAATTGAATGGGCTGAAGACTGGCATCTGTGATGCTGGGGACCTCAGGAGGAGGCCGAGATGGATCATCCACTCGGCACTTCTGGCTGAAGATAGTTGCAAATGCTTCAGCCTGTGCTGACTTCTGGTAAACCCAGAAATGCTCTAAGATAATTGGCAAAAAATCCAGGGGTGCGATGAAGAGATTTTTTTTACGCAGCGAGTTGTTGTGATCTGGAATGCGCTGCCTGAAAGGGCGGTGGAAGCAGATTCAATAGTAACTTTCAAAAGGGAATTGGATAAATACTTGAAGGAGAGATTTGCAGGGCTCTGGGGAAAGAGCGGAGGGAGTGGGACTAATTGGAGAGCTCTTTCAAAGAGCCGGCACAGGCACGATGGGCCGAATGTCCTCCTTCTGTGCTGTATCATTCTATGATTCTACTTTAGCCAGTAATGTTTGATTTGGACCAATGTACTGTAGGGATAGAAAAATTTCAGTTTCTACATTTTCATTCCAAAACCCATTAATGTAGCAATTCAGGCTGAGCAGAAACACTGAACAAAAACGTATTGTACAAATTTGATTGGGCTTCTACATGTGCTCTTGTCTCACAATCAAGGTTGGCGGTTGGTTGACTATGGAATTAAAATTCAGGTAATTGAGGAATATTTGCGTTTTGTACTGAGAGTTTTCGATAATGTGCAGACAAGGACTGCATGACATTATTCACCATCACACTGCCCTTTCAGCACTGGGACCTGGGTTGAATATAATCTAAATGGATGGGGTGAACGATCTCGCTCTCTTACTCAACAGCATGGGCCCCAAGTGAAATGGTTTTCGGGAAGTTTCAACTCAGTTCTAGGTTGGCACAAACCTGCTCATAATTTGGCACTAATTGGTCAAAATGGTAATCTCACTAAGTGAGGCTGGTAGGAGAGAAAGAGTCTTGCATTGATCACAAACCTCCCACAGTGCATCGCACGCAGCCAATCACTTACTGCACATACAACGACTTACTTTGAAGTATAGTGGCTGTTATTATGTAAACAGTCAACTTGCATTCACCTATAACACCTTTATCACAGAAAAATGTCCCAAGAGACTTCACAGAGGTATAAGGTATAAATGGACAGTGAGCCACTTCAGGAGATATTAGGACAGGTAACCAAAAGCTTGGTCAAAGAGAACATAAGAAATAGGAGCAGGAGTCGGCCATTCGGCCCCTCGAGCCTGCTCCGCCATTTAATAAGATCATGGCTGATCTTCGACCTCAACTCCACTTTCCCGCCCAATCCCCATACCCCTTGATTCCCCTAGAGTCCAAAAATCTATCGATCTCTGCCTTGAATATACTCAATGACTGAGCCTCCACAGCCCTCTGGGGCAGAGAATTCCAAAGATTCACCACCCTCTGAGTGAAGAAATTTCTCCTCATCTCAGTCCTAAATGGCCGACCCCTTATCCTGAGACTGTGACCCCTAGTTCTAGACACTCCAGCCAGGGGGAAACAACCTCTCAACATCTACCCTGTCAATCCCCTTCAGAATCTTTTAAATTTCAATGCGATCCCCTCTCATTCTTCTAAACTCCAGAGAGTATAGGCCCATTCTACACAATCTCTCCTCAGAGGACAGCCCTCTCATCCCAGGGATAGGTTTTAAGGAGGGTCTTAAAGGTGGAGAGAAAGGTGAAGTGGCAGAGAGGTTTACGGAGGGAATCCTAGAGCCTGGGGCCAAGGCAACTGAAGGCACATCCGCCAATACAAAAGCAAAATACTGCGGATGCTGGAAACCTGAAATAAAAACAGAAAGTGCTGGAACTACTGTACAGGTCAGGCAGCATCTGTGGAGAGAGAAACCGAGTTAACAGCAGCCAATGGTGGGGTGAAGGGAGGAGGATTGCACTCGAGACCAGAGTTGGAGGAACAGAGAGTTCAGGAGGGGTTGTAGGGCTGGAGGAGGATCCAGAGATAGAGAGGCAGAGAGACCATGGAAAAATTTAAACATGATGAGAATTTTAAGTTTGAGGCATTGGGGCAGTGGGAGCTAATGTATCCCAGCGAGCACAGGGGGGATGGGCACGCATTGCAGAATAAGGTAACTGAAGCTTAGATAGGCTGGCGGTTTGGAGGGTGGAGGATGGGAAGCCAGCCAGCAGAGCATTGGAGTAATCGAGTCTGGATGAGGGTTTCAGTGGCGAGTGGCTGAGGTAAGGGCGGAGGTGGACATTGTATTAGAAACAAAGATAAACATAGAACAAAAGGAGCAGGAGTCGGCCATTCGGCCCTTCGAGCCAGCTCCAACATTCAATATGATCATGGCTGATCCTCCATACTCCCGCTCTCTCCCCATACCCCTTGATGCTTTTGTGTCTAGAAATCTATCTATCTCCTTCTTAAATATATTCAGTGGCTGGGACGCCACAGCCTTCTGTGGTAGAGAATTCCACAGGTTCACCACCCTCTGAGTGAAGAAATTTCTCCTCATCGCAGTTCTAAATGTTCTACCCCATATCCTGAGACTGGGACCCCTCGTTCTAGACCCCCAGCCAGGGGAAACATCCTCCCTGCATTCAGTCTGTCTAGCCCTGTCAGAATTTTATACATTTCAATGAGATCCCCTCTCATTCTTCTAAACTCTAGTGAATACAGGCCTAGTCGACCCAATCTCTCCTCATACGACAGTCCTGCCATCCCAGGAATCAGTCTGGTGAACCTTTGCTGCACTCCCTCTATGGCAGGTATATCCTTTCTTAGGTAAGGAGACCAAAACTGCACACAGTACTCCAGGTGTGGTCTCACCAAGGCCCTGTATAACTGTAGTAAGACATTCTTGCTCCTGTACTCACATCCTCTTGCAATGAAGGCCAACATATCATTTGCCTTCCAAACTGCTTGCTGCACCTGCATGTTTGCTTTCAGTGACTGGTGTACAAGGACACCCAGGTCCCTCTGTACATCAACATTTCCCAATTCTATCACCATTTAAATAATACTCTGCCTTTCTGTTTTTCCTACTGAAGTGGATAACTTCACATTTATCCACATTATACTGCATCTGCCATGTATTTGCCCACTCACTCAACTTGTCTAAATTGCCTTTAAGCCTCTTTGCATCCTCCTCCCAACTCACAATCCCACCTAGTTTCGTGTCGTCAGCAAACTTGGAAATATTACATTTGGTTCCCTCATCCAAATCATTGATATATATTGTGAATAGCTGGGGCCAAGCACTGATCCCTGCGGGTCCCCACTAGTCACCGCCTGCCACCCTGAAAAAGACCCATTTATTCCTACTATTGGAGCTGGAAGTAGGTAGTCTTGGTGATGGAACGGATCGGGGGTCAGAAGTTCAGATGGGTTAAATAGGATGCCAAGGGTGTGAATGCTGTGGTTCAATGAGACAGTGGCCAGGGAGGGGAAATGGTGTCGGCGGTGAGCGAGGCTACAGCCAGGGCTAAAGACAGTGGCCAGGGAGGGGAAATGGTGTCGGCGGTGAGCGAGGCTACAGCCAGGGCTAAAGACAATGGCCAGGGAGGGGAAATGGTGTCGGCGGTGAGCGAGGCTATAGCCAGGGCTAAAGACAGTGGCCAGGGAGGGGAAATGTTGTCGGCGGTGAGCGAGGCTACAGCCAGGGCTAAAGACAGTGGCCAGGGAGGGGACATGGTGTCAGCGGTGAGTGAGGCTACAGCCAGGGCTACAGAAAGTGGCCAGGGAGGGGACATGGTGTCGGCAGTGAGCGAGGCTACAGCCAGGGCTAAAGACAGTGGCCAGGGAGGGGAAATGGTGTCGGCGGTGAGCGAGGCTACAGCCAGGGCTAAAGACAGTGGCCAGGGAGGGGAAATGGTGTCGGCGGTGAGCGAGGCTACAGCCAGGGCTAAAGACAGTGGCCAGGGAGGGGACATGGTGTCGGCGGTGAGCGAGGCTACAGCCAGGGCTAAAGACAGTGGCCAGGGAGGGGAAATGGTGTCGGCGGTGAGCGAGGCTACAGCCAGGGCTAAAGACAGTGGCCAGGGAGGGGAAATGGTGTCGGCGGTGAGCGAGGCTACAGCCAGGGCTAAAGACAGTGGCCAGGGAGGGGACATGGTGTCGGCGGTGAGCGAGGCTACAGCCAGGGCTACAGACAGTGGCCAGGGAGGGGACATGGTGTCGGCAGTGAGCGAGGCTACAGCCAGGGCTAAAGACAGTGGCCAGGGAGGGGAAATGGTGTCGGCGGTGAGCGAGGCTACAGCCAGGGCTAAAGACAGTGGCCAGGGAGGGGAAATGGTGTCGGCGGTGAGCGAGGCTACAGCCAGGGCTAAAGACAGTGGCCAGGGAGGGGACATGGTGTCGGCGGTGAGCGAGGCTACAGCCAGGGCTAAAGACAGTGGCCAGGGAGGGGAAATGGTGTCGGCGGTGAGCGAGGCTACAGCCAGGGCTAAAGACAGTGGCCAGGGAGGGGAAATGGTGTCGGCGGTGAGCGAGGCTACAGCCAGGGCTAAAGACAGTGGCCAGGGAGGGGACATGGTGTCGGCGGTGAGCGAGGCTACAGCCAGGGCTACAGACAGTGGCCAGGGAGGGGACATGGTGTCGGCAGTGAGCGAGGCTACAGCCAGGGCTAAAGACAGTGGCCAGGGAGGGGAAATGGTGTCGGCGGTGAGCGAGGCTACAGCCAGGGCTAAAGACAGTGGCCAGGGAGGGGAAATGGTGTCGGCGGTGAGCGAGGCTACAGCCAGGGCTAAAGACAATGGCCAGGGAGGGGAAATGGTGTCGGCGGTGAGCGAGGCTATAGCCAGGGCTAAAGACAGTGGCCAGGGAGGTGAAATGTTGTCGGCGGTGAGCGAGGCTACAGCCAGGGCTAAAGACAGTGGCCAGGGAGGGGACATGGTGTCAGCGGTGAGCGAGGCTACAGCCAGGGCTACAGAAAGTGGCCAGGGAGGGGACATGGTGTCGGCAGTGAGTGAGGCTACAGCCAGGGCTAAAGACAGTGGCCAGGGAGGGGAAATGGTGTCGGCGGTGAGCGAGGCTACAGCCAGGGCTAAAGACAGTGGCCAGGGAGGGGAAATGGTGTCGGCGGTGAGCGAGGCTACAGCCAGGGCTAAAGACAGTGGCCAGGGAGGGGACATGGTGTCGGCGGTGAGCGAGGCTACAGCCAGGGCTAAAGACAGTGGCCAGGGAGGGGAAATGGTGTCGGCGGTGAGCGAGGCTACAGCCAGGGCTACAGACAGTGGCCAGGGAGGGGACATGGTGTCAGCGGTGAGCGAGGCTACAGCCAGGGCTAAAGACAGTGGCCAGGGAGGGGAAATGGTGTCGGCGGTGAGCGAGGCTACAGCCAGGGCTAAAGACAGTGGCCAGGGAGGGGAAATGGTGTCGGCGGTGAGCGAGGCTACAGCCAGGGCTAAAGACAGTGGCCAGGGAGGGGACATGGTGTCGGCGGTGAGCGAGGCTACAGCCAGGGCTACAGACAGTGGCCAGGGAGGGGACATGGTGTCGGCAGTGAGCGAGGCTACAGCCAGGGCTAAAGACAGTGGCCAGGGAGGGAAAATGGTGTCGGCGGTGAGCGAGGCTACAGCCAGGGCTAAAGACAGTGGCCAGGGAGGGGAAATGGTGTCGGTGGTGAGCGAGGCTACAGCCAGGGCTAAAGACAGTGGCCAGGGAGGGGAAATGATGTCGGCGGTGAGCGAGGCTACAGCCAGGGCTTAAGACAGTGGCCAGGGAGGGGACATGGTGTCGGCGGTGAGCGAGGCTACAGCCAGGGCTAAAGACAGTGGCCAGGGAGGGGAAATGGTGTCGGCGGTGAGCGAGGCTACAGCCAGGGCTAAAGACAGTGGCCAGGGAGGGGAAATGGTGTCAGCGGTGAGCGAGGCTACAGCCAGGGCTAAAGACAGTGGCTTTGGTCTTCCCAATGTACCTGGAGGAAACTGTGGATCATGCAAGACGGAATGTCGGACAATATGCCAGCACAGAGGGAGCAGAGAAGTCAAGAGAGGTGGTGGAGGGAGGTAGAGCTGGGTGTCATCAGCGTACAGTGTGAAATTGACCCCATGTCTGCAGAGGATGTTATCAAGAGGCAACATGTAGATGAGATGGGGCATTCTGCACACAGCAAGATCCCACTAACAACAATTACATGTGTAATCTGTTTTAAATGGTGTTGGCTGTGGGGGGAATGTCAGCCTGGACACTGGGAGGACGACGATAGCAAAATACTGCGGATGCTGGAAATCCGAAATAACAACAGAAAACGCTGGAAAAGCTTGCCAGCCTCAAACTTGCTTTCAATTTCCTGCTTTTTTTCCAGTGCTGACGAAAGATCATTGACCTGAAACGTTAACTCTGTTTCTCTCTCCACCGATGCTGCCTGGCCTGCTGAGTTTTTCCAGCGTTTCCTGTTGTTATACGGGAGGACTTAAGGCTAAAGGGATCAAGGGATATGGGGAGAAGGCAGGGACAGGGTACTGAATTTGGATGATCAGCCATGATCTCATTGAATGGCGGAGCAGGCTCGAAGGGCCGAATGGCCAACTCCTGCTCCTATCTTCTATGTATCTATGTTTCTATGACTACCCTGTTCTTCTTCAAATAATGCCACAGGATCTTTAACACCTGCCTCAGTACTGCAATGGGTAACGTGCTCAAGTCCTGGAGTGGAGAAGGAACCAACAAACGTCTGCCTCCGAGTGTCAGTAACTGAGCCAAGCTGACGCTTGGTCAGAAATGGAAGTGTGACACTGCGGCAACAGGCAGCTCTGCAAAATTTGGGGTCGGAGGCAGAGTTCTGGGGAGCAGGGCAGAGGAGATGGGCTGCAACATTCGATATAAAAAGGTAGAAGAAAAACATTTCTATTCCACTGACACGGCTCACCTTAATGAACGTCAAAAAAAATTACCACAATTTCTTTTAAATGACTGTCAAAAATAATGATTGTAAAATGACTGTAGAAAATCATAGCAACCATTTCCCGACAGCGTTTCAAGCATTTCTCACCCCAGGACTCCACATTCTGACCAATTAATTGAAAAATGCGATGAGAGGTTTTTGTTCTGTGCCCATTTTTAGAACTGAGGTTACAACCTACCGCGCCCCACCTCCACACCCCCTGCGGTGCCTCATCACTGCAACCAAGGAGCCCACGTTATTCACGGGCACAGAGCTGCGCTCTACTTGAATAAAATTCCTGCCGGATGGTATTAACCCACTGGCAGTGACTACAGGAGCTCTGTCACAAGATCCATCGCATTTGTGAAGGACAGGGGGTTGGGTTATCAGGCTGCAGTTAGGCGAAGCTCTGATGATGTTATTAATGTGTGACAGAAGGTCAAATAATATTTTGGAGGTAATTTTAAAACCAACTCTCTGGGTGAGAAACTCACGGGACCGGGTCGAACGCTGGTTTCACACTCCGCCTGATATTACTCTCCACTCACTTCAACACAGGTAAGGTTAACGTTGACCCCATTATGTCTATAGAGGCGTATAGCACAGAAGGAGGCCATTCAGCCCATCATGTCTGTGCTGGCTCTTTGCTAGAACAATCCCCAAACTAATCCCACTGCCTCGCCCTCTCCCCATAGCCCTGTATCAATCCCCAAACTAATCCCACTGCCCCGCCCTCTCCCCATAGCCCTGTATCAATCCCAAACTAACCCCACTGCCCCACTCTCTCCCCATAGCCCTGTATCAATCCCAAACTAATCCCACTGCCCCGCCCTCTCCCCATAGCCCTGTATCAATCCCCAAACTAACCCCACTGCCCCGCCCTCTCCCCATAGCCCTGTATCAATCCCAAACTAATCCCACTGCCCCGCCCTCTCCCCATAGCCCTGTATCAATCCCAAACTAATCTCACTGCCCCGCTCTCTCCCCATAGCCCTGTATCAATCCCAAACTAATCCCACTGCCCTGCTCTCTCCCCATAGCCCTGTATCAATCCCAAACTAATCCCACTGCCCCGCTCTCTCCCCATAGCCCTGTATCAATCCCAAACTAATCCCACTGCCCCGCCCTCTCCCCAAAGCCCTGTGTCAATCCCCAAACTAATCCCACTGTCCCGCCTCCTCCCCATAGCCCTGTATCAATGTCCAAACTAATCCCACTGCCCCGCCCTCTCCCCATAGCCCTGTATCAATCTCCAAACTAATTCCACTGCCCTGCCCTCTCCCCATAGCCCTGTATCAATCCAAAACTAATCCCACTGGCCCGCCCTCTCCCCATAGCCCTGTATCAATCCCAAACTAATCCCACTGCCCCGCCCTCTCCCCAAAGCCCTGTGTCAATCCCCAAACTAACCCCGCTGTCCCGCTCTCTCCCCATAGCCCTGTATCAACCCCAAACTAATCCCACTGCCCCGCTCTCTCCCCATAGCACTGTATCAATCCCAAACTAATCTCACTGCCCCGCTCTCTCCCCATAGCCCTGTATCAATCCCAAACTAATCCCACTGCCCCGCTCTCACCCCATAGCCCTGTGTCAATCCCCAAACTAACCCCACTTTCCCGCTTTCTCCCCATAGCCCTGTGTCAATCCCCAAACTAACCCCACTGTCCCGCTCTTTCCCCATAGCCCTGTGTCAATCCCCAAACTAACCCCAATGTCCCGCTCTCTCCCCATAGCCCTGTATCAATCCCCAAACTAATCCCACTGCCCCGCCCTCTCCCCATAGCCCTGTATCAATCCCAAACTAATCCCACTGCCCGCCCTCTCCCCACAGCCCTGTATCAATCCCAAACTAATCCCACTGCCCCGCCCTCTCCCCATAGCCCTGTGTCAATCCCCAAACTAACCCCACTGCCCCGCTCTCTCCCCATAGCACTGTATCAATCCCAAACTAATCCCATAGCCCCGTAACAATCCCAAACTAACCCCACTGCTCTGCTCTCTCCCCATAGCCCTGTATCAATCCCAAACTAATCCCACTGTCCCGCTCCCTCCCCATAGCCCTGTATCAAACCCAAACTAATCCCACGGCCCCGCTCTCTCCCCATAGCTCTGTATCAATCCCAAACAAATCCCACTGCCCCGCTCTCTCCCCATAACCCTGTATCAATCCCAAACTAATCCCACTGCCCTGCTCTCTCCCCATAGCTCTGTATGAATCCCAAACTAATTCCACTGCCCCGCTCTCTCCCCATAGCCCCGTAACAATCCCAAACTAATCTCACTGCCCACTCTGTCCCCATAGTCCTGTATCAATCCCAAACTAATCCCACTGCCCCACTCTGTCCCCATAGTCCTGCATCAATCCCAAACTAATCCCACTTTCCCGCTCTTTTCCCATAGCCCTGTATCAATCCCCAAACTAACCCCACTTCCTCACTCTCTCCCCATAGCCCTGTATCAATCCCAAACTAATCCCACTGCCCCGCTCTCTCCCCATAGCCCTGTATCAATCCCAAACTAATCCCACTGCTCCGCTCTCTCCCCATAGCCCCATAACAATCCCAAACTAATCCCACTGCTCCGCTCTCTCCCCATAGCCCCATAACAATCCCAAACTAATCCCACTGCCTCACTCTCTCCCCATAGCCCCATAACAATCCCAAACTAACCCCACTGCCCTGCCCTCTCCCCATAGCCCTGTATTAATCCCAAACTAACCCCACTGCCCTGCCCTCTCCCCATAGCCCTGTATCAATCCCAAACTAATTGCACTGCCCTGCTCTCTCCCCATAGCCCTGTATCTTCCTCTGCATCAAATATTTATCCACATTTCCCTTTAAAGATGCGATGGTCTCTGCCTCAGCCACACCCTGTGGCAAAATATTCTCTGCTCCAAATTCACCAAGTTCACCAAGCATTTGTTCTTTATTAATATTCTACATTTCTTGCTTCCTGTGCAAGTCTTACACAACAATATACGGAGGATGGTTCAGTATTCCATGATTGAGAATAAGATGCTTCTGTTCTGTGATGGTGTCTGTGATACTGAGCCTCACAGATCAAGTCTTCAAAAACAACTGGATGCAAATCAGAGCATGACTACCTGATACATAAGAACATAAGAAATCGGAGCAGGAGTCGGCCATTTGGCCCCTCAAGCCTGCTCCACCATTCAATAAGATCATGGCTGATCTTCTACCTCATCTCCACTTTCCCGTCCACTCCCCATATCCCTCGATTTCCTTAATATCCAAAAATCTATCGATCTCTGTCTTGAATATACTCAACGATTGAGCCTCCCCAGCCCTCTGGGGTAGAGAATTCCAAAGATTCACAGCGAGAGGCTGGGAGGTGTCACGATGGAGACGATTCATGGACATAATGGGCTGAATCTTAACTCCAAAAAAGGGGTGGGTTGGGGTCATGTCAGAGGTTAAAATGCAAGAAATCCGGAACAGGAACCGAACCCGCCTCGAACCCATCCACTTCCTGTTTTATGGAGGCGGGTCAAGTGGTGAACGACCAATCTGTACCGGGAAGCAGGCTAGTCATTTAAATATTATAATAAGGTTGCCTGCCTTTATTTTAACAGTCATTCTATTTTTAACCACAGGCGGCTGGGTTTCCCAGGCCTCGGGAAACTCGGCAGCTTAAAGGAGGCGAGAAGGACCATATCCATGAGATAATTGGGAGACAGGACTGGTTGTGGGCCAAGAGCAGCAGGAGTGGTTCCTCCTGGCTCAGTGAGCTCCCCAGTAAACCCACCCGCCTCCCGTCATCTGTCTGTTGCCCTTGGCCACCATCTGCCCTACCGATTACCATTGGACTACCGCGCCACAATCAGGAACCACAGACCACCATCGAACTCTTTCCCCCATGACCCAGACCCCCCCATGATCCAGAGACACCGTGACCCAGACCCCCCCGTGAGCCAGAGCCCCCCGTGATCCACAGACCCCCCGTGATCCAGAGACCCCGTGACACAGACCCCGCGACACAGACCCCCATTGACCAAGACCCCCCATGACCCAGACCCGCCGTGACCCAGACCCTCCCATGACCCAGACACCCCCGTGAACCAGAGACCCCCGTGATCCAGAGACCCCGTGACCCAGAGACCCCCGTAATAGAGAGACTCCCCGTGCTCCAGAGACCCCGAGACCCAGATTCCCCGTGACCCAGACCCCCCGTGATCTAAACCCCCTGTGACCTAGAGACCCCGTGACCCAGAGACCCCATGACCCAGACCCCCCGTGACCCAGAGACCCCATGATCCAGACCCCCCGTGACCAAGAGACCCCCGCGATCTCTCTCACACCCCGCGATCTCTCTCACTCCCCGCGATCTCTCTCACCCCCCGTGACCTCTCCAACTCCCCGCGATCTCTCTCACTCCCCGCGAACTCTCTCACCCACCGCGATCTCTCTCACTCCCCGCGATCTCTCTCACCCCCGCGATCTCTCTCACTCCCCGCGATCTCTCTCACTCCCCGCGATCTCTCTCACTCTCCGCGATCTCCCTCACCCCCCGCGATCTCTCTCACTCCTCGCGATCTCTCTCACTCCCCGCGATCTCTCTCACCCCCCGCGATCTCTCTCACCCCCCGCGATCTCTCTCAGACCCCGCGATCTCTCTCACTCCCCGCGATCTCTCTCTCACCCCCGTGATCTCCCTCACTCCCCGCGATCTCTCTCTCACCCCCGCGATCTCTCTCCCCGCAATCTCTCTCACTCCCCGCGATCTCTCTCACTCCCTGCTATCTCTCTCACTCCCCGCGATCTCTCTCACGCCCCGCGATCTCTCTCACTCCCCGCGATCTCTCTCACTCCCCGCGATCTCTCTCACTCCCCGCGATCTCTCTCTCACCCCCGCGATCTCTCTCCCCGCAATCTCTCTCACTCCCCGCGATCTCTCTCACTCCCTGCTATCTCTCTCACTCCCCGCGATCTCTCTCATGCCCCGCGATCTCTCTCACTCCCCGCGATCTCTCTCACCCCCGCGTTCTCTCTCACTCCCCGCGATCTCTCTCACCCCCCGCGATCTCTCTCACTCCCCGCGATCTCTCTCACTCCCCACGATCTCTCTCACCCCCCGCGATCTCACTCACCCCCGCGATCTCACTCACCCCCGCGATCTCTCTCACTCCCCGCGATCTCTCTCACTCCCCGCGATCTCTCTCACTCCCCGCGATCTCTCTCACTCCCCGCGATCTCTCTCACCCCCCGCGATCTCTCTCACTCCCCGAGATCTCTCTCACCCCCCACGATCTCTCTCACTCCCCGCGTTCTCTCTCACCCCCCGCGATCTCTCACCCCCCCGCGATCTCTCTCACTCCCCGAGATCTCTCTCACTCCCCGCGATCTCTCTCACTCCCCGCGATCTCTCTCACTCCCCGCGATCTCTCTCACTCCCCGCGATCTCTCTCACTCCCCGCGATCTCTCTCACTCCCCGCGATCTCTCTCACTCCCCGCGATCTCTCTCACTCCCCGCGATCTCTCTCACCCCCCGCGATCTCTCGCACTCCCCGCGATCTCTCTCACTCCCCGCGATCTCTCTCACCTCCCGCGATCTCTCTCACTCCCCGCGATCTCTCTCACTCCCCGCGATCTCTCTCACCCCCCGCGATCTCTCTCACCCCCGCGATCTCTCTCCCCGCAATCTCTCTCACTCCCCGCGATCTCTCGCACTCCCCGCGATCTCTCTCACTCCCCGCGATCTCTCTCACCTCCCGCGATCTCTCTCACTCCCCGCGATCTCTCTCACTCCCCGCGATCTCTCTCACCCCCCGCGATCTCTCTCACCCCCCGCGATCTCTCTCACTCCCCGCGATCTCTCTCTCACCCCCGTGATCTCCCTCACTCCCCGCGATCTCTCTCTCACCCCCGCGATCTCTCTCCCCGCAATCTCTCTCACTCCCCGCGATCTCTCTCACTCCCTGCTATCTCTCTCACTCCCCGCGATCTCTCTCACGCCCCGCGATCTCTCTCACTCCCCGCGATCTCTCTCACTCCCCGCGATCTCTCTCTCACCCCCGCGATCTCTCTCCCCGCAATCTCTCTCACTCCCCGCGATCTCTCTCACTCCCTGCTATCTCTCTCACTCCCCGCGATCTCTCTCACGCCCCGCGATCTCTCTCACTCCCCGCGATCTCTCTCACCCCCGCGTTCTCTCTCACTCCCCGCGATCTCTCTCACCCCCCGCGATCTCTCTCACTCCCCGCGATCTCTCTCACTCCCCACGATCTCTCTCACCCCCCGCGATCTCACTCACCCCCGCGATCTCTCTCACTCCCCGCGATCTCTCTCACTCCCCGCGATCTCTCTCACTCCCCGCGATCTCTCTCACTCCCCGCGATCTCTCTCACCCCCCGCGATCTCTCTCACTCCCCGAGATCTCTCTCACCCCCCACGATCTCTCTCACTCCCCGCGTTCTCTCTCACCCCCCGCGATCTCTCACCCCCCCGCGATCTCTCTCACTCCCCGAGATCTCTCTCACTCCCCGCGATCTCTCTCACTCCCCGCGATCTCTCTCACTCCCCGCGATCTCTCTCACTCCCCGCGATCTCTCTCACTCCCCGCGATCTCTCTCACCCCCCGCGATCTCTCGCACTCCCCGCGATCTCTCTCACTCCCCGCGATCTCTCTCACCTCCCGCGATCTCTCTCACTCCCCGCGATCTCTCTCACTCCCCGCGATCTCTCTCACCCCCCGCGATCTCTCTCACCCCCGCGATCTCTCTCCCCGCAATCTCTCTCACTCCCCGCGATCTCTCGCACTCCCCGCGATCTCTCTCACTCCCCGCGATCTCTCTCACCTCCCGCGATCTCTCTCACTCCCCGCGATCTCTCTCACTCCCCGCGATCTCTCTCACTCCCCGCGATCTCTCTCACCCCCCGCGATCTCTCTCACCCCCCGCGATCTCTCTCACTCCCCGCGATCTCTCTCACTCCCCGCGATCTCTCTCACCCCCCGCGATCTCTCACACCCCCGCGATCTCTCTCACTCCCCGCGACCTCGCTCACTCCCCGCGATCTCTCTCACTCCCCGTGATCTCTCACACTCCCCGCGATCTCTCTCACTCAATACAATACAATACAATACAAATCGCTTTATTGGCATGATAAGGTACATCTTATTTTGCCAAAGCATCAAAATACATTTATGGTTGAACACATAAACGCGGTTCCATTCATACAGTGTATAAACAGGTATATCCCTGAGTTTATAAATATACATTCGCCTTGTTTATATATACTCTTGTCTTAGTTTACTGGTTGTCCCTCTGTTCATGGCAAGCTGTAACATAGTGTGCCGCCAGTGTTACACAGCTTCTCTCCTCCCCCAGTAGGAATGGGAGTTTTTGGTTGTCAGTCAGATTTCTGAATTCAGGGCATATTTGTGAGAATTTTTGGTCGAAATTCTCTCTGATGCCCTGATATTTTCCACAGGCTGTGAGGAAGTGCATCTCTGTCTCAACTACTCCCTGACTGCAGTGAGAGCATATCCTGTCTTCTCTTGGCAGCCTGGTCTGCCTGTGTCTGCCTTTTTCGATCGCTAGGCTATGTTCGCTAAGTCTGTACCTTGTCAAGGTTCTTCTCAGTTTGTTATCCTTTACCATGGTCAGGTAATCAGCTATGTTGTATTGTCTGTTTAGGGCCAAGTAGCAATTGAGTTTGCTTTGGGTTTTTGTTGTTTCTGCCCAATATGACAGATATTTTTCCTTTTGCTTAGCAACGATTGTGTTGGGTCGAATTCTTTGTGTTACCCTGTCACTGTCCTGGGGCTGGTTATTGTTAGTATTGTTATTAGTTACTTTATTGAGTCCCAGGACTAGTTGACTGAGGGTATTCTTCTTTATGGTCAGCTCTTGGCATTTCAGGGCGTCGTAGTGATAGCATTGGGGGTTGCTCATTTGTAGGTGATTCCAAAATTTGGTGGCTCTTTTTTGGATAGTGATTATTAATGGGTATTGGCCTAGTTCCGCCCTGCATGCGTTGTTTACTGTTTTCCTTTGAGTCCGGAGGATACTTTTACAGAATTCCGCATGTAGGATCTCAATTGGGTGTTTGTCCCATTTTGCAAAATCTTGTTGTGTTAGTGGTCCCCAGACCTCACTGCCATAGAGTGCAATTGGTTCAATTACTGATTTGAAAATTTTGAGCCAAATGCTAATTGGGATTTCTATTTGGATTGATTTTTTGATGGCATAGAAAGCCCTTCTTGCTTTCTCTTTCAGTTCATTCACAGCCAGTTTGAAGTTTCCCGTAGAACTGATTTTTAAGCCCAAGTATGTGTAGTGAGTGGTTTGTTCAATTTTGGTTGTTCCTACTGTGAAATTTATTGTGGGTCCATGTTGTTTGGATCTTTGCTGGAACTCAAGGACTTTGGTTTTTTGGGGATTTATTGTCAGGGCCCAAGTCTGGCAGTACGACTCCAGCAGGTCCAGGTTCTGCTGTAGACCCTCCTTAGTTGGTGACAGCAGAACCAGGTCGTCGGCATGGAGGAGGAATTTAACCTTGGATTCATATAGGGTGAGGCCGGGTGCTGTAGATTGTTCAAGTAGTTTTGCCAATCTATTAATGTAAATATTAAAGAGTGTCGGTGAGATTGGCGAGCCCTGCGTCACCCCCCGCCCCTGTGGGAAGTATTTTGTTTGTTTGTCTCCAATTTTAACTGCACATTTATTGTTTGTATACATTGATTTAATTACATCATATGTTTTCCCTCCTACCCCGCTTTCGATAAGTTTCAGGAATAGACCGTCATGCCAGATGGAGTCGAAAGCCTTCTGGAAATCTACAAAGCATGCGTAGATTTTGCTTTTGTTATGGTGAACGTGTTTGTCAATTAGGGTCTGTAGGGTGAAGATATGATCGGATGTTCTATAGTTTGGCAGGAATCCAATTTGGCTTTTACTCAAGACATTGTGCTCTTCAAGGAAGTTTATAAGTCTTTTGTTTATGATGCTACAGAATACCTTCCCCAGGTTACTGTTTACACAGATGCCTCGATAGTTGTTTGGGTCGATTTTGTCCCCACTTTTGTATGTGGGTGTTATGAGTCCTTTGTTCCAGATGTCAGGGAAATAACCGACAATCAGAACCAAGTTGAAGAGTTTTAGGATAGCCAGTTTCAGTTTGTCGTCTGCGTGTTTAATCATCTCGTTTAGTATGCCGTCTGTCCCGCAAGCTTTTCCTGGTCGCAGGTCCTTGAGTTTTTCAAGAAGTTCTTTTTCTGTTATTATGGCGTCTAGCGGGTTTTGGTTATCTTTTATGGCCATTTCAAGCTTTTCCAGTTTTTTGCGTATTTGGTGTTGTTCTGGTCCTAGTGTGTTTTTCTGGTATAATTTTTCAAAGTGGTTTACCCATGTGTCCCCATTTTGAATGGACAAATCGTCGTGTTGTTTTTTGTGTAGTGTTTTCAAGTTGTCCCAGAAACAATTCGACTCAATGGATTCCTCCATGGAGCTGAGCGTATTCTTAATAAATTGCACTTTTTTGGTCCTGAGTGTGTTTCTGTATTGTGTTAGCGTCTGACAATAAGTAAGGCGTAATTCTTCGTTTTCTGGATGTCTGTGTTTTTGGTTTGATAGTTTTCTAAGTTTTTTCCTCATGTTATGGCAATCATGGTCAAACCATTTTTCATAGTTTTTTGTTTTGGGTTTGTTCTTGCGAGCTTTCAAGTTTGCATTTGTTGCCAAATTATCAAAAATATTGTTTAGTTTACTAACTGCCCGGTTTACGCCTTCTTTATTGTGAGTGTATATGTTATCCAGAAAGGTGTCTAAGAGAGCTTGAGTTGATGCATTGCTAATTGTTTTCTGGTATTTTTCCGTGTCATTTTTGGCCCATCTGTACGATTTTTTGGTGTTGTACAGTTTACTGGGTTGTGTTTCTATGTTGTTTGTTTCTGTCTTTTTGAGAAACATAGTAATTTGGCTGTGATCTGACAGTGTTGTTTGTGGTTTGACTGTGAATGCTCTGAAAGAGGATGGGTCCAAGTCTGTAATCATATAGTCTACTGTGCTGCAGCCAAGAGGTGAGCAGTAGGTCGATCTTCCTAGGAGGTCTCCTATGAACCTACCATTGACAATGTACAGACCCAGGTTTCGACAGAGCTGTAGTAGCTGTTTACCATTGGTATTTGACTGCTTGTCGCAGTTATGCCTGTATGGAAGGGAAGGGATGTCAAAGTGGTTATTCCCGAATACGTAATTGTTTCCCTGATTATTGGTGAAGTCTGGTTCTTCGCCCGTTCTTGAATTGAGGTCCCCACAGATCAACACGTTCCCCTGGGCCTGGTATTGGATAATTTCCCCCTTCATGTTGGAGAAGGTGTCCTCTTTGAAGTACGGGGAATCGATTGGAGGGATATAAAGTGCGCAAATGTAAACATCTTGGGTGTTTGAGATAATCTCCCTCTCAAGATTGAGCCACATATGGTTTTCGCCCTTTTTTATAAATGTAATGTAATTCTTAAGTTCTGTTTTAAACCAGATCAGTATGCCTCCGGAGTCTCTGCCTTGGGTTACACTTGGTAATTTATTGGAGGGGACCACTAGCTCAGTGTACCCTTGGGGACAGCCGGTGTGTCCTTTTCCTTTATACCAAGTTTCCTGTAAAATTATAATATCTAGATCTTTAGTTTCCTCTATGAACTCTGGGGTCCTACTCTTCACTTCTCGCACTGAAGAGCGTAGACCTTGGATATTCCAGGTCGAAATATATAAGGATTTCATGTAAAGTTTTGTCTTTTTCTATGATAGGTTGAAGAGTGGTACGTGTTTGTCGTGTCTAAGTGCGGGGAAAAAAAAGATCACCCCAGTTGTCTACCCCCGCGATCTCTCTCACTCCCCGCGATCTCTCTCACACCCCACGATCTCTCTCACCCCCGCGATCTCTCTCACTCCCCGCGATCTCTCTCACTCCCCGCGATCTCTCTCACTCCCCGCGATCTCTCTCAACCCCCGTGATCTCTCACACTCCCCGCGATCTCTCTCAGCCCCCGCGATCTCTCTCACTCCCCGCGATCTCTATCAACCCCCGGGATCTCTCTCACACCCCGCGATCTCTCTCACACCCCGCGATCTCTCTCACACCCCGCGATCTCTCTCACACCCCGCGATCTCTCTCACACCCCGCGATCTCTCTCACACCCCGCGATCTCTCTCACACCCCGCGATCTCTCTCACACCCCGCGATCTCTCTCACACCCCGCGATCTCTCTCACACCCCGCGATCTCTCTCACACCCCGCGATCTCTCTCACTCCCCGCGATCTCTCTCACTCCCCGCGATCTCTCTCACCCCCCGCGATCTCTCTCACTCCCTGCTATCTCTCTCACTCCCCGCGATCTCTCTCACCCCCCGCGATCTCTCTCACTCCCCGCGATCTCTCTCACTCCCCGCGATCTCTCTCACCTCCCGCGATCTCCCTCACTCCCCGCGATCTCTCTCACTCCCCGCGATCTCTCTCACTCCCCGCTATCTCTCTCATTCCCCGCGTTCTCTCTCACCCCCCACGATCTCTCTCACCCCCCGCGATCTCCCTCACTCCCCGCGATCTCTCTCACTCCCCCCGCGATCTCTCTCACCCCCCGCGATCTCTCTCACCCCCCGCGATCTCTCTCACTCCCCGCGATCTCTCTAACCCCCCGCGATCTCTCTCACTCCCCGCGATCTCTCTCACTCCCCGCGATCTCTCTCACTCCCCTCGATCTCTCTCACTCCCCGCGATCTCTCTCACTCCCCGCGATCTCTCTCACTACCCGCGATCTCTCTCACCCCCGCGGTCTCTCTCACCCCCCGCGATCTCTCTCACTCCCCGCGATCTCTCTCACTCCCCTCGATTTCTCTCACTCCCCGCGATCTCTCTCAGCCCCCGCGATCTCTCTCACTCCCCGCGATCTCTCTCACCCCCGCGATCTCTCTCACTCCCCGCGATCTCTCTCACTCCCCGCGATCTCTCTCACTCCCCGCGATCTCTCTCACCCCCCGCGATCTCTCTCACCCCCGCGATCTCTCTCACCCCCGCGATCTCTCTCACCCCCGCGATCTCTCTCACCCCCGCGATCTCTCTCACCCCCGCGATCTCTCTCACCCCCGCGATCTCTCTCACCCCCCGCGATCTCTCTCACCCCCCGCGATCTCTCTCACCCCCCGCGATCTCTCTCACCCCCGCGATCTCTCTCACCCCCGCGATCTCTCTCACCCCCGCGATCTCTCTCACCCCCGCGATCTCTCTCACCCCCCGCGATCTCTCTCACTCCCCGCGATCTCTCTCACCCCCCGCGATCTCTCTCACTCCCCGCGATCTCTCTCACTCCCCGCGATCTCTCTCACTCCCCGCGATCTCTCTCACTCCCCGCGATCTCTCTCACTCCCCGCGATCTCTCTCACCCCCCGCGATCTCTCTCACCCCCGCGATCTCTCGCACTCCCCGCGATCTCTCTCACCCCCCGCGATCTCTCTCACCCCCGCGATCTCTCTCACCCCCGCGATCTCTCTCACTCCCCGCGATCTCTCACCCCCCTCGATATCTCTCACCCACCGCGATCTCTCTCACTCCCCGCGATCTCTCTCACTCCCCGCGATCTCTCTCACCCCCCGC
Organism: Somniosus microcephalus; assembly: GCF_052327205.1. NCBI lineage: Eukaryota > Metazoa > Chordata > Chondrichthyes > Squaliformes > Somniosidae > Somniosus > Somniosus microcephalus. The sequence goes on from NC_141004.1 coordinate 2,990,564, forward strand.
GATCTCTCTCACTCCCCGGGATCTCTCTCACCCCCCGCGATCTCTCTCACTCCCCGCGATCTCTCTCACTCCCCGCGATCTCTCTCACTCCCCGCGATCTCTCTCACTCCCCGCGATCTCTCCCACTCCCCGCGATCTCTCCCACTCCCCGCGATCTCTCTCACTCCTCGCGATCTCTCTCACTCCCCGGGATCTCTCTCACTCCCCGCGATCTCTCTCACACCCCGCGATCTCTCTCACTCCCCGCGATCTCTCTCACCCCCCGCGATCTCTCTCACTCCCTGCTATCTCTCTCACTCCCCGCGATCTCTCTCACCCCCCGCGATCTCTCTCACCCCCCGCGATCTCTCTCACTCCCCGCGATCTCTCTCACCTCCCGCGATCTCCCTCACTCCCCGCGATCTCTCTCACTCCCCGCGATCTCTCTCACCCCCCCGCGATCTCCCTCACTCCCCGCGATCTCTCTCACTCCCCGCGATCTCTCTCACTCCCCGCTATCTCTCTCATTCCCCGCGTTCTCTCTCACCCCCCGCGATCTCTCTCACCCCCCGCGATCTCTCTCACCCCCCGCGATCTCCCTCACTCCCCGCGATCTCTCTCACTCCCCCCGCGATCTCTCTCACCCCCCGCGATCTCTCTCACTCCCCGCGATCTCTCTCACCCCCCGCGATCTCTCTCACTCCCCGCGATCTCTCTCACTCCCCGCGATCTCTCTCACCCCCCCGCGATCTCCCTCACTCCCCGCGATCTCTCTCACTCCCCGCGATCTCTCTCACTCCCCGCTATCTCTCTCATTCCCCGCGTTCTCTCTCACCCCCCGCGATCTCTCTCACCCCCCGCGATCTCCCTCACTCCCCGCGATCTCTCTCACTCCCCCCGCGATCTCTCTCACTCCCCCCGCGATCTCTCTCACCCCCCGCGATCTCTCTCACCCCCCGCGATCTCTCTCACTCCCCGCGATCTCTCTCACCCCCCGCGATCTCTCTCACTCCCCGCGATCTCTCTCACCCCCCGCGATCTCTCTCACTCCCCGCGATCTCTCTCACTCCCCGCGATCTCTCTCACTCCCCTCGATCTCTCTCACTCCCCGCGATCTCTCTCACTCCCCGCGATCTCTCTCACTACCCGCGATCTCTCTCACCCCCGCGGTCTCTCTCACCCCCCGCGATCTCTCTCACTCCCCGCGATCTCTCTCACCCCCCGTGATCTCTCTCACCCCCCGCGATCTCTCTCACCCCCGCGATCTCTCTCACCCCCGCGATCTCTCTCACCCCCGCGATCTCTCTCACCCCCCGCGATCTCTCTCACCCCCCGCGATCTCTCTCACTCCCCGCGATCTCTCTCACTCCCCGCGATCTCTCTCACTCCCCGCGATCTCTCTCACTCCCCGCGATCTCTCTCACTCCCCGCGATCTCTCTCACTCCCCGCGATCTCTCTCACTCCCCGCGATCTCTCTTACTCCCCGCGATCTCTATCACCCCCCGCGATCTCTATCACCCCCCGCGATCTCTATCACCCCCCGCGATCTCTATCACCCCCCGCGATCTCTATCACCCCACGCGATCTCTCTCACCCCCCGCGATCTCTCTCACCCCCCGCGATCTCTCTCACCCCCCGCGATCTCTCTCACTCCCCGCGATCTCTATCACCCCCCGCGATCTCTCTCACCCCCCGCGATCTCTCTCACTCCCCGCGATCTCTCTCACTCCCCGCGATCTCTCTCACTCCCCGCGATCTCTCTCACTCCCCGCGATCTCTCTCAACCCCCGCGATCTCTCACACTCCCCGCGATCTCTCTCAGCCCCCGCGATCTCTCTCACTCCCCGCGATCTCTATCAACCCCCGGGATCTCTCTCACTCCCCGGGATCCTTCTCACTCCCCGGGATCTCTCTCACTCCCCGGGATCTCTCTCACTCCCCGCGATCTCTCTCACACCCCGCGATCTCTCTCACACCCCGCGATCTCTCTCACACCCCGCGATCTCTCTCACACCCCGCGATCTCTCTCACCCCCCGCGATCTCTCTCACTCCCTGCTATCTCTCTCACTCCCCGCGATCTCTCTCATTCCCCGCGTTCTCTCTCACCCCCCGCGATCTCCCTCACTCCCCGCGATCTCTCTCACTCCCCCCGCGATCTCTCTCACCCCCCGCGATCTCTCTCACCCCCCGCGATCTCTCTCACCCCCCGCGATCTCTCTCACTCCCCGCGATCTCTCTCACCCCCCGCGATCTCTCTCACTCCCCGCGATCTCTCTCACTCCCCGCGATCTCTCTCACTCCCCTCGATCTCTCTCACTCCCCGCGATCTCTCTCACTCCCCGCGATCTCTCTCACTACCCGCGATCTCTCTCACCCCCGCGGTCTCTCTCACCCCCCGCGATCTCTCTCACTCCCCGCGATCTCTCTCACTCCCCTCGATTCCTCTCACTCCCCGCGATCTCTCTCAGCCCCCGCGATCTCTCTCACTCCCCGCGATCTCTCTCACCCCCGCGATCTCTCTCACTCCCCGCGATCTCTCTCACTCCCCGCGATCTCTCTCACTCCCCGCGATCTCTCTCACCCCCCGCGATCTCTCTCACCCCCGCGATCTCTCTCACCCCCGCGATCTCTCTCACCCCCGCGATCTCTCTCACCCCCGCGATCTCTCTCACCCCCCGCGATCTCTCTCACTCCCCGCGATCTCTCTCACCCCCCGCGATCTCTCTCACCCCCCGCGATCTCTCTCACCCCCGCGATCTCTCTCACCCCCGCGATCTCTCTCACCCCCCGCGATCTCTCTCACCCCCCGCGATCTCTCTCACCCCCCGCGATCTCTCTCACTCCCCGCGATCTCTCTCACTCCCCGCGATCTCTCTCACTCCCCGCGATCTCTCTCACTCCCCGCGATCTCTCTCACTCCCCGCGATCTCTCTCACCCCCCGCGATCTCTCTCACCCCCGCGATCTCTCTCACTCCCCGCGATCTCTCTCACTCCCCGCGATCTCTCTCACCCCCGCGATCTCTCTCACCCCCGCGATCTCTCTCACCCCCGCGATCTCTCTCACTCCCCGCGATCTCTCACCCCCCTCGATATCTCTCACCCCCGCGATCTCTCTCACTCCCCGCGATCTCTCTCACTCCCCGTGATCTTTCTCACCCCCCGCGATCTCTCTCACTCCCCGGGATCTCTCTCACCCCCCGCGATCTCTCTCACTCCCCGCGATCTCTCTCACTCCCCGCGATCTCTCTCACTCCCCGCGATCTCTCCCACTCCCCGCGATCTCTCCCACTCCCCGCGATCTCTCCCACTCCCCGCGATCTCTCCCACTCCCCGCGATCTCTCTCACTCCCCGCGATCTCTCTCACTCCTCGCGATCTCTCTCACTCCTCGCGATCTCTCTCACTCCCCGCGATCTCTCTCTCTCCCCGCGATCTCTCTCACCCCCCGCGATCTCTCTCACTCCCCGGGATCTCTCTCACCCCCCGCGATCTCTCTCACTCCCCGCGATCTCTCTCACTCCCCGCGATCTCTCTCACTCCCCGCGATCTCTCTCACTCCCCGCGATCTCTCTCACTCCCCGCGATCTCTCTCACTCCCCGCGATCTCTCTCACTCCCCGCGATCTCTCTCACTCCCCGCGATCTCTCTCACTCCCCGCGATCTCTCCCACTCCCCGCGATCTCTCCCACTCCCCGCGATCTCTCTCACTCCCCGCGATCTCTCTCAACCCCCGCGATCTCTCACACTCCCCGCGATCTCTCTCAGCCCCCGCGATCTCTCTCACTCCCCGCGATCTCTATCAACCCCCGGGATCTCTCTCACTCCCCGGGATCCCTCTCACTCCCCGGGATCTCTCTCACTCCCCGGGATCTCTCTCACACCCCGCGATCTCTCTCACACCCCGCGATCTCTCTCACACCCCGCGATCTCTCTCACACCCCGCGATCTCTCTCACTCCCCGCGATCTCTCTCACTCCCCGCGATCTCTCTCACCCCCCGCGATCTCTCTCACTCCCTGCTATCTCTCTCACTCCCCGCGATCTCTCTCATTCCCCGCGTTCTCTCTCACCCCCCGCGATCTCCCTCACTCCCCGCGATCTCTCTCACTCCCCCCGCGATCTCTCTCACCCCCCGCGATCTCTCTCACCCCCCGCGATCTCTCTCACTCCCCGCGATCTCTCTCACCCCCCGCGATCTCTCTCACTCCCCGCGATCTCTCTCACTCCCCGCGATCTCTCTCACTCCCCTCGATCTCTCTCACTCCCCGCGATCTCTCTCACTCCCCGCGATCTCTCTCACTACCCGCGATCTCTCTCACCCCCGCGGTCTCTCTCACCCCCCGCGATCTCTCTCACTCCCCGCGATCTCTCTCACTCCCCTCGATCTCTCTCACTCCCCGCGATCTCTCTCAGCCCCCGCGATCTCTCTCACTCCCAGCGATCTCTCTCACCCCCGCGATCTCTCTCACTCCCCGCGATCTCTCTCACTCCCCGCGATCTCTCTCACTCCCCGCGATCTCTCTCACTCCCCGCGATCTCTCTCACCCCCCGCGATCTCTCTCACCCCCGCGATCTCTCTCACCCCCGCGATCTCTCTCACCCCCGCGATCTCTCTCACCCCCGCGATCTCTCTCACCCCCCGCGATCTCTCTCACCCCCCGCGATCTCTCTCACCCCCCGCGATCTCTCTCACCCCCGCGATCTCTCTCACCCCCGCGATCTCTCTCACCCCCGCGATCTCTCTCACCCCCCGCGATCTCTCTCACCCCCCGCGATCTCTCTCACCCCCCGCGATCTCTCTCACTCCCCGCGATCTCTCTCACTCCCCGCGATCTCTCTCACTCCCCGCGATCTCTCTCACTCCCCGCGATCTCTCTCACCCCCCGCGATCTCTCTCACCCCCGCGATCTCTCTCACTCCCCGCGATCTCTCTCACTCCCCGCGATCTCTCTCACCCCCGCGATCTCTCTCACCCCCGCGATCTCTCTCACCCCCGCGATCTCTCTCACTCCCCGCGATCTCTCACCCCCCTCGATATCTCTCACCCCCGCGATCTCTCTCACTCCCCGCGATCTCTCTCACTCCCCGCAATCTTTCTCACCCCCCGCGATCTCTCTCACTCCCCGGGATCTCTCTCACCCCCCGCGATCTCTCTCACTCCCCGCGATCTCTCTCACTCCCCGCGATCTCTCTCACTCCCCGCGATCTCTCTCACTCCCCGCGATCTCTCTCACTCCCCGCAATCTCTCCCACTCCCCGCGATCTCTCCCACTCACCGCGATCTCTCCCACTCCCCGCGATCTCTCCCACTCCCCGCGATCTCTCCCACTCCCCGCGATCTCTCTCACTCCCCGCGATCTCTCTCACTCCTCGCGATCTCTCTCACTCCTCGCGATCTCTCTCACTCCCCGCGATCTCTCTCTCTCCCCGCGATCTCTCTCACCCCCCGCGATCTCTCTCACTCCCCGGGATCTCTCTCACCCCCCGCGATCTCTCTCACTCCCCGCGATCTCTCTCACTCCCCGCGATCTCTCTCACTCCCCGCGATCTCTCTCACTCCCCGCGATCTCTCTCACTCCCCGCGATCTCTCTCACTCCCCGCGATCTCTCCCACTCCCCGCGATCTCTCCCACTCCCCGCGATCTCTCCCACTCCCCGCGATCTCTCCCACTCCCCGCGATCTCTCCCACTCCCCGCGATCTCTCCCACTCCCCGCGATCTTTCTCACTCCCCGCGATCTCTATCACCCCCCGCGATCTCTATCAACCCCCGCGATCTCTATCACCCCCCGCGATCTCTCTCACTCCCCGCGATCTCTCTCACTCCCCGCGATCTCTCTCACTCCCCGCGATCTCTCTCACTCCCCGCGATCTCTCTCACTCCCCGCGATCTCTCTCACTCCCCGCGATCTCTCTCACTCCCCGCGATCTCTATCACCCCCCGCGATCTCTATCACCCCCCGCGATCTCTATCACCCCCCGCGATCTCTATCACCCCCCGCGATCTGTCTCACCCCCCGCGATCTCTCTCACTCCCCGCGATCTCTCTCACTCCCCGCGATCTCTCTCATCCCCGCGATCTCTCTCAGCCCCGCGAACTCTCTCACTCCCAGCGATCTCTCTCACTCCCCGCGATCTCGCTCACTCCCCGCGATCTCTCTCACTCCCCGCGATCTCTCTCACCCCCCGCGATCTCTCTCACCCCCCGCGATCTGTCTCACTCCCCGCGATCTCTCTCACCCCCCGCGATCTCTCTCACACCCCGCGATCTCTCTCACTCCCCGCGATCTCTCTCACCCCCCGCGATCTCTCTCACACCCCGCGATCTCTCTCACTCCCCGCGATCTCTCTCACTCCCCGCGATCTCTATCACCCCCCGCGATCTCTCTCACACCCCGCGATCTCTCTCACTCCCCGCGATCTCTCTCACTCCCCGCGATCTCTCTCACCCCCCGCGATCTCTCTCACCCCCCGCGATCTCTCTCACACCCCGCGATCTCTCTCACTCCCCGCGATCTCTCTCACTCCCCGCGGTCTCTCTCACCCCCGCGATCTCTCTCACTCCCCGCGATCTCTCTCACTCCCCGCGATGTCTCTCACCCCCCGCGATCTCTCTCACTCCCCGCGATCTCTCTCACCCCCCGCGATCTCTCTCACCCCCGCGATCTCTCTCACTCCCCGCGATCTCTCTCACTCCCCGCGATCTCTCTCACCCCCCGCGATCTCTCTCGCTCCCCGCGATCTCTCTCGCTCCCCGCGATCTCTCTCGCCCCCCGCGATCTCGCTCAGTCCCCGCGATCTCTCTCACTCCCCGCGATCTCTCTCACTCCCCGCGATCTCCCTCACCCCCCGCGATCTCCCTCACCCCCCGCGATCTCTCTCACCCCCCGCGATCTCTCTCACTCCCCGGGATCTCTCTCACCCCCCGCGATCTCTCTCACTCCCCGCGATCTCTCTCACTCCCCGCGATCTCTCTCACTCCCCGCGATCTCTCTCACTCCCCGCGATCTCTCTCACTCCCCGCGATCTCTCTCACTCCCCGCGATCTCTCTCACTCCCCGCGATCTCTCTCACTCCCCGCGATCTCTCCCACTCCCCGCGATCTCTCTCACTCCCCGCGATCTCTCTCACTCCCCGCGATCTCTCTCAACCCCCGCGATCTCTCACACTCCCCGCGATCTCTCTCAGCCCCCGCGATCTCTCTCACTCCCCGCGATCTCTATCAACCCCCGGGATCTCTCTCACTCCCCGGGATCCCTCTCACTCCCCGGGATCTCTCTCACTCCCCGGGATCTCTCTCACACCCCGCGATCTCTCTCACACCCCGCGATCTCCCTCACACCCCGCGATCTCTCTCACACCCCGCGATCTCTCTCACTCCCCGCGATCTCTCTCACTCCCCGCGATCTCTCTCACCCCCCGCGATCTCTCTCACTCCCTGCTATCTCTCTCACTCCCCGCGATCTCTCTCATTCCCCGCGTTCTCTCTCACCCCCCGCGATCTCCCTCACTCCCCGCGATCTCTCTCACTCCCCCCGCGATCTCTCTCACCCCCCGCGATCTCTCTCACCCCCCGCGATCTCTCTCACTCCCCGCGATCTCTCTCACCCCCCGCGATCTCTCTCACTCCCCGCGATCTCTCTCACTCCCCGCGATCTCTCTCACTCCCCTCGATCTCTCTCACTCCCCGCGATCTCTCTCACTCCCCGCGATCTCTCTCACTACCCGCGATCTCTCTCACCCCCGCGGTCTCTCTCACCCCCCGCGATCTCTCTCACTCCCCGCGATCTCTCTCACTCCCCTCGATCTCTCTCACTCCCCGCGATCTCTCTCAGCCCCCGCGATCTCTCTCACTCCCCGCGATCTCTCTCACCCCCGCGATCTCTCTCACTCCCCGCGATCTCTCTCACTCCCCGCGATCTCTCTCACTCCCCGCGATCTCTCTCACCCCCCGCGATCTCTCTCACCCCCGCGATCTCTCTCACCCCCGCGATCTCTCTCACCCCCGCGATCTCTCTCACCCCCCGCGATCTCTCTCACCCCCCGCGATCTCTCTCACCCCCGCGATCTCTCTCACCCCCGCGATCTCTCTCACCCCCGCGATCTCTCTCACCCCCCGCGATCTCTCTCACCCCCCGCGATCTCTCTCACCCCCCGCGATCTCTCTCACTCCCCGCGATCTCTCTCACTCCCCGCGATCTCTCTCACTCCCCGCGATCTCTCTCACCCCCCGCGATCTCTCTCACCCCCGCGATCTCTCTCACTCCCCGCGATCTCTCTCACTCCCCGCGATCTCTCTCACCCCCGCGATCTCTCTCACCCCCGCGATCTCTCTCACCCCCGCGATCTCTCTCACTCCCCGCGATCTCTCACCCCCCTCGATATCTCTCACCCCCGCGATCTCTCTCACTCCCCGCGATCTCTCTCACTCCCCGCGATCTTTCTCACCCCCCGCGATCTCTCTCACTCCCCGGGATCTCTCTCACCCCCCGCGATCTCTCTCACTCCCCGCGATCTCTCTCACTCCCCGCGATCTCTCTCACTCCCCGCGATCTCTCTCACTCCCCGCGATCTCTCTCACTCCCCGCGATCTCTCCCACTCCCCGCGATCTCTCCCACTCCCCGCGATCTCTCCCACTCACCGCGATCTCTCCCACTCCCCGCGATCTCTCCCACTCCCCGCGATCTCTCTCACTCCCCGCGATCTCTCTCACTCCCCGCGATCTCTATCACCCCCCGCGATCTCTATCACCCCCCGCGATCTCTATCACCCCCCGCGATCTCTATCACCCCCCGCGATCTGTCTCACCCCCCGCGATCTCTCTCACTCCCCGCGATCTCTCTCACTCCCCGCGATCTCTCTCATCCCCGCGATCTCTCTCATCCCCGCGAACTCTCTCACTCCCAGCGATCTCTCTCACTCCCCGCGATCTCGCTCACTCCCCGCGATCTCTCTCACTCCCCGCGATCTCTCTCACCCCCCGCGATCTCTCTCACCCCCCGCGATCTGTCTCACTCCCCGCGATCTCTCTCACCCCCCGCGATCTCTCTCACACCCCGCGATCTCTCTCACTCCCCGCGATCTCTCTCACCCCCCGCGATCTCTCTCACACCCCGCGATCTCTCTCACTCCCCGCGTTCTCTCTCACTCCCCGCGATCTCTATCACCCCCCGCGATCTCTCTCACACCCCGCGATCTCTCTCACTCCCCGCGATCTCTCTCACTCCCCGCGATCTCTCTCACCCCCCGCGATCTCTCTCACCCCCCGCGATCTCTCTCACACCCCGCGATCTCTCTCACTCCCCGCGATCTCTCTCACTCCCCGCGGTCTCTCTCACCCCCGCGATCTCTCTCACTCCCCGCGATCTCTCTCACTCCCCGCGATGTCTCTCACCCCCCGCGATCTCTCTCACTCCCCGCGATCTCTCTCACCCCCCGCGATCTCTCTCACCCCCGCGATCTCTCTCACTCCCCGCGATCTCTCTCACTCCCCGCGATCTCTCTCACTCCCCGCGATCTCTCTCACCCCCCGCGATCTCTCTCGCTCCCCGCGATCTCTCTCGCTCCCCGCGATCTCTCTCGCCCCCCGCGATCTCGCTCAGTCCCCGCGATCTCTCTCACTCCCCGCGATCTCTCTCACTCCCCGCGATCTCCCTCACCCCCCGCGATCTCCCTCACCCCCCGCGATCTCTCTCACCCCCCGCGATCTCTCTCACTCCCCGGGATCTCTCTCACCCCCCGCGATCTCTCTCACTCCCCGCGATCTCTCTCACTCCCCGCGATCTCTCTCACTCCCCGCGATCTCTCTCACTCCCCGCGATCTCTCTCACTCCCCGCGATCTCTCTCACTCCCCGCGATCTCTCTCACTCCCCGCGATCTCTCCCACTCCCCGCGATCTCTCTCACTCCCCGCGATCTCTCTCACTCCCCGCGATCTCTCTCAACCCCCGCGATCTCTCACACTCCCCGCGATCTCTCTCAGCCCCCGCGATCTCTCTCACTCCCCGCGATCTCTATCAACCCCCGGGATCTCTCTCACTCCCCGGGATCCCTCTCACTCCCCGGGATCTCTCTCACTCCCCGGGATCTCTCTCACACCCCGCGATCTCTCTCACACCCCGCGATCTCTCTCACTCCCTGCTATCTCTCTCACTCCCCGCGATCTCTCTCATTCCCCGCGTTCTCTCTCACCCCCCGCGATCTCCCTCACTCCCCGCGATCTCTCTCACTCCCCCCGCGATCTCTCTCACCCCCCGCGATCTCTCTCACCCCCCGCGATCTCTCTCACTCCCCGCGATCTCTCTCACCCCCCGCGATCTCTCTCACTCCCCGCGATCTCTCTCACTCCCCGCGATCTCTCTCACTCCCCTCGATCTCTCTCACTCCCCGCGATCTCTCTCACTCCCCGCGATCTCTCTCACTACCCGCGATCTCTCTCACCCCCGCGGTCTCTCTCACCCCCCGCGATCTCTCTCACTCCCCGCGATCTCTCTCACTCCCCTCGATCTCTCTCACTCCCCGCGATCTCTCTCAGCCCCCGCGATCTCTCTCACTCCCCGCGATCTCTCTCACCCCCGCGATCTCTCTCACTCCCCGCGATCTCTCTCACTCCCCGCGATCTCTCTCACTCCCCGCGATCTCTCTCACCCCCCGCGATCTCTCACCCCCCGCGATCTCTCTCACCCCCGCGATCTCTCTCACCCCCCGCGATCTCTCTCACCCCCGCGATCTCTCTCACCCCCCGCGATCTCTCTCACCCCCCGCGATCTCTCTCACCCCCCGCGATCTCTCTCACCCCCGCGATCTCTCTCACCCCCGCGATCTCTCTCACCCCCGCGATCTCTCTCACCCCCCGCGATCTCTCTCACCCCCCGCGATCTCTCTCACTCCCCCGCGATCTCTCTCACTCCCCGCGATCTCTCTCACTCCCCGCGATCTCTCTCACTCCCCGCGATCTCTCTCACCCCCCGCGATCTCTCTCACCCCCGCGATCTCTCTCACTCCCCGCGATCTCTCTCACTCCCCGCGATCTCTCTCACCCCCGCGATCTCTCTCACCCCCGCGATCTCTCTCACCCCCGCGATCTCTCTCACTCCCCGCGATCTCTCACCCCCCTCGATATCTCTCACCCCCGCGATCTCTCTCACTCCCCGCGATCTCTCTCACTCCCCGCGATCTTTCTCACCCCCCGCGATCTCTCTCACTCCCCGGGATCTCTCTCACCCCCCGCGATCTCTCTCACTCCCCGCGATCTCTCTCACTCCCCGCGATCTCTCTCACTCCCCCGCGATCTCTCTCACTCCCCGCGATCTCTCTCACTCCCCGCGATCTCTCCCCACTCCCCGCGATCTCTCCCACTCCCCGCGATCTCTCCCACTCACCGCGATCTCTCCCACTCCCCCGCGATCTCTCCCACTCCCCGCGATCTCTCTCACTCCCCGCGATCTCTCTCACTCCCCGCGATCTCTATCACCCCCCGCGATCTCTATCACCCCCCGCGATCTCTATCACCCCCCCCGCGATCTCTATCACCCCCCGCGATCTGTCTCACCCCCCCGCGATCTCTCTCACTCCCCGCGATCTCTCTCACTCCCCGCGATCTCTCTCATCCCCGCGATCTCTCTCATCCCCGCGAACTCTCTCACTCCCAGCGATCTCTCTCACTCCCCGCGATCTCGCTCACTCCCCGCGATCTCTCTCACTCCCCGCGATCTCTCTCACCCCCCGCGATCTCTCTCACACCCCCGCGATCTGTCTCACTCCCCGCGATCTCTCTCACCCCCCGCGATCTCTCTCACACCCCGCGATCTCTCTCACTCCCCGCGATCTCTCTCACCCCCCGCGATCTCTCTCACACCCCGCGATCTCTCTCACTCCCCGCGTTCTCTCTCACTCCCCGCGATCTCTATCACCCCCCGCGATCTCTCTCACACCCCGCGATCTCTCTCACTCCCCGCGATCTCTCTCACTCCCCGCGATCTCTCTCACCCCCCGCGATCTCTCTCACCCCCCGCGATCTCTCTCACACCCCGCGATCTCTCTCACTCCCCGCGATCTCTCTCACTCCCCGCGGTCTCTCTCACCCCCGCGATCTCTCTCACTCCCCGCGATCTCTCTCACTCCCCGCGATGTCTCTCACCCCCCGCGATCTCTCTCACTCCCCGCGATCTCTCTCACCCCCCGCGATCTCTCTCATTCCCCGCGATCTCTCTCACACCCCCGCGATCTCTCTCACCCCCCGCGATCTCTCTCAGTCCCCGCGATCTCTCTCACTCCCCGCGATCTCTCTCACTCCCCGCGATCTCTCTCACTGCCCGCGAACTCTCTCACTCCCCGCGATCTCTCTCACACCCCGCGATCTCTCTCACCCCCCGTGCTCTCTCTCACTCCCCGCGATCTCTCTCTCACCCCCCGCGATCTCTCTCACTCCCAGCGATCTCTCTCACTCCCCGCGATCTCTCTCACTCCCCACGATCTCTCTCACCCCCCCGCGATCTCTCTCACCCCCCGCGATCTCTCTCACTCCCCGCGATCTCTCTCACTCCCCGCGATCTCGCTCACTCCCAGCGATCTCTCTCACTCCCCGCGAACTCTCGCACTCCCCCGCGATCTCTCTCAACCCCCGCGATCTCCCTCACTCCCCGCGATCTCTCTCACCCCCCCGCGATCTCTCTCACTCCCCGCGATCTCTCTCACTCCCCGCGATCTCTCTCACTCCGCGCGATCTCTCTCACTCCCCGCGAACTCTCTCACTCCCCGCGATCTCTCTCAACCCCCGCGATCTCCCTCACTCCCCGCGATCTCTCTCACCCCCCCCGCGATCTCTCTCACTCCCCGCGATCTCTCTCACTCCCCGCGATCTCTCTCACTCCCCGCGATCTCTCTCACCCCCCCGCGATCTCTCTCACTCCCCGCGATCTCTCTCACTCCCCGCGATCTCTCTCACTCCCCGCGATCTCTCTCACTCCCCGCGATCTCTCTCACCCCCCCGCGATCTCTCTCACTCCCCGCGATCTCTCTCACTCCCCGCGATCTCTCTCACTCCCCGCGATCTCTCTGACTCCCCGCGATCTCTCTCACTCCCCGCGATCTCTCTCACTCCCCGCGATCTCTCTCACTCCCCGCGATCTCTCTCACTCCCCGCGATCTCTCTCACACCCCGCGATCTCTCTCACTCCCCGCGATCTCTCTCACTCCCCGCGATCTCTCTCACTCCCCGCGATCTCTCTCACTCCCCGCGATTTCTCTCACCCCCCTGCGATCTCTCTCGCTCCCCGCGACCTCTCTCGCTCCCCGCGACCTCTCTCGCTCCCCGCGACCTCTCTCACTCCCCGCGATCTCTCTCACTCCCCGCGATCTCTCTCACCCCCCGCGATCTCTCTCAAACCCCGCGAGCTCTCTCACCCCCCGCGATCTCTCTCACTCCCCGCGATCTCTCTCACACCCCGCGATCTCTCTCACCCCCCGTGCTCTCTCTCACTCCCCGCGATCTCTCTCTCACCCCCCCGCGATCTCTCTCACTCCCAGCGATCTCTCTCACTCCCCGCGATCTCTCTCACTCCCCACGATCTCTCTCACCCCCCGCGATCTCTCTCACTCCCGGCGATCTCTCTCACTCCCCGCGATCTCTCTCACTCCCCGCGTTCTCTCTCACTCCCCGCGATCTCACTCACACCCCGCGATCTCTCTCACTCCCCGCGATCTCGCTCACTCCCAGCGATCTCTCTCACACCCCCGCGATCTCTCTCACTCCCCGCGATCTCTCTCACCCCCCGCGATCTCTCTCACTCCCCGCGATCTCTCTCACTCCCCGCGAACTCTCTCACTCCCCGCGATCTCTCTCAACCCCCGCGATCTCCCTCACTCCCCGCGATCTCTCTCACCCCCCCGCGATCTCTCTCACTCCCCGCGATCTCTCTCACTCCCCGCGATCTCTCTCACTCCCCGCGATCTCTCTCACTCCGCGCGATCTCTCTCACTCCCCGCGAACTCTCTCACTCCCCGCGATCTCTCTCAACCCCCGCGATCTCCCTCACTCCCCGCGATCTCTCTCACCCCCCCGCGATCTCTCTCACTCCCCGCGATCTCTCTCACTCCCCGCGATCTCTCTCACTCCCCGCGATCTCTCTCACCCCCCCGCGATCTCTCTCACTCCCCGCGATCTCTCTCACTCCCCGCGATCTCTCTCACTCCCCGCGATCTCTCTCACTCCCCGCGATCTCTCTCACCCCCCGCGATCTCTCTCACTCCCCGCGATCTCTCTCACTCCCCGCGATCTCTCTCACTCCCCGCGATCTCTCTGACTCCCCGCGATCTCTCTCACTCCCCGCGATCTCTCTCACTCCCCGCGATCTCTCTCACTCCCCGCGATCTCTCTCACTCCCCGCGATCTCTCTCACACCCCGCGATCTCTCTCACTCCCCGCGATCTCTCTCGCTCCCCGCGACCTCTCTCGCTCCCCGCGACCTCTCTCGCTCCCCGCGACCTCTCTCGCTCCCCGCGACCTCTCTCCCTCCCCGCGATCTCTCTCACTCCCCCGCGATCTCTCTCACCCCCCGCGATCTCTCTCAACCCCCGCGAGCTCTCTCACCCCCCGCGATCTCTCTCACTCCCCGCGATCTCTCTCACTCCCCGCGATCTCTCTCACTCCCCGCGATCTCTCTCAACCCCCGCGATCTCTCTCAACCCCCGCGATCTCTCTCACTCCCCGCGATCTCTCTCACTCCCCGCGATCTCTCTCGCTCCCCGCGATCTCTCTCGCTCCCCGCGATCTCTCTCGCGCCCCGCGATCTCTCTCGCGCCCCGCGATCTCTCTCACTCCCGGCGATCTCTCTCACTCCCCGCGATCTTTCACGCCCCGCGCTCTCTCTCACTCCCCGCGTTCTCTCTCACTCCCCGCGATCTCACTCACACCCCGCGATCTCTCTCACTCCCCGCGATCTCGCTCACGCCCAGCGATCTCTCTCACTCCCCGCGATCTCTCTCACTCCCCGCGATCTCTCTCACCCCCCGCGATCTCTCTCACCCCCCGCGATCTCTCTCACTCCCCGCGATCTCTATCTCTCCCCGCGATCTCCCCCACTCCCCGCGATCTCTCTCACCCCCCGCGATCTCTCTCACCCCTCGCGATCTCTCTCACCCCCCGCGATCTCTCGCACCCCCGCGATCTCTCGCAACCCCCGCGATCTCTCGCACCCCCCGCGATCTCTCGCACCCCCCGCGATCTCTCTCACTCCCCGCGATCTCTCTCTCCCTGCTCGATCTCTCTCACCCCCCGCGATCTCTCTCACTCCCCGCGATCTCTCAAACAGCCCGCGATCTGTCTCACTCCCCGCGATCTCTCTCACTCCCCGCGATCTCTCTCACTCCCAGCGATCTCTCTCACTCCCCACGATCTCTCTCACTCCCCGCGATCTCTCACACTCCCCGCGATCTCTCTCACTCCCCTCGATCTCTCTCACTCCCCGCGATCTCTCTCACCCCCCGCGATCTCTCTCACTCCCCGCGATCTCTCTCGCTCCCCGCGATCTCTCTCGCCCCCCGCGATCTCTCTCACCCCCCGCGATCTCTCTCACTCCCCGCGATCTCTCGCACCCCCCGCGATCTCTCTCACCCCCCGCGATCTCTCTCACTCCCCGCGATCTCTCGCACCCCCCGCGATCTCTCTCACTCCCCGCGATCTCTCTCACTGCCCGCGATCTCTCTCGCTCCCCGCGATCTCTCTCGCTCCCCGCGATCTCTCTCGCTCCCCGCGATCTCTCTCGCTCCCCGCGATCTCTCTCTCTCCTCGCGATCTCTCTCTCTCCCCGCGATCTCTCTCGCCCCCCGCGATCTCTCTCGCTCCCCGCGATCTCTCTCGCTCCCCGCGATCTCTCTCTCTCCTCGCGATCTCTCTCTCTCCCCGCGATCTCTCTCTCTCCCCGCGATCTCTCTCACCCCCCGCGATCTCTCTCACCCCCCGCGATCTCTCTCACTCCCCGCGATCTCTCTCACTCCCCGCGATCTCTCTCACTCCCCGCGATCTCTCTCACCACCGCGATCTCTCTCACTCCCCGCGATCTCTCTCACCACCCGCGATCTCTCTCACCCCCGCGATCTCTCTCACTCCCCGCGATCTCTCTCACTCCCCGCGATCTCTCTCACCCCCGCGATCTCTCTCACTCCCCGCGATCTCTCTCACCCCCGCGATCTCTCTCACCCCCCGCGATCTCTCTCACCCCCGCGATCTCTCTCACTCCCCGCGATCTCTCTCTCTTCCCGCGATCTCTCTCACCCCCCGCGATCTCTCTCAGCCCCTGCAATCTCTCTCACCCCCCGCGATCTCTCTCATCCCCGCGATCTCTCTCACTCCCCGCGATCTCTCTCACCCCCCGCGATCTCTCTCACTCCCCACGATCTCTCTCACTCCCCGCGATCTCTCTCATCCCCGCGATCTCTCTCACCCCCCGCGATCTCTCTCAGCCCCCGCGATCTCTCTCACTCCCCGCGATCTCTCTCACTCCCCGCGATCTCTCTCACTCCCCGCGATCTCTCTCACCCCCCGCGATCTCTCTCACTCCCCGCGATCTCTCTCACTCCCCGCGATCTCTCTCACTCCCCGCTATCTCTCTCACCCCCCGCGATCTCTCTCACTCCCCGCGATCTCTCTCACTCCCCGCGATCTCTCTCACTCCCCGCGATCTCTCTCACCCCCCGCGATCTCTCTCACTCCCCGCGATCTCTCTCACTCCCCGCGATCTCTCTCACCCCCAGCGATCTCTCTCACCCCCCGCGATCTCTCTCACTCCCCGCGATCTCTCTCACTCCCCGCGATCTCTCTCACTCCCCGCGATCTCTCTCACCCCCCGCGATCTCTCTCACTCCCCGCGATCTCTCTCACTCCCCGCGATCTCTCTCACTCCCCGCGATCTCTCTCACTCCCCGCGATCTCTCTCACCCCCCGAGATCTCTCTCACTCCCCGCGATCTCTCTCACCCCCCGCGATCTCTCTCACTCCCCGTGATCTCTCTCACTCCCCGCGATCTCTCTCACTCCCCGCGATCTCTCTCACCCCCCGCTATCTCTCTCACCCCCCGCGATCTCTCTCACCCCCCGCGATCTCTCTCACTCCCCGCGATCTCTCTCACTCCCCGCGATCTCTCTCACTCCCCGCGATCTCTCTCACCCCCCGCGATCTCTCTCACTCCCCGCGATCTCTCTCACCCCCCGCGATCTCTCTCACACCCCGCGATCTCTCTCACCCCCCGCGATCGCTCTCACCCCCCGCGTTCTCTCTCACCCCCCGCGATCTCTCTCACTCCCCGCGATCTCTCTCACCCCCCGCGATCTCTCTCACTCCCCGCGATCTCTCTCACTCCCCGCGATCTCTCTCACTCCCCGCGATCTCTCTCACTCCCCCCGCGATCTCTCTCACTCCCCGCGATCTCTCTCACTCCCCGCGATCTCTCTCACTCCCCGCGATCTCTCTCACTCCCCGCGATCTCTCTCACTCCCCGCGATCTCTCTCACTCCCCGCGATCTCTCTCACCCCCCGCGATCTCCCTCACTCCCCGCGATCTCTCTCACCCCCCGCGATCTCTCTCACCCCCCGCGATCTCTCTCACCCCCCGCGATCTCTCTCACCCCCCGCGATCTCTCTCACCCCCCGCGATCTCTCTCACTCCCCGCGATCTCTCTCACCCCGCGATCTCTCTCACTCCCCGCGATCTCTCTCACTCCCCTCGATCCCTCTCACCCCCCGCGATCTCTCTCACTCCCCGCGATCTCTCTCACTCCCCGCGATCTCTCTCACTCCCCGCGATCTCTCTCACCCCCGCGATCTCTCTCACTCCCCGCGATCTCTCTCACTCCCCGCGATCTCTCTCACTCCCCTCGATCTCTCTCACTCCCCGCGATCTCTCTCACTCCCCGCGATCTCTCTCACTCCCCGCGATCTCTCTCACTCCCCGCGATCTCTCTCACCCCCCGCGATCTCTCTCACTCCTCGCGATCTCTCTCAGCCCCCGCGATCTCTCTCACTACCCGCGATCTCTCTCACCCCCGCGATCTCTCTCACTCCCCGCGATCTCTCTCACCCCCCGCGATCTCTCTCACCCCCGCGATCTCTCTCACCCCCCGCGATCTCTCTCACCCCCCGCGATCTCTCTCACCCCCCGCGATCTCTCTCACCCCCCGCGATCTCTCTCACCCCCCGCGATCTCTCTCACCCCCGCGATCTCTCTCACTCCCCGCGATCTCTCTCACCCCCCCGCGATCTCTCTCACCCCCCGCGATCTCTCTCACTCCCCGCGATCTCTCTCACTCCCCGCGATCTCTCTCACCCCCCGCGATCTCTCTCACTCCCCGCGATCTCTCTCACCCCCCGCGATCGCTCTCACTCCCCGCGATCTCTCTCACCCCCCGCGATCTCTCTCACTCCCCGCGATCTCTCTCACTCCCCGCGATCTCTCTCACTCCCCGCGATCTCTCTCACTCCCCGCGATCTCTCTCACCCCCCGCGATCTCTCTCACTCCCCGCGATCTCTCTCACCCCCCGCAATCTCTCTCACTCC
Organism: Somniosus microcephalus; assembly: GCF_052327205.1. Classification (NCBI taxonomy): domain Eukaryota; kingdom Metazoa; phylum Chordata; class Chondrichthyes; order Squaliformes; family Somniosidae; genus Somniosus; species Somniosus microcephalus. The sequence goes on from NC_141004.1 coordinate 3,009,095, forward strand.
CCGCCATCTCTCTCACTCCCCGCGATCTCTCTCACTCCCCGCGATCTCTCTCACTCCCCGCGATCTCTCTCACCCCCCGCGATCTCTCCCACTCCCCGCGATCTCTCTCACTCCCCACGATCTCTCTCACCCCCAGCGATCTCTCTCACTCCCCGCGATCTCTCTCACCCCCCGCGATCTCTCTCACCCCCCGCGATATCTCTCACTCCCCGCGATCTCTCTCACTCCCCGCGATCTCTCTCACCCCCCGCGATCTCTCCCACTCCCCGCGATCTCTCCCACTCCCCGCGATCTCTCCCACTCCCCGCGATCTCTCCCACTCCCCGCGATCTCTCTCACCCCCCGCGATCTCTCTCACTCCCAGCGATCTCTCTCACTCCCCGCGATCTCTCTCACCTCCCGCGATCTCTCTCACTCCCCGCGATCTCTCTCTCTCCCCGCGATCTGCCTCACTCCCCGCGATCTCTCTCACCCCCCGCGATCTCTCTCACTCCCCGCGATCTCTCACACCCCCCGCGATCTCTCTCACCCCCCGCGATCTCTCTCACTCCCCGCGATCTCTCTCACTCCCCGCGGTCTCTCTCACTCCCCGCGGTCTCTCTCACTCCCCGCGATCTCTCTCACTCCCCGCGGTCTCTCTCACTCCCCGCGATCTCTCACACCCCCCGCGATCTCTCTCACCCCCCGCGATCTCTCTCACTCCCAGCGAACTCTCTCACTCCCCGCGATCTGTCTCACACCCCGCGATCTCTCTCACCCCCCGCGATCTCTCTCACTCCCCGCGATCTCTCTCACCCCCCGCGATCTCTCTCACCCCCCGCGATCTCTCTCACCCCCCGCGATCTCTCTCACCCCCCGCGATCTCTCTCACCCCCCGCGATCTCTCTCACTCCCCGCTATCTCTCTCACTCCCCGCGATCTCTCTCACTCCCCGCGATCTCTCTCACCCCCCGCGATCTCTCTCACCCCCCGCGATCTCTCTCACTCCCCGCGATCTCTCTCACTCCCCGCGATCTCTCTCACTCCCCGCGATCTCTCTCACTCCCCGCGATCTCTCTCACACCCCGCGATCTCTCTCACACCCCGCGATCTCTGTCACTCCCAGTGATCTCTCTCACTCCCCGCGATCTCTCTCACTCCCCACGATCTCTCTCACTCCCCGCGATCTCTCTCGCCCCCCGCGATCTCTCTCGCTCCCCGCGATCTCTCTCGCGCCCCGCGATCTCTCTCACTCCCGGCGATCTCTCTCACTCCCCGCGATCTCTCATGCCCCGCGATCTCTCTCACTCCCCGCGTTCTCTCTCTCTCCCCGCGATCTCACTCACCCCCCGCGATCTCTCTCACTCCCCGCGATCTCTCTCACCCCCCGCGATCTCGCTCACTCCCAGCGATCTCTCTCACACCCCGCGATCTCTCTCACTCCCCGCGATCTCTCTCACCCCCCGCGATCTCTCTCACCCCCTGCGATCTCTCTCACTCCCCGCGATCTCTCTCACTCCCCGCGATCTCTCTCACTCCCCGCGATCTCTCTCACCCCCCGCGATCTCTCTCACTCCCCGCGATCTCTCTCACTCCCCGCGAACTCTCTCACTCCCCGCGATCTCTCTCAACCCCCGCGATCTCCCTCACTCCCCGCGATCTCTCTCACCCCCCCGCGATCTCTCTCACTCCCCGCGATCTCTCTCACTCCCCGCAATCTCTCTCACTCCCCCGATCTCTCTCATCCCCGCGATCTCTCTCACCCCCCGCGATCTCTCTCACTCCCCGCGATCTCTCTCACTCCCCGCGATCTCTCTCACTCCCCGCGATCTCTCTCACTCCCCGCGATCTCTCTCACTCCCCGCGATCTCTCTCACTCCCCGCGATCTCTCTGACTCCCCGCGATCTCTCTGACTCCCCGCGATCTCTCTCACTCCCCGCGATCTCTCTCACTCCCCGCGATCTCTCTCACTCCCCGCGATCTCTCTCACTCCCGGCGATCTCTCTCACTCCCCGCGATCTCTCACGCCCCGCGATCTCTCTCACTCCCTGCGTTCTCTCTCACTCCCCGCGATCTCACTCACACCCCGCGATCTCTCTCACTCCCCGCGATCTCGCTCACGCCCAGCGATCTCTCTCACTCCCCGCGATCTCTCTCATCCCCGTGATCTCTCTCACTCCCCGCGATCTCTCTCACCCCCCGCTATCTCTTTCACCCCCCGCGATCTCTCCCTCTCCCCGCGATCTCTATCTCTCCCCGCAATCTCCCCCACTCCCCGCGATCTCTCTCACCCCCCGCGATCTCTCTCACCCCTCGCGATCTCTCTCACACCCCGCGATCTCTCGCACCCCCCCGCGATCTCTCGCACCCCCCGCGATCTCTCGCACCCCCCGCGATCTCTCTCACTCCCCGCGATCTCTCTCACACCCCGCGATCTCTCTCACCCCCCGCAATCTCTCTCACTCCCCGCGATCTCTCTCACACCCCGCGATCTCTCTCACACCCCGCGATCTGTCTCAGTCCCCGCGATCTCTCTCACTCCCAGCGATCTCTCTCACTCCCCACGATCTCTCTCACTCCCCGCGATCTCTCTCACTCCCCGCGATCTCTCTCACTCCCCGCGATCTCTCTCACTCCCCTCGATCTCTCTCACTCCCCGCGATCTCTCTCACTCCCCGCGATCTCTCTCACTCCCCGCGATCTCTCTCACTCCCCGCGATCTCTCTCACTCCCCGCGATCTCTCTCACCCCCCGTGATCTCTCTCACTCCCCGCGACCTCTCTCACCCCCCGCGACCTCTCTCACCCCTCGCGATCTCTCTCGCTCCCCGCGATCTCTCTCACTCCCCGCGATCTCTCTCACTCCCCGCGATCTCTCTCACCTCGCGCGATCTCTCTCACTCCCCGCGATCTCTCTCACCCCCCGCGATCTCTCACACCCCCCGCGATCTCTCACACCCCCCGCGATCTCTCTCACTCCCCGCGATCTCTCTCACTCCCCGCGATCTCTCTCACTCCCCGCGATCGCTCTCACTCCCCGCGACCTCTCTCACCCCCCGCGACCTCTCTCACCCCTCGCGATCTCTCTCGCTCCCCGCGATCTCTCTCACTCCCCGCGATCTCTCTCACTCCCCGCGATCTCTCTCACCTCGCGCGATCTCTCTCACTCCCCGCGATCTCTCTCACTCCCCGCGATCTCTCTCACCCCCCGCGATCTCTCACACCCCCCGCGATCTCTCACACCCCCCGCGATCTCTCTCACTCCCCGCGATCTCTCTCACTCCCCGCGATCTCTCTCACTCCCCGCGATCTCTCTCACTCCCCGCGATCTCTCTCACTCCCCGCGATCTCTCTCAACCCCCGTGATCTCTCTCACCCCCCGCGATCTCTCACAAGCCCCGCGATCTCTCTCACTCCCCGCGATCTCTCTCACTCCCTGCGATCTCTCTCACTCCCCGCGATCTCTCTCACACCCCGCGATCTCTCTCACTCCCCGCGATCTCTCTCACACCCCGCGATCTCTCTCACTCCCCGCGATCTCTCTCGCTCCCCGCGATCTCTCTCGCTCCCCGCGATCTCTCTCACTCCCCGCGATCTCTCTCACACCCCGCGATCTCTCTCACTCCCCGCGATCTCTCTCGCTCCCCGCGATCTCTCTCGCTCCCCGCGATCTCTCTCGCCCCCCGCGATCTCTCTCGCGCCCCGCGATCTCTCTCACTCCCGGCGATCTCTCTCACTCCCCGCGATCTCTCATGCCCCGCGATCTCTCTCACTCCCCGCGTTCTCTCTCACTCCCCGCGATCTCACTCACCCCCCGCGATCTCTCTCACTCCCCGCGATCTCTTTCACCCCCCGCGATCTCGCTCACTCCCAGCGATCTCTCTCACACCCCGCGATCTCTCTCACCCCCCGCGATCTCTCTCACTCCCCGCGATCTCTCTCACTCCCCGCGATCTCTCTCACCCCCCGCGATCTCTCTCACTCCCCGCGATCTCTCTCACTCCCCGCGAACTCTCTCACTCCCCGCGATCTCTCTCAACCCCCGCGATCTCCCTCACTCCCCGCGATCTCTCTCACCCCCCCGCGATCTCTCTCACTCCCCGCGATCTCTATCTCTCCCCGCAATCTCCCCCACTCCCCGCGATCTCTCTCACCCCTCGCGATCTCTCTCACACCCCGCGATCTCTCGCACCCCCCGCGATCTCTCGCACCCCCCGCGATCTCTCTCACTCCCCGCGATCTCTCTCTCCCTGCTCGATCTCTCTCACCCCCCGCGATCTCTCTCACTCCCCGCGATCTCTCTCACACCCCGCGATCTCTCTCACACCCCGCGATCTGTCTCAGTCCCCGCGATCTCTCTCACTCCCAGCGATCTCTCTCACTCCCCACGATCTCTCTCACTCCCCGCGATCTCTCTCACTCCCCGCGATCTCTCTCACTCCCCTCGATCTCTCTCACTCCCCGCGATCTCTCTCACCCCCCGCGATCTCTCTCACTCCCCGCGATCTCTCTCACTCCCCGCGATCGCTCTCACTCCCCGCGACCTCTCTCACCCCCCGCGACCTCTCTCGCCCCTCGCGATCTCTCTCGCTCCCCGCGATCTCTCACACCCCCCGCGATCTCTCTCACTCCCCGCGATCTCTCTCACTCCCCGCGATCTCTCTCACTCCCCGCGATCTCTCTCAACCCCCGTGATCTCTCTCACCCCCCGCGATCTCTCACAAGCCCCGCGATCTCTCTCACTCCCCGCGATCTCTCTCACTCCCAGCGATCTCTCTCACACCCCGCGATCTCTCTCACTCCCCGCGATCTCTCTCACTCCCAGCGATCTCTCTCACTCCCCGCGATCTCTCTCACACCCCGCGATCTCTCTCGCTCCCCGCGATCTCTCTCGCTCCCCGCGATCTCTCTCCCTCCCCGCGATCTCTCTCGCCCCCCGCGATCTCTCTCGCGCCCCGCGATCTCTCTCACTCCCGGTGATCTCTCTCACTCCCCGCGATCTCTCATGCCCCGCGATCTCTCTCACTCCCCGCGTTCTCTCTCACTCCCCGCGATCTCACTCACCCCCCGCGATCTCTCTCACTCCCCGCGATCTCTCTCACTCCCCGCGATCTCTCTCACTCCCCGCGATCTCTCTCACCCCCCGCGATCTCTCTCACTCCCCGCGAACTCTCTCACTCCCCGCGATCTCTCTCAACCCCCGCGATCTCCCTCACTCCCCGCGATCTCTCTCGCTCCCCGCGATCTCTCTCACTCCCCGCGATCTCTCTCATCCCCGTGATCTCTCTCACCCCCCGCGATCTCTCTCACCCCCCGCGATCTCTTTCACCCCCCGCGATCTCTCCCTCTCCCCGCGATCTCTATCTCTCCCCGCGATCTCTATCTCTCCCCGCAATCTCCCCCACTCCCCGCGATCTCTCTCACCCCCCGCGATCTCTCTCACCCCTCGCGATCTCTCTCACACCCCGCGATCTCTCGCACCCCCCCGCGATCTCTCGCACCCCCCCGCGATCTCTCTCACTCCCCGCGATCTCTCTCTCCCTGCTCGATCTCTCTCACCCCCCGCAATCTGTCTCACTCCCCGCGATCTCTCTCATCCCCGCGATCTCTCTCACTCCCCGCGATCTCTCTCACCCCCCGCGATCTCTCTGACTCCCCGCGATCTCTCTCACTCCCCGCGATCTCTCTCACTCCCCGCGATCTCTCTCACTCCCCGCGATCTCTCTCACACCCCGCGATCTCTCTCGCTCCCCGCGACCTCTCTCGCTCCCCGCGACCTCTCTCAACCCCCGCGATCTCTCTCACTCCCCGTGATCACTCTCACTCCCCGCGATCTCTCTCGCTCCCCGCGATCTCTCTCAACCCCCGCGATCTCTCTCACTCCCCGCGATCTCTCTCACTCCCCGCGATCTCTCTCACTCCCCGCGATCTCTCTCACTCCCCGCGATCTCTCTCACTCCCCGCGATCTCTCTCACTCCCCGCGATCTCTCTCACTCCCCGCGATCTCTCTCACCCCCCGCGATATCTCTCACTCCCCGCGATCTCTCTCACTCCCCGCGATCTCTCTCACTCCCCGCGATCTCTCTCACTCCCCGCGATCTCTCTCACCCCCCGCGATCTCTATCACCCCCGCGATCTCTCTCACTCCCCGCGATCTCTCTCACTCCCCGCGATCTCTCTCACTCCCCGCGATCTCTCTCGCGCCCGGCGATCTCTCTCGCTCCCGGCGATCTCTCTCACTCCCCGCGATCTCTCACGCCCCGCGATCTCTCTCACTCCCCGCGTTCTCTCTCACTCCCCGCGATCTCACTCACACCCCGCGATCTCTCTCACTACCCGCGATCTCGCTCACGCCCAGCGATCTCTCTCACTCCCCGCGATCTCTCTCATCCCCGTGATCTCTCTCACTCCCCGCGATCTCTCTCACCCCCCGCGATCTCTTTCACCCCCCGCGATCTCTCCCTCTCCCCGCGATCTCTATCTCTCCCCGCAATCTCCCCCACTCCCCGCGATCTCTCTCACCCCCCGCGATCTCTCTCACCCCTCGCGATCTCTCTCACACCCCGCGATCTCTCGCACCCCCCCGCGATCTCTCGCACCCCCCGCGATCTCTCGCACCCCCCGCGATCTCTCTCACTCCCCGCGATCTCTCTCTCCCTGCTCGATCTCTCTCACCCCCCGCAATCTGTCTCACTCCCCGCGATCTCTCTCAGTCCCCGCGATCTCTCTCACTCCCAGCGATCTCTCTCACTCCCCACGATCTCTCTCACTCCCCGCGATCTCTCTCACTCCCCGCGATCTCTCTCACTCCCCTCGATCTCTCTCACTCCCCGCGATCTCTCTCACTCCCCGCGATCTCTCTCACTCCCCGCGATCTCTCTCACTCCCCGCGATCTCTCTCACTCCCCGCGATCTCTCTCACCCCCCGCGATCTCTCTCACTCCCCGCGATCTCTCTCACTCCCCGCGATCGCTCTCACTCCCCGCGACCTCTCTCACCCCCCGCGACCTCTCTCACCCCTCGCGATCTCTCTCGCTCCCCGCGATCTCTCTCACTCCCCGCGATCTCTCTCACCTCGCGCGATCTCTCTCACTCCCCGCGATCTCTCTCACTCCCCGCGATCTCTCTCACCCCCCGCGATCTCTCACCCCCCCCGCGATCTCTCTCACTCCCCGCGATCTCTCTCACTCCCCGCGATCTCTCTCACTCCCCGCGATCTCTCTCACTCCCCGCGATCTCTCTCAACCCCCGCGATCTCTCTCACCCCCCGCGATCTCTCACAAGCCCCGCGATCTCTCTCACTCCCCGCGATCTCTCTCACTCCCCGCGATCTCTCTCACTCCCCGCGATCTCTCTCACACCCCGCGATCTCTCTCACTCCCCGCGATCTCTCTCACACCCCGCGATCTCTCTCACTCCCCGCGATCTCTCTCACTCCCCGCGATCTCTCTCGCTCCCCGCGATCTCTCTCGCTCCCCGCGATCTCTCTCCCTCCCCGCGATCTCTCTCACTCCCCGCGATCTCTCTCACACCCCGCGATCTCTCTCGCTCCCCGCGATCTCTCTCGCTCCCCGCGATCTCTCTCGCCCCCCGCGATCTCTCTCGCGCCCCGCGATCTCTCTCGCTCCCGGCGATCTCTCTCACTCACCGCGATCTCTCATGCCCCGCGATCTCTCTCACTCCCCGCGTTCTCTCTCACTCCCCGCGATCTCACTCACCCCCCGCGATCTCTCTCACACCCCGCGATCTCGCTCACTCCCAGCGATCTCTCTCACACCCCGCGATCTCTCTCACTCCCCGCGATCTCTCTCACCCCCCGCGATCTCTCTCACTCCCCGCGATCTCTCTCACTCCCCGCGATCTCTCTCACCCCCCGCGATCTCTCTCACTCCCCGCGATCTCTCTCACTCCCCGCGAACTCTCTCACTCCCCGCGATCTCTCTCAACCCCCGCGATCTCCCTCACTCCCCGCGATCTCTCTCACCCCCCCGCGATCTCTCTCACTCCCCGCGATCTCTCTCACTCCCCGCGATCTCTCTCACTCCCCGCGATCTCTCTCATCCCCGCGATCTCTCTCACTCCCCGCGATCTCTCTCACTCCCCGCGATCTCTCTCACCCCCCGCGATCTTTCTGACTCCCCGCGATCTCTCTCACTCCCCGCGATCTCTCTCACTCCCCGCGATCTCTCTCACTCCCCGCGATCTCTCTCACTCCCCGCGATCTCTCTCGCACCCCGCGATCTCTCTCGCTCCCCGCGACCTCTCTCGCTCCCCGCGACCTCTCTCACCCCCCGCGATCTCTCTCAACCCCCGCGATCTCTCTCAACCCCCGCGATCTCTCTCACTCCCCGCGATCTCTCTCGCACCCCGCGATCTCTCTCGCTCCCCGCGATCTCTCTCACTCCCCGCGATCTCTCTCACTCCCCGCGATCTCTCTCGCACCCCGCGATCTCTCTCGCTCCCCGCGACCTCTCTCGCTCCCCGCGACCTCTCTCACCCCCCGCGATCTCTCTCAACCCCCGCGATCTCTCTCAACCCCCGCGATCTCTCTCACTCCCCGCGATCTCTCTCACTCCCCGCGATCTCTCTCACTCCCCGCGATCTCTCTCACTCCCCGCGATCTCTCTCACTCCCCGCGATCTCTCTCACTCCCCGCGATCTCTCTCACTCCCCGCGATCTCTCTCACTCCCCGCGATCTCTCTCACTCCCCGCGATCTCGCTCACTCCCAGCGATCTCTCTCACTCCCCGCGATCTCTCTCACTCCCCGCGATCTCTCTCACTCCCCGCGATCTCTCTGACCCCCCGCGATCTCTCTCACTCCCCGCGATCGCTCTCACGCCACGCGATCACTCTCACTCCCCGCGATCTCTCTCAACCCCCGCGATCTCTCTCACCCCCCGCGATCTCTCTCACCCCCCGCGATCTCTCTCATTCCCCGCGATCTCTCTCACTCCCCGCGATCTCTCTCACTCCCCGCGATCTCTCTCACGCCACGCGATCTCTCTCAATCCCCGCGATCTCTCTCACCCCCCGCGATCTCTCTCACTCCCCGCGAACTCTCTCAACCCCCGCGATCTCTCTCACTCCCTGCGATCTCTCTCTCTCCCCGCGATCTCTCTCACCCCCCGCGATCTCTCTCATCCCCGCGATCTCTCTCACCCCCCGCGATCTCTCTCACCCCCGCGATCTCTCTCACCCCCCGCGATCGCTCTGACCCCCCGCGATCTCTCTCACCCCCCGCGATCTCTCCACTCCCCGCGATCTCTCTCACCCCCCGCGATCTCTCTCACTCCCCGCGATCTCTCTCACCCCCCGCGATCTCTCTCACCTCCCGCGATCTCTCTCACTCCCCGCGATCTCTCTCACTCCCCGCGATCTCTCTCACTCCCCGCGATCTCTCTCACACCCCGCGATCTCTCTCACACCCCGCGATGTCTCTCACTCCCCGCGATCTCTCTCACTCCCCGCGATCTCTCTCACTCCCCGCGATCTCTCTCACTCCCCGCGATCTCTCTCACTCCCCGCGACCTCTCTCACCCCCCGCGACCTCTCTCACCCCTCGCGATCTCTCTCGCTCCCCGTGATCTCTCTCGCTCCCCGCGATCTCTCTCACCTCGCGCGCTCTCTCTCACGCCCCGCGATCTCACGCACCCCCCGCGATCTCTCTCACTCCCCGCGAACTCTCTCACTCCCCGCGATCTCTCACAAGCCCCGCGATCTCTCTCACTCCCCGCGATCTCTCTCACACCCCGCGATCTCTCTCACACCCCGCGATCTCTCTCACTCCCCGCGATCTCTCTCACACCCCGCGATCTCTCTCACTCCCCGCGATCTCTCTCACCGCGATCTCTCTCGCTCCCCGCGATCTCTCTCGCTCCCCGCGATCTCTCTCGCTCCCCGCGATCTCTCTCACACCCCGCGATCTCTCTCGCTCCCCGCGATCTCTCTCGCACCCCGCGATCTCTCTCGCCACCCGCGATCTCTCTCACTCCCCGCGATCTCTCTCACACCCCGCGATCTCTCTCGCTCCCCGCGATCTCTCTCGCTCCCCGCGATCTCTCTCACCCCCCGCGATCTCTCTCACTCCCCGCGATCTCTCTCACTCCCCGCGAACTCTCTCACTCCCCGCGATCTCTCTCAACCCCCGCGATCTCCCTCACTCCCCGCGATCTCTCTCACCCCCCCGCGATCTCTCTCACTCCCCGCGATCTCTCTCACTCCCCGCGATCTCTCTCACTCCCCGCGATCTCTCTCATCCCCGCGATCTCTCTCACTCCCCGCGATCTCTCTCACTCCCCGCGATCTCTCTCACCCCCCGCGATCTTTCTGACTCCCCGCGATCTCTCTCACTCCCCGCGATCTCTCTCACTCCCCGCGATCTCTCTCGCTCCCCGCGATCTCTCTCGCTCCCCGCGATCTCTCTCGCACCCCGCGATCTCTCTCGCTCCCCGCGACCTCTCTCGCTCCCCGCGACCTCTCTCGCCCCCCGCGATCTCTCTCAACCCCCGCGATCTCTCTCAACCCCCGCGATCTCTCTCACTCCCCGTGATCTCTCTCACTCCCCGCGATCTCTCTCACTCCCCGCGATCTCTCTCACTCCCCGCGATCTCTCTCACTCCCCGCGATCTCTCTCACTCCCCGCGATCTCGCTCACTCCCAGCGATCTCTCTCACTCCCCGCGATCTCTCTCACTCCCCGCGATCTCTCTCACTCCCCGCGATCTCTCTGACCCCCCGCGATCTCTCTCACTCCCCGCGATCGCTCTCACGCCACGCGATCACTCTCACTCCCCGCGATCTCTCTCAACCCCCGCGATCTCTCTCACCCCCCGCGATCTCTCTCACTCCCCGCGATCTCTCTCATTCCCCGCGATCTCTCTCACTCCCCGCGATCTCTCTCACTCCCCGCGATCTCTCTCACGCCACGCGATCTCTCTCAATCCCCGCGATCTCTCTCACCCCCCGCGATCTCTCTCACTCCCCGCGAACTCTCTCAACCCCCGCGATCTCTCTCACTCCCTGCGATCTCTCTCTCTCCCCGCGATCTCTCTCACCCCCCGCGATCTCTCTCATCCCCGCGATCTCTCTCACCCCCCGCGATCTCTCTCACCCCCGCGATCTCTCTCACCCCCCGCGATCGCTCTGACCCCCCGCGATCTCTCTCACCCCCCGCGATCTCTCCACTCCCCGCGATCTCTCTCACCCCCCGCGATCTCTCTCACTCCCCGCGATCTCTCTCACCCCCCGCGATCTCTCTCACCCCCCGCGATCTCTCTCACTCCCCGCGATCTCTCTCACCTCCCGCGATCTCTCTCACTCCCCGCGATCTCTCTCACCCCCCGCGATCTCTCTCACCTCCCGCGATCTCTCTCACTCCCCGCGATCTCTCTCACTCCCCGCGATCTCTCTCACTCCCCGCGATCTCTCTCACACCCCGCGATCTCTCTCACTCCCCGCGATCTCTCTCACTCCCCGCGATCTCTCTCACTCCCCGCGATCTCTCTCACTCCCCGCGATCTCTCTCACTCCCCGCGACCTCTCTCACCCCCCGCGACCTCTCTCACCCCTCGCGATCTCTCTCGCTCCCCGTGATCTCTCTCGCTCCCCGCGATCTCTCTCACCTCGCGCGCTCTCTCTCACTCCCCGCGATCTCACGCACCCCCCGCGATCTCTCTCACTCCCCGCGAACTCTCTCACTCCCCGCGATCTCTCACAAGCCCCGCGATCTCTCTCACCCCCCGCGATCTCTCACTCCCCGCGATCTCTCTCACTCCCCGCGATCTCTCTCACTCCCCGCGACCTCTCTCACCCCCCGCGACCTCTCTCACCCCTCGCGATCTCTCTCGCTCCCCGTGATCTCTCTCGCTCCCCGCGATCTCTCTCGCTCCCCGTGATCTCTCTCGCTCCCCGCGATCTCTCTCACCTCGCGCGCTCTCTCTCACTCCCCGCGATCTCTCTCACGCCCCGCGATCTCACGCACCCCCCGCGATCTCTCTCACTCCCCGCGAACTCTCTCACTCCCCGCGATCTCTCACTCCCCGCGATCTCTCTCGCCCCCCGCGATCTCCCTCGCTCCCCGCGATCTCTCTCGCTCCCCGCGATCTCTCTCGCTCCCCGCGATCTCTCTCGCTCCTCGCGATCTCTCTCTCTCCCCGCGATCTCTCTCGCCCCCCGCGATCTCTCTCGCTCCCCGCGATCTCTCTCGCTCCTCGCGATCTCTCTCTCTCCCCGCGATCTCTCTCACCCCCCGCGATCTCTCTCATCCCCGCGATCTCTCTCACCCCCCGCGATCTCTCTCACCCCCGCGATCTCTCTCACCCCCCGCGATCTCTCTCACTCCCCGCGATCTCTCTCACTCCCCGCGATCTCTCTCATTCCCCGCGATCTCTCTCACCTCCGCGATCTCTCTCACTCCCCGCGATCTCTCTCACTCCCCGCGATCTCTCTCACTCCCCGTGATCTCTCTCACCCCCCGCGATCTCTCTCACCCCCCGCGATCTCTCTGACCCCCCGCGATCTCTCTCACTCCTCGCGATCTTTCTCACCCCCCGCGCTCTCTCACTCCCCGCGATCTCTCTCACTGCCCGCGATCTCTCTCACTCCCCGCGATCTCTCTCACTCCCCGCGATCTCTCTCACCCCCCGCGATCTCTCTCACTCCCCGCGATCTCTCTCACTCCCCGCGATCTCTCTCACCCCCGCGATCTCTCTCCCTCCCCGCGATCTCTCTCCCTCCCCGCGATCTCTCTCACTCCCCGCGATCTCTCTCACCCCCCGCGATCTCTCTCACTCCCCGCGATCTCTCTCACTCCCAGCGATCTCTCTCACTCCCCGCGATCTCTCTCACTCCCCGCGATCTCTCTCACTCCCCGTGATCTCTCTCACCCCCCGCGATCTCTCTCACCCCCCGCGATCTCCGGCACTCCCCGCGATCTCTCTCACTCCCCGCGATCTCTCTCACTCCCCGCGATCTCTCTCACTCCCCGCGATCTCTCTCACTGCCCGCGAACTCTCTCACTCCCCGCGATCTCTCTCACACCCCGCGATCTCTCTCACCCCCCGTGCTCTCTCTCACTCCCCGCGATCTCTCTCACCCCCCGCGATCTCTCTCACTCCCAGCGATCTCTCTCACTCCCCGCGATCTCTCTCACTCCCCGCGATCTCTCTCACTCCCCGCGATCTCTCTCACCCCCCGCGATCTCTCTCACTCCCCGCGATCTCTCTCGCGCCCCGCGATCTCTCTCACTCCCGGCGATCTCTCTCACTCCCCGCGATCTCTCACGCCCCGCGATCTCTCTCACTCCCCGCGTTCTCTCTCACTCCCCGCGATCTCACTCACACCCCGCGATCTCACTCACACCCCGCGATCTCGCTCACTCCCAGCGATCTCTCTCACACCCCGCGATCTCTCTCACTCCCCGCGATCTCTCTCACCCCCCGCGATCTCTCTCACTCCCCGCGATCTCTCTCACTCCCCGCGAACTCTCTCACTCCCCGCGATCTCTCTCAACCCCCGCGATCTCCCTCACTCCCCGCGATCTCTCTCACCCCCCCGCGATCTCTCTCACTCCCCGCGATTTCTCTCACTCCCCGCGATCTCTCTCACTCCGCGCGATCTCTCTCACTCCCCGCGAACTCTCTCACTCCCCGCGATCTCTCTCAACCCCCGCGATCTCCCTCACTCCCCGCGATCTCTCTCACTCCCCGCGATCTCTCTCACTCCCCGCGATCTCTCTCACTCCCCGCGATCTCTCTCACCCCCCGCGATCTCTCTCACTCCCCGCGATCTCTCTCACTCCCCGCGATCTCTCTCACTCCCCGCGATCTCTCTCACTCCCCGCGATCTCTCTCACTCCCCGCGATCTCTCTCACCCCCCGCGATCTCTCTCACTCCCCGCGATCTCTCTCACTCCCCGCGATCTCTCTCACTCCCCGCGATCTCTCTCACTCCCCGCGATCTCTCTGACTCCCCGCGATCTCTCTCGCTCCCCGCGACCTCTCTCGCCCCCCGCGATCTCTCTCGACCCCCGCGATCTCTCTCGACCCCCCCGCGATCTCTCTCACTCCCCGCGATCTCTCTCACTCCCCGCGATCTCTCTCACTCCCCGCGATCTCTCTCAACCCCCGCGATCTCTCTCACTCCCCGCGATCTCTCTCACTCCCCGCGATCTCTCTCACTCCCCGCGATCTCTCTCACTCCCCGCGATCTCTCTCACTCCCCGCGATCTCTCTCGCGCCCCGCGATCTCTCTCACTCCCGGCGATCTCTCTCACTCCCCGCGATCTCTCACGCCCCGCGCTCTCTCTCACTCCCCGCGTTCTCTCTCACTCCCCGCGATCTCACTCACACCCCGCGATCTCTCTCACTCCCCGCGATCTCGCTCACGCCCAGCGATCTCTCTCACTCCCCGCGATCTCTCTCATCCCCGCGATCTCTCTCACTCCCCGCGATCTCTCTCACCCCCCGCGATCTCTTTCACCCCCCGCGATCTCTCTCACTCCCCGCGATCTCTATCTCTCCCCGCAATCTCCCCCACTCCCCGCGATCTCTCTCACCCCCCGCGATCTCTCTCACCCCTCGCGATCTCTCTCACCCCCCGCGATCTCTCGCACCCCCCGCGATCTCTCGCACCCCCCACGATCTCTCTCACTCCCCGCGATCTCTCTCTCCCTGCTCGATCTCTCTCACCCCCCGCGATCTCTCTCACTCCCCGCGATCTCTCAAACAGCCCGCGATCTGTCTCACTCCCCGCGATCTCTCTCACTCCCCGCGATCTCTCTCACTCCCAGCAATCTCTCTCACTCCCCACGATCTCTCTCACTCCCCGCAATCTCTCACACTCCCCGCGATCTCTCTCACTCCCCTCGATCTCTCTCACTCCCCGCGATCTCTCTCACCCCCCGCGATCTCTCTCACTCCCCGCGATCTCTCTCACTCCCCGCGATCGCTCTCACTCCCCGCGACCTCTCTCACCCCCCGCGACCTCTCTCACCCCTCGCGATCTCTCTCACTCCCCGCAATCTCTCTCACCTCGCGCGATTTCTCTCACTCCCCGCGATCTCTCTCACTCCCCGCGATCTCTCACAAGCACCACGATCTCTCTCACTCCCCGCGATCTCTCTCACTCCCCGCGATCTCTCTCACACCCCGCGATCTCTCTCACACCCCGCGATGTCTCTCACTCCCCGCGATCTCTCTCACTCCCCGCGATCTCTCTCACTCCCCGCGATCTCTCTCACTCCCCGCGATCTCTCTCACTCCCCGCGATCTCTCTCACTCCCCGCGATCTCTCTCACTCCCCGCGACCTCTCTCACCCCCCGCGACCTCTCTCACTCCCCGTGAACTCTCTCACTCCCCGCGATCTCTCTCAACCCCCGCGATCTCTCTCGCCCCCCGCGATCTCTCTCGCTCCCCGCGATCTCTCTCGCTCCTCGCGATCTCTCTCTCTCCCCGCGATCTCTCTCACCCCCCGCGATCTCTCTCATCCCCGCGATCTCTCTCACCCCCCGCGATCTCTCTCACCCCCGCGATCTCTCTCACCCCCCGCGATCTCTCTCACTCCCCGCGATCTCTCTCACTCCCCGCGATCTCTCTCATTCCCCGCGATCTCTCTCACCTCCGCGATCTCTCTCACTCCCCGCGATCTCTCTCACTCCCCGCGATCTCTCTCACTCCCCGTGATCTCTCTCACCCCCCGCGATCTCTCTCACCCCCCGCGATCTCTCTGACCCCCCGCGATCTCTCTCACTCCTCGCGATCTTTCTCACCCCCCGCGCTCTCTCACTCCCCGCGATCTCTCTCACTGCCCGCGATCTCTCTCACTCCCCGCGATCTCTCTCACTCCCCGCGATCTCTCTCACCCCCCGCGATCTCTCTCACTCCCCGCGATCTCTCTCACTCCCCGCGATCTCTCTCACCCCCGCGATCTCTCTCCCTCCCCGCGATCTCTCTCCCTCCCCGCGATCTCTCTCACTCCCCGCGATCTCTCTCACCCCCCGCGATCTCTCTCACTCCCCGCGATCTCTCTCACTCCCAGCGATCTCTCTCACTCCCCGCGATCTCTCTCACTCCCCGCGATCTCTCTCACTCCCCGTGATCTCTCTCACCCCCCGCGATCTCTCTCACCCCCCGCGATCTCCGGCACTCCCCGCGATCTCTCTCACTCCCCGCGATCTCTCTCACTCCCCGCGATCTCTCTCACTCCCCGCGATCTCTCTCACTGCCCGCGAACTCTCTCACTCCCCGCGATCTCTCTCACACCCCGCGATCTCTCTCACCCCCCGTGCTCTCTCTCACTCCCCGCGATCTCTCTCACCCCCCGCGATCTCTCTCACTCCCAGCGATCTCTCTCACTCCCCGCGATCTCTCTCACTCCCCGCGATCTCTCTCACTCCCCGCGATCTCTCTCACCCCCCGCGATCTCTCTCACTCCCCGCGATCTCTCTCGCGCCCCGCGATCTCTCTCACTCCCGGCGATCTCTCTCACTCCCCGCGATCTCTCACGCCCCGCGATCTCTCTCACTCCCCGCGTTCTCTCTCACTCCCCGCGATCTCACTCACACCCCGCGATCTCACTCACACCCCGCGATCTCGCTCACTCCCAGCGATCTCTCTCACACCCCGCGATCTCTCTCACTCCCCGCGATCTCTCTCACCCCCCGCGATCTCTCTCACTCCCCGCGATCTCTCTCACTCCCCGCGAACTCTCTCACTCCCCGCGATCTCTCTCAACCCCCGCGATCTCCCTCACTCCCCGCGATCTCTCTCACCCCCCCGCGATCTCTCTCACTCCCCGCGATTTCTCTCACTCCCCGCGATCTCTCTCACTCCGCGCGATCTCTCTCACTCCCCGCGAACTCTCTCACTCCCCGCGATCTCTCTCAACCCCCGCGATCTCCCTCACTCCCCGCGATCTCTCTCACTCCCCGCGATCTCTCTCACTCCCCGCGATCTCTCTCACTCCCCGCGATCTCTCTCACCCCCCGCGATCTCTCTCACTCCCCGCGATCTCTCTCACTCCCCGCGATCTCTCTCACTCCCCGCGATCTCTCTCACTCCCCGCGATCTCTCTCACTCCCCGCGATCTCTCTCACCCCCCGCGATCTCTCTCACTCCCCGCGATCTCTCTCACTCCCCGCGATCTCTCTCACTCCCCGCGATCTCTCTCACTCCCCGCGATCTCTCTGACTCCCCGCGATCTCTCTCGCTCCCCGCGACCTCTCTCGCCCCCCGCGATCTCTCTCGACCCCCGCGATCTCTCTCACCCCCCCGCGATCTCTCTCACTCCCCGCGATCTCTCTCACTCCCCGCGATCTCTCTCACTCCCCGCGATCTCTCTCAACCCCCGCGATCTCTCTCACTCCCCGCGATCTCTCTCACTCCCCGCGATCTCTCTCACTCCCCGCGATCTCTCTCACTCCCCGCGATCTCTCTCACTCCCCGCGATCTCTCTCGCGCCCCGCGATCTCTCTCACTCCCGGCGATCTCTCTCACTCCCCGCGATCTCTCACGCCCCGCGCTCTCTCTCACTCCCCGCGTTCTCTCTCACTCCCCGCGATCTCACTCACACCCCGCGATCTCTCTCACTCCCCGCGATCTCGCTCACGCCCAGCGATCTCTCTCACTCCCCGCGATCTCTCTCATCCCCGCGATCTCTCTCACTCCCCGCGATCTCTCTCACCCCCCGCGATCTCTTTCACCCCCCGCGATCTCTCTCACTCCCCGCGATCTCTATCTCTCCCCGCAATCTCCCCCACTCCCCGCGATCTCTCTCACCCCCCGCGATCTCTCTCACCCCTCGCGATCTCTCTCACCCCCCGCGATCTCTCGCACCCCCCGCGATCTCTCGCACCCCCCACGATCTCTCTCACTCCCCGCGATCTCTCTCTCCCTGCTCGATCTCTCTCACCCCCCGCGATCTCTCTCACTCCCCGCGATCTCTCAAACAGCCCGCGATCTGTCTCACTCCCCGCGATCTCTCTCACTCCCCGCGATCTCTCTCACTCCCAGCAATCTCTCTCACTCCCCACGATCTCTCTCACTCCCCGCAATCTCTCACACTCCCCGCGATCTCTCTCACTCCCCTCGATCTCTCTCACTCCCCGCGATCTCTCTCACCCCCCGCGATCTCTCTCACTCCCCGCGATCTCTCTCACTCCCCGCGATCGCTCTCACTCCCCGCGACCTCTCTCACCCCCCGCGACCTCTCTCACCCCTCGCGATCTCTCTCACTCCCCGCAATCTCTCTCACCTCGCGCGATTTCTCTCACTCCCCGCGATCTCTCTCACTCCCCGCGATCTCTCACAAGCACCACGATCTCTCTCACTCCCCGCGATCTCTCTCACTCCCCGCGATCTCTCTCACACCCCGCGATCTCTCTCACACCCCGCGATGTCTCTCACTCCCCGCGATCTCTCTCACTCCCCGCGATCTCTCTCACTCCCCGCGATCTCTCTCACTCCCCGCGATCTCTCTCACTCCCCGCGATCTCTCTCACTCCCCGCGATCTCTCTCACTCCCCGCGACCTCTCTCACCCCCCGCGACCTCTCTCACTCCCCGTGAACTCTCTCACTCCCCGCGATCTCTCTCAACCCCCGCGATCTCCCTCACTCCCCGCGATCTCTCTCACTCCCCGCGATCTCTCTCACTCCCCGCGATCTCTCTCACTCCCCGCGATCTCTCTCACCCCCCGCGATCTCTCTCACTCCCCGCGATCTCTCTCACTCCCCGCGATCTCTCTCACTCCCCGCGATCTCTCTCACTCCCCGCGATCTCTCTCACCCCCCGCGATCTCTCTCACTCCCCGCGATCTCTCTCACTCCCCGCGATCTCTCTCACTCCCCGCGATCTCTCTGACTCCCCGCGATCTCTCTCGCTCCCCGCGACCTCTCTCGCCCCCCGCGATCTCTCTCGACCCCCGCGATCTCTCTCACCCCCCCGCGATCTCTCTCACTCCCCGCGATCTCTCTCACTCCCCGCGATCTCTCTCACTCCCCGCGATCTCTCTCAACCCCCGCGATCTCTCTCACTCCCCGCGATCTCTCTCACTCCCCGCGATCTCTCTCACTCCCCGCGATCTCTCTCACTCCCCGCGATCTCTCTCACTCCCCGCGATCTCTCTCGCGCCCCGCGATCTCTCTCACGCCCGGCGATCTCTCTCACTCCCCGCGATCTCTCACGCCCCGCGCTCTCTCTCACTCCCCGCGTTCTCTCTCACTCCCCGCGATCTCACTCACACCCCGCGATCTCTCTCACTCCCCGCGATCTCGCTCACGCCCAGCGATCTCTCTCACTCCCCGCGATCTCTCTCATCCCCGCGATCTCTCTCACTCCCCGCGATCTCTCTCACCCCCCGCGATCTCTTTCACCCCCCGCGATCTCTCTCACTCCCCGCGATCTCTATCTCTCCCCGCAATCTCCCCCACTCCCCGCGATCTCTCTCACCCCCCGCGATCTCTCTCACCCCTCGCGATCTCTCTCACCCCCCGCGATCTCTCGCACCCCCCGCGATCTCTCGCACCCCCCACGATCTCTCTCACTCCCCGCGATCTCTCTCTCCCTGCTCGATCTCTCTCACCCCCCGCGATCTCTCTCACTCCCCGCGATCTCTCAAACAGCCCGCGATCTGTCTCACTCCCCGCGATCTCTCTCACTCCCCGCGATCTCTCTCACTCCCAGCAATCTCTCTCACTCCCCACGATCTCTCTCACTCCCCGCAATCTCTCACACTCCCCGCGATCTCTCTCACTCCCCTCGATCTCTCTCACTCCCCGCGATCTCTCTCACCCCCCGCGATCTCTCTCACTCCCCGCGATCTCTCTCACTCCCCGCGATCGCTCTCACTCCCCGCGACCTCTCTCACCCCCCGCGACCTCTCTCACCCCTCGCGATCTCTCTCACTCCCCGCAATCTCTCTCACCTCGCGCGATTTCTCTCACTCCCCGCGATCTCTCTCACTCCCCGCGATCTCTCACAAGCACCACGATCTCTCTCACTCCCCGCGATCTCTCTCACTCCCCGCGATCTCTCTCACACCCCGCGATCTCTCTCACTCCCCGCGATCTCTCTCACACCCCGCGATCTCTCTCACTCTCCGCGATCTCTCTCCCTCCCCGCGATCTCTCTCGCTCCCCGCGATCTCTCTCGCTCCCCGCGATCTCTCTCACTCCCCGCGATCTCTCTCGCTCCCCGCGATCTCTCTCCCTCCCCGCGATCTCTCTCACCCCCGCGATCTCTCTCACTCCCCGCGATCTCTCTCACCCCCCGCGATCTCTCTCACCCCCCGCGATCTCTCTCACCCCCGCGATCTCTCTCACCCCCGCGATCTCTCTCACTCCCCGCGATCTCTCTCACTCCCCGCGATCTCTCTCACCCCCGCGATCTCTCTCACTCCCCGCGATCTCTCTCACCCCCGCGATCTCTCTCACCCCCCGCGATCTCTCTCACCCCCGCGATCTCTCTCACTCCCCGCGATCTCTCTCTCTTCCCGCGATCTCTCTCAGCCCCCGCGATCTCTCTCACCCCCCGCGATCTCTCTCACTCCCCGCGATCTCTCTCACACCCCGCGATCTCTCTCACACCCCGCGATGTCTCTCACTCCCCGCGATCTCTCTCACTCCCCGCGATCTCTCTCACTCCCCGCGATCTCTCTCACTCCCCGCGATCTCTCTCACTCCCCGCGACCTCTCTCACCCCCCGCGACCTCTCTCACCCCTCGCGACCTCTCTCGCTCCCCGTGATCTCTCTCGCTCCCCGCGATCTCTCTCACCTCGCGCGCTCTCTCTCACTCCCCGCGATCTCTCTCACGCCCCGCGATCTCACGCACCCCCCGCGATCTCTCTCACTCCCCGCGAACTCTCTCACTCCCCGCGATCTCTCACAAGCCCCGCGATCTCTCTCACTCCCCGCGATCTCTCTCACACCCCGCGATCTCTCTCACACCCCGCGATCTCTCTCACTCCCCGCGATCTCTCTCACACCCCGCGATCTCTCTCACTCCCCGCGATCTCTCTCACCGCGATCTCTCTCGCTCCCCGCGATCTCTCTCGCTCCCCGCGATCTCTCTCGCTCCCCGCGATCTCTCTCGCTCCCCGCGATCTCTCTCGCACCCCGCGATCTCTCTCGCTCCCCGCGATCTCTCTCGCACCCCGCGATCTCTCTCGCCACCCGCGATCTCTCTCGCTCCCCGCGATCTCTCTCACACCCCGCGATCTCTCTCGCTCCCCGCGATCTCTCTCGCTCCCCGCGATCTCTCTCGCCCCCCGCGATCTCTCTCGCCCCCCGCGATCTCCCTCGCTCCCCGCGATCTCCCTCGCTCCCCGCGATCTCTCTCGCTCCCCGCGATCTCTCTCGCTCCCCGCGATCTCTCTCGCTCCCCGCGATCTCTCTCGCTCCTCGCGATCTCTCTCTCTCCCCGCGATCTCTCTCGCCCCCCGCGATCTCTCTCGCTCCCCGCGATCTCTCTCGCTCCTCGCGATCTCTCTCTCTCCCCGCGATCTCTCTCACCCCCCGCGATCTCTCTCATCCCCGCGATCTCTCTCACCCCCCGCGATCTCTCTCACCCCCGCGATCTCTCTCACCCCCCGCGATCTCTCTCACTCCCCGCGATCTCTCTCACTCCCCGCGATCTCTCTCACTCCCCGCGATCTCTCTCATTCCCCGCGATCTCTCTCACCTCCGCGATCTCTCTCACTCCCCGCGATCTCTCTCACTCCCCGCGATCTCTCTCACTCCCCGTGATCTCTCTCACCCCCCGCGATCTCTCTCACCCCCCGCGATCTCTCTCACCCCCCGCGATCTCTCTCACTCCTCGCGATCTTTCTCACCCCCCGCGCTCTCTCACTCCCCGCGATCTCTCTCACTGCCCGCGATCTCTCTCACTCCCCGCGATCTCTCTCACTCCCCGCGATCTCTCTCACCCCCCGCGATCTCTCTCACTCCCCGCGATCTCTCTCACTCCCCGCGATCTCTCTCACCCCCGCGATCTCTCTCCCTCCCCGCGATCTCTCTCACTCCCCGCGATCTCTCTCACCCCCCGCGATCTCTCTCACTCCCCGCGATCTCTCTCACTCCCAGCGATCTCTCTCACTCCCCGCGATCTCTCTCACTCCCCGCGATCTCTCTCACTCCCCGCGATCTCTCTCACCCCCCGCGATCTCTCTCACCCCCCGCGATCTCCGGCACTCCCCGCGATCTCTCTCACCCCCCGCGATCTCTCTCACTCCCCGCGATCTCTCTCACTCCCCGCGATCTCTCTCACTGCCCGCGAACTCTCTCACTCCCCGCGATCTCTCTCACACCCCGCGATCTCTCTCACCCCCCGTGCTCTCTCTCACTCCCCGCGATCTCTCTCACCCCCCGCGATCTCTCTCACTCCCAGCGATCTCTCTCACTCCCCGCGATCTCTCTCACTCCCCGCGATCTCTCTCACTCCCCGCGATCTCTCTCACTCCCCGCGATCTCTCTCGCGCCCCGCGATCTCTCTCACTCCCGGCGATCTCTCTCACTCCCCGCGATCTCTCACGCCCCGCGATCTCTCTCACTCCCCGCGTTCTCTCTCACTCCCCGCGATCTCACTCACACCCCGCGATCTCACTCACACCCCGCGATCTCGCTCACTCCCAGCGATCTCTCTCACACCCCGCGATCTCTCTCACTCCCCGCGATCTCTCTCACCCCCCGCGATCTCTCTCACTCCCCGCGATCTCTCTCACTCCCCGCGAACTCTCTCACTCCCCGCGATCTCTCTCAACCCCCGCGATCTCCCTCACTCCCCGCGATCTCTCTCACCCCCCCGCGATCTCTCTCACCCCCCCGCGATCTCTCTCACTCCCCGCGATCTCTCTCACTCCCCGCGATCTCTCTCACTCCGCGCGATCTCTCTCACTCCCCGCGAACTCTCTCACTCCCCGCGATCTCTCTCAACCCCCGCGATCTCCCTCACTCCCCGCGATCTCCCTCACTCCCCGCGATCTCCCTCACTCCCCGCGATCTCTCTCACCCCCCCGCGATCTCTCTCACTCCCCGCGATCTCTCTCACTCCCCGCGATCTCTCTCACTCCCCGCGATCTCTCTCACCCCCCGCGATCTCTCTCACTCCCCGCGATCTCTCTCACTCCCCGCGATCTCTCTCACTCCCCGCGATCTCTCTCACTCCCCGCGATCTCTCTCACCCCCCGCGATCTCTCTCACTCCCCGCGATCTCTCTCACTCCCCGCGATCTCTCTCACTCCCCGCGATCTCTCTGACTCCCCGCGATCTCTCTCGCTCCCCGCGACCTCTCTCGCCCCCCGCGATCTCTCTCAACCCCCGCGATCTCTCTCACCCCCCCGCGATCTCTCTCACTCCCCGCGATCTCTCTCACTCCCCGCGATCTCTCTCACTCCCCGCGATCTCTCTCACTCCCCGCGATCTCTCTCAACCCCCGCGATCTCTCTCACTCCCCGCGATCTCTCTCACTCCCCGCGATCTCTCTCACTCCCCGCGATCTCTCTCACTCCCCGCGATCTCTCTCACTCCCGGCGATCTCTCTCACTCCCCGCGATCTCTCACGCCCCGCGCTCTCTCTCACTCCCCGCGTTCTCTCTCACTCCCCGCGATCTCACTCACACCCCGCGATCTCTCTCACTCCCCGCGATCTCGCTCACGCCCAGCGATCTCTCTCACTCCCCGCGATCTCTCTCATCCCCGCGATCTCTCTCACTCCCCGCGATCTCTCTCACCCCCCGCGATCTCTTTCACCCCCCGCGATCTCTCTCACTCCCCGCGATCTCTATATCTCCCCCACTCCCCGCGATCTCTCTCACCCCCCGCGATCTCTCTCACCCCTCGCGATCTCTCACACCCCCCGCGATCTCTCGCACCCCCCGCGATCTCTCGCACCCCCCACGATCTCTCTCACTCCCCGCGATCTCTCTCTCCCTGCTCGATCTCTCTCACCCCCCGCGATCTCTCTCACTCCCCGCGATCTCTCAAACAGCCCGCGATCTGTCTCACTCCCCGCGATCTCTCTCACTCCCCGCGATCTCTCTCACTCCCAGCAATCTCTCTCACTCCCCGCGATCTCTCTCACTCCCCGCAATCTCTCACACTCCCCGCGATCTCTCTCACTCCCCTCGATCTCTCTCACTCCCCGCGATCTCTCTCACCCCCCGCGATCTCTCTCACTCCCCGCGATCTCTCTCACTCCCCGCGATCGCTCTCACTCCCCGCGACCTCTCTCACCCCCCGCGACCTCTCTCACCCCTCGCGATCTCTCTCACTCCCCGCAATCTCTCTCACCTCGCGCGATTTCTCTCACTCCCCGCGATCTCTCTCACTCCCCGCGATCTCTCACAAGCACCGCGATCTCTCTCACTCCCCGCGATCTCTCTCACTCCCCGCGATCTCTCTCACACCCCGCGATCTCTCTCACTCCCCGCGATCTCTCTCACACCCCGCGATCTCTCTCACTCCCCGCGATCTCTCTCCCTCCCCGCGATCTCTCTCGCTCCCCGCGATCTCTCTCGCTCCCCGCGATC
Organism: Somniosus microcephalus; assembly: GCF_052327205.1. Classification (NCBI taxonomy): domain Eukaryota; kingdom Metazoa; phylum Chordata; class Chondrichthyes; order Squaliformes; family Somniosidae; genus Somniosus; species Somniosus microcephalus. The sequence continues at coordinate 3,033,596 of NC_141004.1, forward strand.
TCTCTCGCTCCCCGCGATCTCTCTCGCTCCCCGCGATCTCTCTCCCTCCCCGCGATCTCTCTCACCCCCGCGATCTCTCTCACTCCCCGCGATCTCTCTCACCCCCCGCGATCTCTCTCACCCCCCGCGATCTCTCTCACCCCCGCGATCTCTCTCACTCCCCGCGATCTCTCTCACTCCCCGCGATCTCTCTCACCCCCGCGATCTCTCTCACTCCCCGCGATCTCTCTCACCCCCGCGATCTCTCTCACCCCCCGCGATCTCTCTCACCCCCGCGATCTCTCTCACTCCCCGCGATCTCTCTCTCTTCCCGCGATCTCTCTCAGCCCCCGCGATCTCTCTCAGCCCCCGCGATCTCTCTCAGCCCCCGCGATCTCTCTCACCCCCCGCGATCTCTCTCATCCCCGCGATCTCTCTCACTCCCCGCGATCTCTCTCACCCCCCGCGATCTCTCTCACTCCCCACGATCTCTCTCACTCCCCGCGATCTCTCTCATCCCCGCGATCTCTCTCACCCCCCGCGATCTCTCTCACTCCCCGCGATCTCTCTCACCCCCCGCGATCTCTCTCACCCCCCGCGATCTCTCTCACTCCCCGCGATCTCTCTCACCCCCCGCGATCTCTCTCACTCCCCGCGATCTCTCTCACTCCCCGCGATCTCTCTCACCCCCAGCGATCTCTCTCACCCCCCGCGATCTCTCTCACTCCCCGCGATCTCTCTCACTCCCCGCGATCTCTCTCACTCCCCGCGATCTCTCTCACTCCCCGCGATCTCTCTCACCCCCCGCGATCTCTCTCACCCCCCGCGATCTCTCTCACTCCCCGCGATCTCTCTCACTCCCCGCGATCTCTCTCACTCCCCGCGATCTCTCTCACCCCCCGAGATCTCTCTCACTCCCCGCGATCTCTCTCACCTCCCGCGATCTCTCTCACTCCCCGCGATCTCTCTCACTCCCCGCGATCTCTCTCACTCCCCGCGATCTCTCTCACCCCCCGCTATCTCTCTCACCCCCGCGATCTCTCTCACCCCCCGCGATCTCTCTCACTCCCCGCGATCTCTCTCACTCCCCGCGATCTCTCTCACTCCCCGCGATCTCTGTCACCCCCCGCGATCTCTCTCACCCCCCGCGATCTCTCTCACCCCCCGCGATCTCTCTCACCCCCCGCGATCTCTCTCACACCCCGCGATCTCTCTCACTCCCCGCGATCGCTCTCACCCCCCGCGATCTCTCTCACTCCCCGCGATCTCTCTCACCCCCCGCGATCTCTCTCACCCCCCGCGATCTCTCTCACTCCCCGCGATCTCTCTCACTCCCCGCGATCTCTCTCACTCCCCGCGATCTCTCTCACTCCCCGCGATCTCTCTCACCCCCCGCGATCTCTCTCACCCCCCGCGATCTCTCTCACCCCCCGCGATCTCTCTCACCCCCCGCGATCTCTCTCACCCCCCGCGATCTCTCTCACCCCCCGCGATCTCTCTCACCCCCCGCGATCTCTCTCACCCCCCGCGATCTCTCTCACTCCCCGCGATCTCTCTCACCCCCCGCGATCTCTCTCACTCCCCGCGATCTCTCTCACTCCCCTCGATCCCTCTCACCCCCCGCGATCTCTCTCACTCCCCGCGATCTCTCTCACTCCCCGCGATCTCTCTCACCCCCGCGATCTCTCTCACTCCCCGCGATCTCTCTCACTCCCCGCGATCTCTCTCACTCCCCTCGATCTCTCTCACTCCCCGCGATCTCTCTCACTCCCCGCGATCTCTCTCACTCCCCGCGATCTCTCTCACCCCCCGCGATCTCTCTCACACCTCGCGATCTCTCTCAGCCCCCGCGATCTCTCTCACCCCCCGCGATCTCTCTCACCCCCGCGATCTCTCTCACTCCCCGCGATCTCTCTCACCCCCCGCGATCTCTCTCACCCCCGCGATCTCTCTCACTCCCCGCGATCTCTCTCACCCCCCGCGATCTCTCTCACCCCCCGCGATCTCTCTCACTCCCCGCGATCTCTCTCACCCCCCGCGATCTCTCTCACTCCCCGCGATCTCTCTCGCCCCCCGCGATCGGTCTCACTCCCCGCGATCTCTCTCACCCCCCGCGATCTCTCTCACTCCCCGCGATCTCTCTCACTCCCCGCGATCTCTCTCACTCCCCGCGATCTCTCTCACTCCCCGCGATCTCTCTCAGCCCCCGCGATCTCTCTCACCCCCCGCGATCTCTCTCACCCCCCGCGATCTCTCCCACTCCCCGCGATCTCTCTCACTCCCCGCGATCTCTCTCACCCCCCGCGATCTCTCTCACTCCCCGCGATCTCTCTCACCCCCCGCGATCTCTCTCACTCCCCGCGATCTCTCTCACTCCCCGCGATCTCTCTCACCCCCCGCGATCTCTCCCACTCCCCGCGATCTCTCTCACTCCCCACGATCTCTCTCACCCCCAGCGATCTCTCTCACTCCCCGCGATCTCTCTCACCCCCCGCGATCTCTCTCACCCCCCGCGATCTCTCTCACTCCCCGCGATCTCTCTCACTCCCCGCGATCTCTCTCACTCCCCGCGATCTCTCTCACCCCCCGCGATCTCTCCCACTCCCCGCGATCTCTCCCACTCCCCGCGATCTCTCTCACCCCCCGCGATCTCTCTCACTCCCAGCGATCTCTCTCACTCCCCGCGATCTCTCTCACCTCCCGCGATCTCTCTCACCTCCCGCGATCTCTCTCACTCCCCGCGATCTCTCTCTCTCCCCGCGATCTGTCTCACTCCCCGCGATCTCTCTCACCCCCCGCGATCTCTCTCACTCCCCGCGATCTCTCACACCCCCCGCGATCTCTCTCACCCCCCGCGATCTCTCTCACTCCCCGCGATCTCTCTCACTCCCCGCGGTCTCTCTCACTCCCCGCGATCTCTCTCACTCCCCGCGGTCTCTCTCACTCCCCGCGATCTCTCACACCCCCCGCGATCTCTCTCACCCCCCGCGATCTCTCTCACTCCCCGCGATCTCTCTCACTCCCCGCAATCTCTCTCACCCCCCGCGATCTCTCTCGCTCCCCGCGATCTCTCTCGCGCCCCGCGATCTCTCTCACTCCCGGCGATCTCTCTCACTCCCCGCGATCTCTCATGCCCCGCGATCTCTCTCACTCCCCGCGTTCTCTCTCACTCCCCGCGATCTCACTCACCCCCGCGATCTCTCTCACTCCCCGCGATCTCTCTCACCCCCCGCGATCTCGCTCACTCCCAGCGATCTCTCTCACACCCCGCGATCTCTCTCACTTCCCGCGATCTCTCTCACCCCCCGCGATCTCTCTCACTCCCCGCGATCTCTCTCACTCCCCGCGATCTCTCTCACCCCCCGCGATCTCTCTCACTCCCCGCGATCTCTCTCACTCCCCGCGAACTCTCTCACTCCCCGCGATCTCTCTCAACCCCCGCGATCTCCCTCACTCCCCGCGATCTCTCTCACCCCCCCGCGATCTCTCTCACTCCCCGCGATCTCTCTCACTCCCCGCGATCTCTCTCATCCCCGCGATCTCTCTCACCCCCCGCGATCTCTCTCACTCCCCGCGATCTCTCTCACTCCCCGCGATCTCTCTCACTCCCCGCGATCTCTGTCACTCCCCGCGATCTCTCTGACTCCCCGCGATCTCTCTGACTCCCCGGGATCTCTCTCACTCCCCGCGATCTCTCTCACTCCCCGCGACCTCTCTCGCTCCCCGCGACCTCTCTCGCTCCCCGCGACCTCTCTCGCCCCCCGCGATCTCTCTCCACCCCCGCGATCTCTCTCAACCCCCGCGATCTCTCTCACTCCCCGCGATCTCTCTCACTCCCCGCGATCTCTCTCACTCCCCGCGATCTCTCTCAACCCCCGCGATCTCTCTCAACCCCCGCGATCTCTCTCACTCCCCGCGATCTCTCTCACTCCCCGCGATCTCTCTCACTCCCCGCGATCTCTCTCACTCCCCGCGATCTCTCTCACCCCCCGCGATATCTCTCACTCCCCGCGATCTCTCTCACTCCCCGCGATCTCTCTCACTCCCCGCGATCTCTCTCACTCCCCGCGATCTCTCTCGCGCCCCGCGATCTCTCTCGCGCCCCGCGATCTCTCTCGCTCCCGGCGATCTCTCTCACTCCCCGCGATCTCTCACGCCCCGCGATCTCTCTCACTCCCTGCGTTCTCTCTCACTCCCCGCGATCTCACTCACACCCCGCGATCTCTCTCACTCCCCGCGATCTCGCTCACGCCCAGCGATCTCTCTCACTCCCCGCGATCTCTCTCATCCCCGTGATCTCTCTCACTCCCCGCGATCTCTCTCACCCCCCGCGATCTCTTTCACCCCCCGCGATCTCTCCCTCTCCCCGCGATCTCTATCTCTCCCCGCAATCTCCCCCACTCCCCGCGATCTCTCTCACCCCCCGCGATCTCTCTCACCCCTCGCGATCTCTCTCACACCCAGCGATCTCTCGCACCCCCCCGCGATCTCTCGCACCCCCCGCGATCTCTCGCACCCCCCGCGATCTCTCTCACTCCCCGCGATCTCTCTCTCCCTGCTCGATCTCTCTCACCCCCCGCAATCTCTCTCACTCCCCGCGATCTCTCTCACACCCCGCGATCTGTCTCACTCCCCGCGATCTCTCTCAGTCCCCGCGATCTCTCTCACTCCCAGCGATCTCTCTCACTCCCCGCGATCTCTCTCACTCCCCGCGATCTCTCTCACTCCCCGCGATCTCTCTCACTCCCCTCGATCTCTCTCACTCCCCGTGATCTCTCTCACTCCCCGCGATCTCTCTCATTCCCCGCGATCTCTCTCACTCCCCGCGATCTCTCTCACTCCCCGCGATCTCTCTCACTCCCCGCGATCTCTCTCACCCCCCGCGATCTCTCTCACTCCCCGCGATCTCTCTCACTCCCCGCGATCGCTCTCACTCCCCGCGACCTCTCTCACCCCCCGCGACCTCTCTCACCCCTCGCGATCTCTCTCGCTCCCCGCGATCTCTCTCACTCCCCGCGATCTCTCTCACCTCGCGCGATCTCTCTCACTCCCCGCGATCTCTCTCACTCCCCGCGATCTCTCTCACCCCCCGCGATCTCTCACACCCCCCGCGATCTCTCACACCCCCCGCGATCTCTCTCACTCCCCGCGATCTCTCTCACTCCCCGCGATCTCTCTCACTCCCCGCGATCTCTCTCACTCCCCGCGATCTCTCTCAACCCCCGTGATCTCTCTCACCCCCCGCGATCTCTCACAAGCCCCGCGATCTCTCTCACTCCCCGCGATCTCTCTCACTCCCTGCGATCTCTCTCACTCCCCGCGATCTCTCTCACACCCCGCGATCTCTCTCACTCCCCGCGATCTCTCTCACACCCCGCGATCTCTCTCACTCCCCGCGATCTCTCTCACTCCCCGCGATCTCTCTCGCTCCCCGCGATTTCTCTCACTCGCCGCGATCTCTCTCACTCCCCGCGATCTCTCTCACACCCCGCGATCTCTCTCACTCCCCGCGATCTCTCTCGCTCCCCGCGATCTCTCTCGCCCCCCGCGATCTCTCTCGCGCCCCGCGATCTCTCTCACTCCCGGCGATCTCTCTCACTCCCCGCGATCTCTCATGCCCCGCGATCTCTCTCACTCCCCGCGTTCTCTCTCACTCCCCGCGATCTCACTCACCCCCCGCGATCTCTCTCACTCCCCGCGATCTCTCTCAACCCCCGCGATCTCGCTCACTCCCAGCGATCTCTCTCACACCCCGCGATCTCTCTCACCCCCCGCGATCTCTCTCACTCCCCGCGATCTCTCTCACTCCCCGCGAACTCTCTCACTCCCCGCGATCTCTCTCAACCCCCGCGATCTCCCTCACTCCCCGCGATCTCTCTCACCCCCCCGCGATCTCTCTCACTCCCCGCGATCTCTCTCACTCCCCGCGATCTCTCTCACTCCCCGCGATCTCTCTCATCCCCGCGATCTCTCTCACTCCCCGCGATCTCTCTCACTCCCCGCGATCTCTCTCACCCCCCGCGATCTCTCTCACTCCCCGCGATCTCTCTCACTCCCCGCGATCTCTCTCACTCCCCGCGATCTCTCTGACTCCCCGCGATCTCTCTCACTCCCCGCGATCTCTCTCACTCCCCGCGATCTCTCTCACTCCCCGCGATCTCTCTCACACCCCGCGATCTCTCTCGCTCCCCGCGACCTCTCTCGCTCCCCGCGACCTCTCTCGCCCCCCGCGATCTCTCTCAACCCCCGCGATCTCTCTCAACCCCCGCGATCTCTCTCACTCCCCGTGATCTCTCTCACTCCCCGCGATCTCTCTCACTCCCCGCGATCTCTCTCACCCCCCGCGATCTCTCACAAGCCCCGCGATCTCTCTCACTCCCCGCGATCTCTCTCACTCCCTGCGATCTCTCTCACTCCCCGCGATCTCTCTCACACCCCGCGATCTCTCTCACTCCCCGCGATCTCTCTCACACCCCGCGATCTCTCTCACTCCCCGCGATCTCTCTCACTCCCCGCGATCTCTCTCGCTCCCCGCGATTTCTCTCACTCGCCGCGATCTCTCTCACTCCCCGCGATCTCTCTCACACCCCGCGATCTCTCTCACTCCCCGCGATCTCTCTCGCTCCCCGCGATCTCTCTCGCCCCCCGCGATCTCTCTCGCGCCCCGCGATCTCTCTCACTCCCGGCGATCTCTCTCACTCCCCGCGATCTCTCATGCCCCGCGATCTCTCTCACTCCCCGCGTTCTCTCTCACTCCCCGCGATCTCACTCACCCCCCGCAATCTCTCTCACTCCCCGCGATCTCTCTCAACCCCCGCGATCTCGCTCACTCCCAGCGATCTCTCTCACACCTCGCGATCTCTCACACCCCCCGCGATCTCTCTCACTCCCCGCGATCTCTCTCACTCCCCGCGAACTCTCTCACTCCCCGCGATCTCTCTCAACCCCCGCGATCTCCCTCACTCCCCGCGATCTCTCTCACCCCCCCGCGATCTCTCTCACTCCCCGCGATCTCTCTCACTCCCCGCGATCTCTCTCACTCCCCGCGATCTCTCTCATCCCCGCGATCTCTCTCACTCCCCGCGATCTCTCTCACTCCCCGCGATCTCTCTCACCCCCCGCGATCTCTCTCACTCCCCGCGATCTCTCTCACTCCCCGCGATCTCTCTCACTCCCCGCGATCTCTCTGACTCCCCGCGATCTCTCTCACTCCCCGCGATCTCTCTCACTCCCCGCGATCTCTCTCACTCCCCGCGATCTCTCTCACACCCCGTGATCTCTCTCGCTCCCCGCGACCTCTCTCGCTCCCCGCGACCTCTCTCGCCCCCCGCGATCTCTCTCAACCCCCGCGATCTCTCTCAACCCCCGCGATCTCTCTCACTCCCCGCGATCTCTCTCAGTCCCCGCGATCTCTCTCACTCCCCGCGATCTCTCTCAACCCCCGCGATCTCTCTCACTCCCCGCGATCTCTCTCACTCCCCGCGATCTCTCTCACTCCCCGCGATCTCTCTCACTCCCCGCGATCTCTCTCACTCCCCGCGATCTCTCTCACTCCCCGCGATCTCTCTCACTCCCCGCGATCTCTCTCACTCCCCGCGATCTCTCTCACTCCCCGCGATCTCTCATGCCCCGCGATCTCTCTCACTCCCCGCGTTCTCTCTCACTCCCCGCGATCTCACTCACCCCCCGCGATCTCTCTCACTCCCCGCGATCTCTCTCACCCCCCGCGATCTCGCTCACTCCCAGCGATCTCTCTCACACCCCGCGATCTCTCTCACTCCCCGCCGATCTCTCTCACCCCCGCGATCTCTCTCACTCCCCGCGATCTCTCTCACTCCCCGCGATCTCTCTCACCCCCCGCGATCTCTCTCACTCCCCGCGATCTCTCTCACTCCCCGCGAACTCTCTCACTCCCCGCGATCTCTCTCACTCCCCGCGATCTCTCTCACCCCCCGCGATCTCTATCACCCCCGCGATCTCTCTCACTCCCCGCGATCTCTCTCACTCCCCGCGATCTCTCTCACACCCCGCGATCTCTCTCGCGCCCGGCGATCTCTCTCACTCCCGGCGATCTCTCTCACTCCCCGCGATCTCTCACGCCCCGCGATCTCTCTCACTCCCTGCGTTCTCTCTCACTCCCCGCGATCTCACTCACACCCCGCGATCGCTCTCACTCCCCGCGATCTCGCTCACAGCCCAGCGATCTCTCTCACTCCCCGCGAACTCTCTCATCCCCGCGATCTCTCTCACTCCCCGCGATCTCTCTCACCCCCCGCGATCTCTTTCACCCCCCGCGATCTCTCTCACTCCCCGCGATCTCTATCTCTCCCCGCAATCTCCCCCACTCCCCGCGATCTCTCTCACCCCCCGCGATCTCTCTCACCCCCCGCGATCTCTCGCCCCCCCCGCGATCTCTCGCACCACCCGCGATCTCTCTCACTCCCTGCGATCTCTCTCTCCCTTCTCGATCTCTCTCACCCCCCGCGATCTCTCTCACTCCCCGCGATCTCTCTCACACCCCGCGATCTGTCTCACACCCCGCGATCTCTCTCACTCCCCGCGATCTCTCTCACTCCCAGCGATCTCTCTCACTCCCCACGATCTCTCTCACTCCCCGCGATCTCTCTCACTCCCCGCGATCTCTCTCACTCCCCGCGATCTCTCTCACTCCCCTCGATCTCTCTCACTCCCCGCGATCTCTCTCACTCCCCGCGATCTCTCTCACTCCCCGCGATCTCTCTCACTCCCCGCGATCTCTCTCACTCCCCGCGATCTCTCTCACCCCCCGCGATCTCTCTCACTCCCCGCGATCTCTCTCACTCCCCGCGATCGCTCTCACTCCCCGCGACCTCTCTCACCCCCCGCGACCTCTCTCACCCCTCGCGATCTCTCTCGCTCCCCGCGATCTCTCTCACTCCCCGCGATCTCTCTCACCTCGCGCGATCTCTCTCACTCCCCGCGATCTCTCTCACTCCCCGCGATCTCTCTCACCCCCCGCGATCTCTCACACCCCCCGCGATCTCTCACACCCCCCGCGATCTCTCTCACTCCCCGCGATCTCTCTCACTCCCTGCGATCTCTCTCACTCCCCGCGATCTCTCTCACTCCCCGCGATCTCTCTCACTCCCCGCGATCTCTCTCAACCCCCGTGATCTCTCTCACCCCCCGCGATCTCTCACAAGCCCCGCGATCTCTCTCACTCCCCGCGATCTCTCTCACTCCCTGCGATCTCTCTCACTCCCCGCGATCTCTCTCACACCCCGCGATCTCTCTCACTCCCCGCGATCTCTCTCACACCCCGCGATCTCTCTCGCTCCCCGCGATCTCTCTCGCTCCCCGCGATCTCTCTCGCTCCCCGCGATTTCTCTCACTCGCCGCGATCTCTCTCACTCCCCGCGATCTCTCTCACACCCCGCGATCTCTCTCGCTCCCCGCGATCTCTCTCGCTCCCCGCGATCTCTCTCGCCCCCGCGATCTCTCTCGCGCCCCGCGATCTCGCGATCTCTCTCACTCCCGGCGATCTCTCTCACTCCCCGCGATCTCTCATGCCCCGCGATCTCTCTCACTCCCCGCGTTCTCTCTCACTCCCCGCGATCTCACTCACCCCCCCGCAATCTCTCTCACTCCCCGCGATCTCTCTCAACCCCCGCGATCTCGCTCACTCCCAGCGATCTCTCTCACACCCCGCGATCTCTCTCACTCCCCGCGATCTCTCTCACCCCCCGCGATCTCTCTCACTCCCCGCGATCTCTCTCACTCCCCGCGATCTCTCTCACCCCCCGCGATCTCTCTCACTCCCCGCGATCTCTCTCACTCCCCGCGAACTCTCTCACTCCCCGCGATCTCTCTCAACCCCCGCGATCTCCCTCACTCCCCGCGATCTCTCTCACCCCCCCGCGATCTCTCTCACTCCCCGCGATCTCTCTCACTCCCCGCGATCTCTCTCACTCCCCGCGATCTCTCTCACTCCCCGCGATCTCTCTCATCCCCGCGATCTCTCTCACTCCCCGCGATCTCTCTCACTCCCCGCGATCTCTCTCACCCCCCGCGATCTCTCTCACTCCCCGCGATCTCTCTCACTCCCCGCGATCTCTCTCACCCCCCGCGATCTCTCTCACTCCCCGCGATCTCTCTCACTCCCCGCGAACTCTCTCACTCCCCGCGATCTCTCTCAACCCCCGCGATCTCCCTCACTCCCCGCGATCTCTCTCACTCCCCGCGATCTCTCTCACTCCCCGCGATCTCTCTCACTCCCCGCGATCTCTCTCACTCCCCGCGATCTCTCTCATCCCCGCGATCTCTCTCACTCCCCGCGATCTCTCTCACTCCCCGCGATCTCTCTCACTCCCCGCGATCTCTCTGACTCCCCGCGATCTCTCTCACTCCCCGCGATCTCTCTCACTCCCCGCGATCTCTCTCACTCCCCGCGATCTCTCTCACACCCCGCGATCTCTCTCGCTCCCCGCGACCTCTCTCGCTCCCCGCGACCTCTCTCGCCCCCCGCGATCTCTCTCGCCCCCCGCGATCTCTCTCAACCCCCGCGATCTCTCTCACTCCCCGCGATCTCTCTCACTCCCCGCGATCTCTCTCACTCCCCGCGATCTCTCTCAACCCCCGCGATCTCTCTCACTCCCCGCGATCTCTCTCACTCCCCGCGATCTCTCTCACTCCCCGCGATCTCTCTCACTCCCCGCGATCTCTCTCACTCCCCGCGATCTCTCTCACTCCCCGCGATCTCTCTCACCCCCCGCGATATCTCTCACTCCCCGCGATCTCTCTCACTCCCCGCGATCTCTCTCACTCCCCGCGATCTCTCTCACCCCCCGCGATCTCTATCACCCCCGCGATCTCTCTCACTCCCCGCGATCTCTCTCACTCCCCGCGATCTCTCTCACACCCCGCGATCTCTCTCGCGCCCGGCGATCTCTCTCACTCCCGGCGATCTCTCTCACTCCCCGCGATCTCTCACGCCCCGCGATCTCTCTCACTCCCTGCGTTCTCTCTCACTCCCCGCGATCTCACTCACACCCCGCGATCGCTCTCACTCCCCGCGATCTCGCTCACGCCCAGCGATCTCTCTCACTCCCCGCGAACTCTCTCATCCCCGCGATCTCTCTCACTCCCCGCGATCTCTCTCACCCCCCGCGATCTCTTTCACCCCCCGCGATCTCTCTCACTCCCCGCGATCTCTATCTCTCCCCGCAATCTCCCCCACTCCCCGCGATCTCTCTCACCCCCCGCGATCTCTCTCACCCCTCGCGATCTCTCTCACCCCCCGCGATCTCTCGCACCCCCCCGCGATCTCTCGCACCACCCGCGATCTCTCTCACTCCCTGCGATCTCTCTCTCCCTTCTCGATCTCTCTCACCCCCCGCGATCTCTCTCACTCCCCGCGATCTCTCTCACACCCCGCGATCTGTCTCACACCCCGCGATCTCTCTCACTCCCCGCGATCTCTCTCACTCCCAGCGATCTCTCTCACTCCCCACGATCTCTCTCACTCCCCGCGATCTCTCTCACTCCCCGCGATCTCTCTCACTCCCCTCGATCTCTCTCACTCCCCGCGATCTCTCTCACTCCCCGCGATCTCTCTCACTCCCCGCGATCTCTCTCACTCCCCGCGATCTCTCTCACTCCCCGCGATCTCTCTCACCCCCCGCGATCTCTCTCACTCCCCGCGATCTCTCTCACTCCCCGCGATCGCTCTCACTCCCCGCGACCTCTCTCACCCCCCGCGACCTCTCTCACCCCTCGCGATCTCTCTCGCTCCCCGCGATCTCTCTCGCTCCCCGCGATCTCTCTCGCTCCCCGCGAACTCTCTCACTCCCCGCGATCTCTCACAAGCCCCGCGATCTCTCTCACTCCCCGCGATCTCTCTCACACCCCGCGATCTCTCTCACACCCCGCGATCTCTCTCACTCCCCGCGATCTCTCTCGCCCCCCGCGATCTCTCTCGCCTCCCGCGATCTCTCTCGCTCCCCGCGATCTCTCTCGCTCCCCGCGATCTCTCTCGCTCCCCGCGATCTCTCTCCTCCCCGCGATCTCTCTCACCCCCCGCGATCTCTCTCACCCCCCGCGATCTCTCTCACCCCCCGCGATCTCTCTCACCCCCCGCGATCTCTCTCATCCCCGCGATCTCTCTCAGACCCCGCGATCTCTCTCACTCCCCGCGATCTCTCTCACCCCCCGCGATCGCTCTCACCCCCCGCGATCGCTCTTACCCCCCGCGATCTCTCTCACTCCCCGCGATCTCTCTCACCCCCCGCGATCGCTCTTACCCCCCGCGATCTCTCTCACTCCCCGCGATCTCTCTCACTCCCCGCGATCTCTCTCACCCCCCGCGATCTCTCTCATCCCCGCGATCTCTCTCACCCCGCGCGATCTCTCTCACTCCCCGCGATCTCTCTCACGCCCCGCGATCTCTCTCACTCCCCGCGATCTCTCTCACACCCCGCGATCTCTCTCACCCCCCGCGATCTCTCTCACCCCCCGCGATCTCTCTCACTCCCCGCGATCTCTCTCACTCCCCGCGATCTCTCTCACCCCCCGCGATCTCTCTCACCCCCCGCGATCTCTCTCACCCCCCGCGATCTCTCTCACTCCCCCGCGATCTCTCTCACTCCCCGCGATCTCTCTCACTCCCCGCGATCTCTCTCACCCCCCGCGATCTCTCTCACCCCCCGCGATCTCTCTCACCCCCCGCGATCTCTCTCACCCCCCGCGATCTCTCTCACTCCCCGCGATCTCTCTCACTCCCCGCGATCTCTCTCACCCCCCGCGATCTCTCTCACTCCCCGCGATCTCTCTCACTCCCCTCGATCTCTCTCAACCCCGCGATCTCTCTCACCCCCCGCGATCTCTCTCACCCCCCGCGATCTCTCTCACCCCCCGCGATCTCTATCACCCCCCGCGATCTCTCTCACTCCCCGCGATCTCTCTCACTCCCCGCGATCTCTCTCACTCCCCGCGATCTCTCTCACTCCCCGCGATCTCTCTCACTCCCCGCGATCTCTCTCACTCCCCGCGATCTCTCTCACTCCCCGCGATCTCTCTCACTCCCCGCGATCTCTCTCACCCCCGCGATCTCTCTCACTCCCCGCGATCTCTCTCACTCACCGCGATCTCTCTCACTCCCCGCGGTCTCTCTCACTCCCCGCGATCTCTCTCACTCCCCGCGATCTCTCTCACCCCCCGCGATCTCTCTCACTCCCCGCGATCTCTCTCACCCCCCGCGATCTCTCTCACCCCCCGCGATCTCTCTCACTCCCAGCGATCTCTCTCACTCCCCGCGATCTCTCTCACCTCCCGCGATCTCTCTCACTCCCCGCGATCTCTCTCACTCCCCGCGATCTCTCTCACTCCCCGCGATCTCTCTCACTCCCCGCGATCTCTCTCACTCCCCGCGATCTCTCTCACTCCCCGCGATCTGTCTCACTCCCCGCGATCTCTCTCACCCCCCGCGATCTCTCTCACTCCCCGCGATCTCTCACACCCACCGCGATCTCTCTCACTCCCCGCGATCTCTCTCACTCCCCGCGGTCTCTCTCACTCCCCGCGATCTCTCTCACTCCCCGCGGTCTCTCTCACTCCCCGCGATCTCTCTCACTCCCCGCGATCTCTCTCACCCCCCGCGATCTCTCTCAATCCCCGCGATCTCTCTCACCCCCCGCGATCTCTCTCACTCCCCGCGATCTCTCTCACTCCCCGCGATCTCTCTCACCCCCCGCGATTTCTCTCACCCCCCGCGATCTCTCTCACCCCCCGCGATCTCTCTCACCCCCCTCGATCTCTCTCACCCCCCGCGATCGCTCTTACCCCCCGCGATCTCTCTCACTCCCCGCGATCTCTCTCACTCCCCGCGATCTCTCTCACCCCCCGCGATCTCTCTCATCCCCGCGATCTCTCTCACCCCGCGCGATCTCTCTCACTCCCCGCGATCTCTCTCACGCCCCGCGATCTCTCTCACTCCCCGCGATCTCTCTCACACCCCGCGATCTCTCTCACCCCCCGCGATCTCTCTCACCCCCCGCGATCTCTCTCACTCCCCGCGATCTCTCTCACCCCCCGCGATCTCTCTCACCCCCCGCGATCTCTCTCACCCCCCGCGATCTCTCTCACTCCCCGCGATCTCTCTCACTCCCCGCGATCTCTCTCACTCCCCGCGATCTCTCTCACCCCCCGCGATCTCTCTCACCCCCCGCGATCTCTCTCACCCCCCGCGATCTCTCTCACTCCCCGCGATCTCTCTCACTCCCCGCGATCTCTCTCACCCCCCGCGATCTCTCTCACTCCCCGCGATCTCTCTCACTCCCCTCGATCTCTCTCAACCCCGCGATCTCTCTCACCCCCCGCGATCTCTATCACCCCCCGCGATCTCTCTCACTCCCCGCGATCTCTCTCACTCCCCGCGATCTCTCTCACTCCCCGCGATCTCTCTCACTCCCCGCGATCTCTCTCACTCCCCGCGATCTCTCTCACTCCCCGCGATCTCTCTCACTCCCCGCGATCTCTCTCACCCCCGCGATCTCTCTCACTCCCCGCGATCTCTCTCACTCCCCGCGATCTCTCTCACTCCCCGCGGTCTCTCTCACTCCCCGCGATCTCTCTCACTCCCCGCGATCTCTCTCACCCCCCGCGATCTCTCTCACTCCCCGCGATCTCTCTCACCCCCCGCGATCTCTCTCACCCCCCGCGATCTCTCTCACTCCCAGCGATCTCTCTCACTCCCCGCGATCTCTCTCACCTCCCGCGATCTCTCTCACCTCCCGCGATCTCTCTCACTCCCCGCGATCTCTCTCACTCCCCGCGATCTCTCTCACTCCCCGCGATCTCTCTCACTCCCCGCGATCTCTCTCACTCCCCGCGATCTGTCTCACTCCCCGCGATCTCTCTCACCCCCCGCGATCTCTCTCACTCCCCGCGATCTCTCACACCCACCGCGATCTCTCTCACTCCCCGCGATCTCTCTCACTCCCCGCGGTCTCTCTCACTCCCCGCGATCTCTCTCACTCCCCGCGGTCTCTCTCACTCCCCGCGATCTCTCTCACTCCCCGCGATCTCCCTCACCCCCCGCGATCTCTCTCAATCCCCGCGATCTCTCTCACCCCCCGCGATCTCTCTCACTCCCCGCGATCTCTCTCACTCCCCGCGATCTCTCTCACCCCCCGCGATCTCTCTCACCCCCCGCGATCTCTCTCACCCCCCGCGATCTCTCTCACCCCCCTCGATCTCTCTCACCCCCCGCGATCTCTCTCAACCCCCGCGATCTCTCTCACTCCCCGCTATCTCTCTCACTCCCCGCGATCTCTCTCACCCCCCGCGATCTCTCTCACTCCCCGCGATCTCTCTCACTCCCCGCGATCTCTCTCACTCCCCGCGATCTCTCTCACTCCCCGCGATCTCTCTCACTCCCCGCGATCTCCCTCACTCCCTGCGATCTCTCTCACACCCCGCGATCTCTCTCACACCCCGCGATCTCTCTCACTCCCCGCGATCTCTCTCAACCCCCGCGATCTCTCTCACTCCCCGCGATCTCTCTCACTCCCCGCGATCTCTCTCACCCCCCGCGATCTCTCTCACCCCCCGCGATCTCTCTCACTCCCCGCGATCTCTCTCACCCCCGCGATCTCTCTGACCCCCTGCGATCTCTCTCACCCCCCGCGATCGCTCTCACGCCACGCGATCTCTCTCACTCCCCGCGGCCTCTCTCACTCCCCGCGATCTCTCTCACCGCCCGTGATCTCTCTCACCGCCCGTGATCTCTCTCACTCCCCGCGATCTCTCTCACTCCCCGCGATCTCTCTGACCCCCCGCGATCTCTCTCACTCCCCGCGATCGCTCTCACGCCACGCGATCCCTCTCACTCCCCGCGATCTCTCTCAACCCCCGCGATCTCTCTCACCCCCCGCGATCTCTCTCACTCCCCGCGATCTCTCTCACTCCCCGCGATCTCTCTCACTCCCCGCGATCTCTCGCACTCCCCGCGATCTCTCTCACACCCCGCGATCTCTCTCACACCCCGCGATCTCTCTCACTCCCCGCGATCTCTCTCAACCCCCGCGATCTCTCTCACTCCCCGCGATCTCTCTCACTCCCCGCGATCTCTCTCATCCCCCGCGATCTCTCTCACCCCCCGCGATCTCTCTCACTCCCCGCGATCTCTCTCACCCCCGCGATCTCTCTCACCCCCGCGATCTCTCTCACCCCCGCGATCTCTCTGACCCCCTGCGATCTCTCTCACCCCCCGCGATCTCTCTCACTCCCCGCGGCCTCTCTCACTCCCCGCGATCTCTCTCACCGCCCGTGATCTCTCTCACCGCCCGTGATCTCTCTCACTCCCCGCGATCTCTCTCACTCCCCGCGATCTCTCTGACCCCCCGCGATCTCTCTCACTCCCCGCGATCTCTCTCATTCCCCGCGATCTCTCTCACTCCCCGCGATCTCTCTCACTCCCCGCGATCTCTCTCAACCCCCGCGATCTCTCTCACCCCCCGCGATCTCTCTCACTCCCCGCGATCTCTCTCATTCCCCGCGATCTCTCTCACTCCCCGCGATCTCTCTCACTCCCCGCGATCTCTCTCACGCCACGCGATCTCTCTCAATCCCCGCGATCTCTCTCACCCCCCGCGATCTCTCTCACTCCCCGCGAACTCTCTCAACCCCCGCGATCTCTCTCACTCCCTGCGATCTCTCTCTCTCCCCGCGATCTCTCTCTCTCCCCGCGATCTCTCTCACCCCCCGCGATCTCTCTCATCCCCGCGATCTCTCTCACCCCCCGCGATCTCTCTCACCCCCGCGATCTCTCTCACCCCCCGCGATCGCTCTGACCCCCCGCGTTCTCTCTCACCACCCGCGATCTCTCTCACCCCCCGCGATTTCTCCACCCCCCGCGATCTCTCTCACCCCCCGCGATCTCTCTCACTCCCCGCGATCTCTCTCACCCCCCGCGATCTCTCTCACCCCCCGCGATCTCTCTCACTCCCCGCGATCTCTCTCACCTCCCGCGATCTCTCTCACTCCCCGCGATCTCTCTCACCCCCCGCGATCTCTCTCACCTCCCGCGATCTCTCTCACTCCCCGCGATCTCTCTCACTCCCCGCGATCTCTCTCACTCCCCGCGATCTCTCTCACACCCCGCGATGTCTCTCACTCCCCGCGATCTCTCTCACTCCCCGCGATCTCTCTCACTCCCCGCGATCTCTCTCACTCCCCGCGACCTCTCTCAACCCCCGCGACCTCTCTCGCCCCTCGCGATCTCTCTCGCTCCCCGTGATCTCTCTCACTCCCCGCGATCTCTCTCACCTCGCGCGATCTCTCTCACTCCCCGCGATCTCACGCACCCCCCGCGATCTCTCTCACTCCCCGCGAACTCTCTCACTCCCCGCGATCTCTCACAAGCCCCGCGATCTCTCTCACTCCCCGCGATCTCTCTCACACCCCGCGATCTCTCTCACTCCCCGCGATCTCTCTCACACCCCGCGATCTCTCTCACTCCCCGCGATCTCTCTCACCGCGATCTCTCTCGCTCCCCGCGATCTCTCTCGCTCCCCGCGATCTCTCTCCCTCCCCGCGATCTCTCTCACTCCCCGCGATCTCTCTCACACCCCGCGATCTCTCTCGCTCCCCGCGATCTCTCTCGCACCCCGCGATCTCTCTCGCCACCCGCGATCTCTCTCACTCCCCGCGATCTCTCTCGCCCCCCGCGATCTCTCTCGCCCCCCGCGATCTCCCTCGCTCCCCGCGATCTCTCTAGCTCCCCGCGATCTCTCTCGCTCCCCGCGATCTCTCTCTCTCCCCGCGATCTCTCTCACCCCCCGCGATCTCTCTCGCTCCCCGCGATCTCTCTCGCTCCTCGCGATCTCTCTCTCTCCCCGCGATCTCTCTCACCCCCCGCGATCTCTCTCATCCCCGCGATCTCTCTCACCCCCCGCGATCTCTCTCACCCCCGCGATCTCTCTCACCCCCGCGATCTCTCTCACCCCCCGCGATCTCTCTCACTCCCCGCGATCTCTCTCACTCCCCGCGATCTCTCTCACCCCCCGCGATCTCTCTCACTCCCCGCGATCTCTCTCAGTCCCCGCGATCTCTCTCACTCCCCACGATCTCTCTCACCCCCCGCGATCTCTCTCACCCCCCGCGATCTCTCTCACCCCCCGCGATCTCTCTCACCCCCCGCGATCTCTCTAACTCCCCGCGATCGCTCTCACGCCACGCGATCACTCTCACTCCCCGCGATCTCTCTCAACCCCCGCGATCTCTCTCACCCCCCGCGATCTCTCTCATTCCCCGCGATCTCTCTCACTCCCCGCGATCTCTCTCACTCCCCGCGATCTCTCTCACGCCACGCGATCTCTCTCAATCCCCGCGATCTCTCTCACCCCCCGCGATCTCTCTCACTCCCCGCGAACTCTCTCTCTCCCCGCGATCTCTCTCACTCCCCGCGATCTCTCTCTCTCCCCGCGATCTCTCTCTCTCCCCGCGATCTCTCTCACCCCCCGCGATCTCTCTCATCCCCGCGATCTCTCTCACCCCCCGCGATCTCTCTCACCCCCGCGATCTCTCTCACCCCCCGCGATCGCTCTGACCCCCCGCGTTCTCTCTCACCACCCGCGATCTCTCTCACCCCCCGCGATCTCTCCACTCCCCGCGATCTCTCTCACTCCCCGCGATCTCTCTCACACCCCGCGATCTCTCTCACCCCCCGCGATCTCTCTCACTCCCCGCGATCTCTCTCACCTCCCGCGATCTCTCTCACTCCCCGCGATCTCTCTCACCCCCCGCGATCTCTCTCACCTCCCGCGATCTCTCTCACTCCCCGTGATCTCTCACAAGCCCCGCGATCTCTCTCACTCCCCGCGATCTCTCTCACACCCCGCGATCTCTCTCACTCCCCGCGATCTCTCTCACACCCCGCGATCTCTCTCACTCCCCGCGATCTCTCTCACCGCGATCTCTCTCGCTCCCCGCGATCTCTCTCGCTCCCCGCGATCTCTCTCGCTCCCCGCGATCTCTCTCACTCCCCGCGATCTCTCTCACACCCCGCGATCTCTCTCGCTCCCCGCGATCTCTCTCGCACCCCGCGATCTCTCTCGCCACCCGCGATCTCTCTCGCTCCCCGCGATCTCTCTCGCACCCCGCGATCTCTCTCGCTCCCCGCGATCTCTCTCGCACCCCGCGATCTCTCTCGCCCCCCGCGATCTCTCTCGCCCCCCGCGATCTCCCTCGCTCCCCGCGATCTCTCTCGCTCCCCGCGATCTCTCTCGCTCCCCGCGATCTCTCTCGCTCCTCGCGATCTCTCTCTCTCCCCGCGATCTCTCTCACCCCCCGCGATCTCTCTCACTCCCCGCGATCTCACGCACCCCCCGCGATCTCTCTCACTCCCCGCGAACTCTCTCACTCCCCGCGATCTCTCACAAGCCCCGCGATCTCTCTCACTCCCCGCGATCTCTCTCACACCCCGCGATCTCTCTCACTCCCCGCGATCTCTCTCACACCCCGCGATCTCTCTCACTCCCCGCGATCTCTCTCACCGCGATCTCTCTCGCTCCCCGCGATCTCTCTCGCTCCCCGCGATCTCTCTCCCTCCCCGCGATCTCTCTCACTCCCCGCGATCTCTCTCACACCCCGCGATCTCTCTCGCTCCCCGCGATCTCTCTCGCACCCCGCGATCTCTCTCGCCACCCGCGATCTCTCTCACTCCCCGCGATCTCTCTCACACCCCGCGATCTCTCTCGCTCCCCGCGATCTCTCTCGCTCCCCGCGATCTCTCTCGCCCCCCGCGATCTCTCTCGCCCCCCGCGATCTCCCTCGCTCCCCGCGATCTCTCTAGCTCCCCGCGATCTCTCTCGCTCCCCGCGATCTCTCTCTCTCCCCGCGATCTCTCTCACCCCCCGCGATCTCTCTCGCTCCCCGCGATCTCTCTCGCTCCTCGCGATCTCTCTCTCTCCCCGCGATCTCTCTCACCCCCCGCGATCTCTCTCATCCCCGCGATCTCTCTCACCCCCCGCGATCTCTCTCACCCCCGCGATCTCTCTCACCCCCGCGATCTCTCTCACCCCCCGCGATCTCTCTCACTCCCCGCGATCTCTCTCACTCCCCGCGATCTCTCTCACCCCCCGCGATCTCTCTCACTCCCCGCGATCTCTCTCAGTCCCCGCGATCTCTCTCACTCCCCACGATCTCTCTCACCCCCCGCGATCTCTCTCACCCCCCGCGATCTCTCTCACCCCCCGCGATCTCTCTCACCCCCCGCGATCTCTCTAACTCCCCGCGATCGCTCTCACGCCACGCGATCACTCTCACTCCCCGCGATCTCTCTCAACCCCCGCGATCTCTCTCACCCCCCGCGATCTCTCTCATTCCCCGCGATCTCTCTCACTCCCCGTGATCTCTCTCACTCCCCGCGATCTCTCTCACGCCACGCGATCTCTCTCAATCCCCGCGATCTCTCTCACCCCCCGCGATCTCTCTCACTCCCCGCGAACTCTCTCTCTCCCCGCGATCTCTCTCACTCCCCGCGATCTCTCTCACCCCCCGCGATCTCTCTCATCCCCGCGATCTCTCTCACCCCCCGCGATCTCTCTCACCCCCGCGATCTCTCTCACCCCCCGCGATCGCTCTGACCCCCCGCGTTCTCTCTCACCACCCGCGATCTCTCTCACCCCCCGCGATCTCTCCACTCCCCGCGATCTCTCTCACTCCCCGCGATCTCTCTCACCCCCCGCGATCTCTCTCACACCCCGCGATCTCTCTCGCTCCCCGCGATCTCTCTCGCACCCCGCGATCTCTCTCGCCCCCCGCGATCTCTCTCGCCCCCCGCGATCTCCCTCGCTCCCCGCGATCTCCCTCGCTCCCCGCGATCTCTCTCGCTCCCCGCGATCTCTCTCGCTCCTCGCGATCTCTCTCTCTCCCCGCGATCTCTCTCGCCCCCCGCGATCTCTCTCGCTCCCCGCGATCTCTCTCGCTCCCCGCGATCTCTCTCGCTCCTCGCGATCTCTCTCTCTCCCCGCGATCTCTCTCACCCCCCGCGATCTCTCTCACCCCCCGCGATCTCTCTCATCCCCGCGATCTCTCTCACCCCCGCGATCTCTCTCACCCCCGCGATCTCTCTCACCCCCCGCGATCTCTCTCACTCCCCGCGATCTCTCTCACTCCCCGCGATCTCTCTCACCCCCCGCGATCTCTCTCACTCCCCGCGATCTCTCTCACTCCCCGCGATCTCTCTCACTCCCCGCGATCTCTCTCACCCCCCGCGATCTCTCTCACCCCCCGCGATCTCTCTCACCCCCCGCGATCTCTCTCACCCCCCGCGATCTCTCTCACCCCCCGCGATCTCTCTCACCCCCCGCGATCTCTCTCACCCCCCGCGATCTCTCTCATCCCCGCGATCTCTCTCACACCCCGCGATCTCTCTCACTCCCCGCGATCTCTCTCACCCCCCGCGATCGCTCTCACCCCCCGCGATCTCTCTCACTCCCCGCGATCTCTCTCACCCCCCGCGATCGCTCTTAGCCCCGCGATCTCTCTCACTCCCCGCGATCTCTCTCACCCCCCGCGATCTCTCTCACCCCCCGCAATCTCTCTCATCCCCGCGATCTCTCTCACCCCCCGCGATCGCTCTTAGCCCCGCGATCTCTCTCACTCCCCGCGATCTCTCTCACCCCCCGCGATCTCTCTCACCCCCCGCAATCTCTCTCATCCCCGCGATCTCTCTCACCCCGTGCGATCTCTCTCACTCCCCGCGATCTCTCTCACCCCCCGCGATCTCTCTCACCCCCCGCGATCTCTCTCACCCCCCGCGATCTCTCTCACTCCCCGCGATCTCTCTCACCCCCCGCGATCTCTCTCACCCCCCGCGATCTCTCTCACCCCCCGCGATCTCTCTCACTCCCCGCGATCTCTCTCACACCCCGCGATCTCTCTCACTCCCCGCGATCTCTCTCACTCCCCGCGATCTCTCTCACCCCCCGCGATCTCTCTCACCCCCCGCGATCTCTCTCACCCCCCGCGATCTCTCTCACTCCCCGCGATCTCTCTCACACCCCGCGATCTCTCTCACCCCCCGCGATCTCTCTCACCCCCCGCGATCTCCCTCGCTCCCCGCGATCTCTCTAGCTCCCCGCGATCTCTCTCGCTCCCCGCGATCTCTCTCTCTCCCCGCGATCTCTCTCACCCCCCGCGATCTCTCTCGCTCCCCGCGATCTCTCTCGCTCCTCGCGATCTCTCTCTCTCCCCGCGATCTCTCTCACCCCCCGCGATCTCTCTCATCCCCGCGATCTCTCTCACCCCCCGCGATCTCTCTCACCCCCGCGATCTCTCTCACCCCCGCGATCTCTCTCACCCCCGCGATCTCTCTCACCCCCCGCGATCTCTCTCACTCCCCGCGATCTCTCTCACTCCCCGCGATCTCTCTCACCCCCCGCGATCTCTCTCACTCCCCGCGATCTCTCTCAGTCCCCGCGATCTCTCTCACTCCCCACGATCTCTCTCACCCCCCGCGATCTCTCTCACCCCCCGCGATCTCTCTCACCCCCCGCGATCTCTCTCACCCCCCGCGATCTCTCTAACTCCCCGCGATCGCTCTCACGCCACGCGATCACTCTCACTCCCCGCGATCTCTCTCAACCCCCGCGATCTCTCTCACCCCCCGCGATCTCTCTCATTCCCCGCGATCTCTCTCACTCCCCGCGATCTCTCTCACTCCCCGCGATCTCTCTCACGCCACGCGATCTCTCTCAATCCCCGCGATCTCTCTCACCCCCCGCGATCTCTCTCACTCCCCGCGAACTCTCTCTCTCCCCGCGATCTCTCTCACTCCCCGCGATCTCTCTCTCTCCCCGCGATCTCTCTCTCTCCCCGCGATCTCTCTCACCCCCCGCGATCTCTCTCATCCCCGCGATCTCTCTCACCCCCCGCGATCTCTCTCACCCCCGCGATCTCTCTCACCCCCCGCGATCGCTCTGACCCCCCGCGTTCTCTCTCACCACCCGCGATCTCTCTCACCCCCCGCGATCTCTCCACTCCCCGCGATCTCTCTCACTCCCCGCGATCTCTCTCACCCCCCGCGATCTCTCTCACCCCCCGCGATCTCTCTCACTCCCCGCGATCTCTCTCACCTCCCGCGATCTCTCTCACTCCCCGCGATCTCTCTCACCCCCCGCGATCTCTCTCACCTCCCGCGATCTCTCTCACTCCCCGTGATCTCTCACAAGCCCCGCGATCTCTCTCACTCCCCGCGATCTCTCTCACACCCCGCGATCTCTCTCACTCCCCGCGATCTCTCTCACACCCCGCGATCTCTCTCACTCCCCGCGATCTCTCTCACCGCGATCTCTCTCGCTCCCCGCGATCTCTCTCGCTCCCCGCGATCTCTCTCACTCCCCGCGATCTCTCTCACTCCCCGCGATCTCTCTCACACCCCGCGATCTCTCTCGCTCCCCGCGATCTCTCTCGCACCCCGCGATCTCTCTCGCCACCCGCGATCTCTCTCGCCACCCGCGATCTCTCTCGCTCCCCGCGATCTCTCTCGCACCCCGCGATCTCTCTCGCTCCCCGCGATCTCTCTCACCCCCCGCGATCTCTCTCACCCCCCGCGATCTCTCTCACCCCCCGCGATCTCTCTAACTCCCCGCGATCGCTCTCACGCCACGCGATCACTCTCACTCCCCGCGATCTCTCTCAACCCCCGCGATCTCTCTCACCTCCCGCGATCTCTCTCATTCCCCGCGATCTCTCTCACTCCCCGCGATCTCTCTCACTCCCCGCGATCTCTCTCACGCCACGCGATCTCTCTCAATCCCCGCGATCTCTCTCACCCCCCGCGATCTCTCTCACTCCCCGCGAACTCTCTCTCTCCCCGCGATCTCTCTCACTCCCCGCGATCTCTCTCTCTCCCCGCGATCTCTCTCTCTCCCCGCGATCTCTCTCACCCCCCGCGATCTCTCTCATCCCCGCGATCTCTCTCACCCCCCGCGATCTCTCTCACCCCCGCGATCTCTCTCACCCCCCGCGATCGCTCTGACCCCCCGCGTTCTCTCTCACCACCCGCGATCTCTCTCACCCCCCGCGATCTCTCCACTCCCCGCGATCTCTCTCACTCCCCGCGATCTCTCTCACCCCCCGCGATCTCTCTCACCCCCCGCGATCTCTCTCACTCCCCGCGATCTCTCTCACCTCCCGCGATCTCTCTCACTCCCCGCGATCTCTCTCACCCCCCGCGATCTCTCTCACCTCCCGCGATCTCTCTCACTCCCCGTGATCTCTCACAAGCCCCGCGATCTCTCTCACTCCCCGCGATCTCTCTCACACCCCGCGATCTCTCTCACTCCCCGCGATCTCTCTCACACCCCGCGATCTCTCTCACTCCCCGCGATCTCTCTCACCGCGATCTCTCTCGCTCCCCGCGATCTCTCTCGCTCCCCGCGATCTCTCTCACTCCCCGCGATCTCTCTCACTCCCCGCGATCTCTCTCACACCCCGCGATCTCTCTCGCTCCCCGCGATCTCTCTCGCACCCCGCGATCTCTCTCGCCACCCGCGATCTCTCTCGCTCCCCGCGATCTCTCTCGCACCCCGCGATCTCTCTCGCTCCCCGCGATCTCTCTCGCCCCCCGCGATCTCTCTCGCCCCCCGCGATCTCTCTCGCCCCCCGCGATCTCCCTCGCTCCCCGCGATCTCTCTCGCTCCCCGCGATCTCTCTCGCTCCCCGCGATCTCTCTCGCTCCTCGCGATCTCTCTCTCTCCCCGCGATCTCTCTCACCCCCCGCGATCTCTCTCACTCCCCGCGATCTCACGCACCCCCCGCGATCTCTCTCACTCCCCGCGAACTCTCTCACTCCCCGCGATCTCTCACAAGCCCCGCGATCTCTCTCACTCCCCGCGATCTCTCTCACACCCCGCGATCTCTCTCACTCCCCGCGATCTCTCTCACACCCCGCGATCTCTCTCACTCCCCGCGATCTCTCTCACCGCGATCTCTCTCGCTCCCCGCGATCTCTCTCGCTCCCCGCGATCTCTCTCCCTCCCCGCGATCTCTCTCACTCCCCGCGATCTCTCTCACCCCCCGCGATCTCTCTCACTCCCCGCGATCTCTCTCACCTCCCGCGATCTCTCTCACTCCCCGCGATCTCTCTCACCCCCCGCGATCTCTCTCACCTCCCGCGATCTCTCTCACTCCCCGTGATCTCTCACAAGCCCCGCGATCTCTCTCACTCCCCGCGATCTCTCTCACACCCCGCGATCTCTCTCACTCCCCGCGATCTCTCTCACACCCCGCGATCTCTCTCACTCCCCGCGATCTCTCTCACCGCGATCTCTCTCGCTCCCCGCGATCTCTCTCGCTCCCCGCGATCTCTCTCGCTCCCCGCGATCTCTCTCACTCCCCGCGATCTCTCTCACACCCCGCGATCTCTCTCGCTCCCCGCGATCTCTCTCGCACCCCGCGATCTCTCTCGCCACCCGCGATCTCTCTCGCTCCCCGCGATCTCTCTCGCACCCCGCGATCTCTCTCGCTCCCCGCGATCTCTCTCGCACCCCGCGATCTCTCTCGCCCCCCGCGATCTCTCTCGCCCCCCGCGATCTCCCTCGCTCCCCGCGATCTCTCTCGCTCCCCGCGATCTCTCTCGCTCCCCGCGATCTCTCTCGCTCCTCGCGATCTCTCTCTCTCCCCGCGATCTCTCTCACCCCCCGCGATCTCTCTCACTCCCCGCGATCTCACGCACCCCCCGCGATCTCTCTCACTCCCCGCGAACTCTCTCACTCCCCGCGATCTCTCACAAGCCCCGCGATCTCTCTCACTCCCCGCGATCTCTCTCACACCCCGCGATCTCTCTCACTCCCCGCGATCTCTCTCACACCCCGCGATCTCTCTCACTCCCCGCGATCTCTCTCACCGCGATCTCTCTCGCTCCCCGCGATCTCTCTCGCTCCCCGCGATCTCTCTCCCTCCCCGCGATCTCTCTCACTCCCCGCGATCTCTCTCACACCCCGCGATCTCTCTCGCTCCCCGCGATCTCTCTCGCACCCCGCGATCTCTCTCGCCACCCGCGATCTCTCTCACTCCCCGCGATCTCTCTCACACCCCGCGATCTCTCTCGCTCCCCGCGATCTCTCTCGCTCCCCGCGATCTCTCTCGCCCCCCGCGATCTCTCTCGCCCCCCGCGATCTCCCTCGCTCCCCGCGATCTCTCTAGCTCCCCGCGATCTCTCTCGCTCCCCGCGATCTCTCTCTCTCCCCGCGATCTCTCTCACCCCCCGCGATCTCTCTCGCTCCCCGCGATCTCTCTCGCTCCTCGCGATCTCTCTCTCTCCCCGCGATCTCTCTCACCCCCCGCGATCTCTCTCATCCCCGCGATCTCTCTCACCCCCCGCGATCTCTCTCACCCCCGCGATCTCTCTCACCCCCGCGATCTCTCTCACCCCCCGCGATCTCTCTCACTCCCCGCGATCTCTCTCACTCCCCGCGATCTCTCTCACCCCCCGCGATCTCTCTCACTCCCCGCGATCTCTCTCAGTCCCCGCGATCTCTCTCACTCCCCACGATCTCTCTCACCCCCCGCGATCTCTCTCACCCCCCGCGATCTCTCTCACCCCCCGCGATCTCTCTCACCCCCCGCGATCTCTCTAACTCCCCGCGATCGCTCTCACGCCACGCGATCACTCTCACTCCCCGCGATCTCTCTCAACCCCCGCGATCTCTCTCACCCCCCGCGATCTCTCTCATTCCCCGCGATCTCTCTCACTCCCCGTGATCTCTCTCACTCCCCGCGATCTCTCTCACGCCACGCGATCTCTCTCAATCCCCGCGATCTCTCTCACCCCCCGCGATCTCTCTCACTCCCCGCGAACTCTCTCTCTCCCCGCGATCTCTCTCACTCCCCGCGATCTCTCTCACCCCCCGCGATCTCTCTCATCCCCGCGATCTCTCTCACCCCCCGCGATCTCTCTCACCCCCGCGATCTCTCTCACCCCCCGCGATCGCTCTGACCCCCCGCGTTCTCTCTCACCACCCGCGATCTCTCTCACCCCCCGCGATCTCTCCACTCCCCGCGATCTCTCTCACTCCCCGCGATCTCTCTCACCCCCCGCGATCTCTCTCACACCCCGCGATCTCTCTCGCTCCCCGCGATCTCTCTCGCACCCCGCGATCTCTCTCGCCCCCCGCGATCTCTCTCGCCCCCCGCGATCTCCCTCGCTCCCCGCGATCTCCCTCGCTCCCCGCGATCTCTCTCGCTCCCCGCGATCTCTCTCGCTCCTCGCGATCTCTCTCTCTCCCCGCGATCTCTCTCGCCCCCCGCGATCTCTCTCGCTCCCCGCGATCTCTCTCGCTCCCCGCGATCTCTCTCGCTCCTCGCGATCTCTCTCTCTCCCCGCGATCTCTCTCACCCCCCGCGATCTCTCTCACCCCCCGCGATCTCTCTCATCCCCGCGATCTCTCTCACCCCCGCGATCTCTCTCACCCCCGCGATCTCTCTCACCCCCCGCGATCTCTCTCACTCCCCGCGATCTCTCTCACTCCCCGCGATCTCTCTCACCCCCCGCGATCTCTCTCACCCCCCGCGATCTCTCTCACCCCCCGCGATCTCTCTCACCCCCCGCGATCTCTCTCACCCCCCGCGATCTCTCTCACCCCCCGCGATCTCTCTCATCCCCGCGATCTCTCTCACACCCCGCGATCTCTCTCACTCCCCGCGATCTCTCTCACCCCCCGCGATCGCTCTCACCCCCCGCGATCTCTCTCACTCCCCGCGATCTCTCTCACCCCCCGCGATCGCTCTTAGCCCCGCGATCTCTCTCACTCCCCGCGATCTCTCTCACCCCCCGCGATCTCTCTCACCCCCCGCAATCTCTCTCATCCCCGCGATCTCTCTCACCCCCCGCGATCGCTCTTAGCCCCGCGATCTCTCTCACTCCCCGCGATCTCTCTCACCCCCCGCGATCTCTCTCACCCCCCGCAATCTCTCTCATCCCCGCGATCTCTCTCACCCCGTGCGATCTCTCTCACTCCCCGCGATCTCTCTCACCCCCCGCGATCTCTCTCACCCCCCGCGATCTCTCTCACCCCCCGCGATCTCTCTCACTCCCCGCGATCTCTCTCACCCCCCGCGATCTCTCTCACCCCCCGCGATCTCTCTCACCCCCCGCGATCTCTCTCACTCCCCGCGATCTCTCTCACACCCCGCGATCTCTCTCACTCCCCGCGATCTCTCTCACTCCCCGCGATCTCTCTCACCCCCCGCGATCTCTCTCACCCCCCGCGATCTCTCTCACCCCCCGCGATCTCTCTCACTCCCCGCGATCTCTCTCACACCCCGCGATCTCTCTCACCCCCCGCGATCTCTCTCACCCCCCGCGATCTCCCTCGCTCCCCGCGATCTCTCTAGCTCCCCGCGATCTCTCTCGCTCCCCGCGATCTCTCTCTCTCCCCGCGATCTCTCTCACCCCCCGCGATCTCTCTCGCTCCCCGCGATCTCTCTCGCTCCTCGCGATCTCTCTCTCTCCCCGCGATCTCTCTCACCCCCCGCGATCTCTCTCATCCCCGCGATCTCTCTCACCCCCCGCGATCTCTCTCACCCCCGCGATCTCTCTCACCCCCGCGATCTCTCTCACCCCCGCGATCTCTCTCACCCCCCGCGATCTCTCTCACTCCCCGCGATCTCTCTCACTCCCCGCGATCTCTCTCACCCCCCGCGATCTCTCTCACTCCCCGCGATCTCTCTCAGTCCCCGCGATCTCTCTCACTCCCCACGATCTCTCTCACCCCCCGCGATCTCTCTCACCCCCCGCGATCTCTCTCACCCCCCGCGATCTCTCTCACCCCCCGCGATCTCTCTAACTCCCCGCGATCGCTCTCACGCCACGCGATCACTCTCACTCCCCGCGATCTCTCTCACCCCCCGCGATCTCTCTCATTCCCCGCGATCTCTCTCACTCCCCGCGATCTCTCTCACTCCCCGCGATCTCTCTCACGCCACGCGATCTCTCTCAATCCCCGCGATCTCTCTCACCCCCCGCGATCTCTCTCACTCCCCGCGAACTCTCTCTCTCCCCGCGATCTCTCTCACTCCCCGCGATCTCTCTCTCTCCCCGCGATCTCTCTCTCTCCCCGCGATCTCTCTCACCCCCCGCGATCTCTCTCATCCCCGCGATCTCTCTCACCCCCCGCGATCTCTCTCACCCCCGCGATCTCTCTCACCCCCCGCGATCGCTCTGACCCCCCGCGTTCTCTCTCACCACCCGCGATCTCTCTCACCCCCCGCGATCTCTCCACTCCCCGCGATCTCTCTCACTCCCCGCGATCTCTCTCACCCCCCGCGATCTCTCTCACCCCCCGCGATCTCTCTCACTCCCCGCGATCTCTCTCACCTCCCGCGATCTCTCTCACTCCCCGCGATCTCTCTCACCCCCCGCGATCTCTCTCACCTCCCGCGATCTCTCTCACTCCCCGTGATCTCTCACAAGCCCCGCGATCTCTCTCACTCCCCGCGATCTCTCTCACACCCCGCGATCTCTCTCACTCCCCGCGATCTCTCTCACACCCCGCGATCTCTCTCACTCCCCGCGATCTCTCTCACCGCGATCTCTCTCGCTCCCCGCGATCTCTCTCGCTCCCCGCGATCTCTCTCACTCCCCGCGATCTCTCTCACTCCCCGCGATCTCTCTCACACCCCGCGATCTCTCTCGCTCCCCGCGATCTCTCTCGCACCCCGCGATCTCTCTCGCCACCCGCGATCTCTCTCGCCACCCGCGATCTCTCTCGCTCCCCGCGATCTCTCTCACACCCCGCGATCTCTCTCGCTCCCCGCGATCTCTCTCACCCCCCGCGATCTCTCTCACCCCCCGCGATCTCTCTCACCCCCCGCGATCTCTCTAACTCCCCGCGATCGCTCTCACGCCACGCGATCACTCTCACTCCCCGCGATCTCTCTCAACCCCCGCGATCTCTCTCACCCCCCGCGATCTCTCTCATTCCCCGCGATCTCTCTCACTCCCCGCGATCTCTCTCACTCCCCGCGATCTCTCTCACGCCACGCGATCTCTCTCAATCCCCGCGATCTCTCTCACCCCCCGCGATCTCTCTCACTCCCCGCGAACTCTCTCTCTCCCCGCGATCTCTCTCACTCCCCGCGATCTCTCTCTCTCCCCGCGATCTCTCTCTCTCCCCGCGATCTCTCTCACCCCCCGCGATCTCTCTCATCCCCGCGATCTCTCTCACCCCCCGCGATCTCTCTCACCCCCGCGATCTCTCTCACCCCCCGCGATCGCTCTGACCCCCCGCGTTCTCTCTCACCACCCGCGATCTCTCTCACCCCCCGCGATCTCTCCACTCCCCGCGATCTCTCTCACTCCCCGCGATCTCTCTCACCCCCCGCGATCTCTCTCACCCCCCGCGATCTCTCTCACTCCCCGCGATCTCTCTCACCTCCCGCGATCTCTCTCACTCCCCGCGATCTCTCTCACCCCCCGCGATCTCTCTCACCTCCCGCGATCTCTCTCACTCCCCGTGATCTCTCACAAGCCCCGCGATCTCTCTCACTCCCCGCGATCTCTCTCACACCCCGCGATCTCTCTCACTCCCCGCGATCTCTCTCACACCCCGCGATCTCTCTCACTCCCCGCGATCTCTCTCACCGCGATCTCTCTCGCTCCCCGCGATCTCTCTCGCTCCCCGCGATCTCTCTCACTCCCCGCGATCTCTCTCACTCCCCGCGATCTCTCTCACACCCCGCGATCTCTCTCGCTCCCCGCGATCTCTCTCGCACCCCGCGATCTCTCTCGCCACCCGCGATCTCTCTCGCTCCCCGCGATCTCTCTCGCACCCCGCGATCTCTCTCGCTCCCCGCGATCTCTCTCGCCCCCCGCGATCTCTCTCGCCCCCCGCGATCTCTCTCGCCCCCCGCGATCTCCCTCGCTCCCCGCGATCTCTCTCGCTCCCCGCGATCTCTCTCGCTCCCCGCGATCTCTCTCGCTCCTCGCGATCTCTCTCTCTCCCCGCGATCTCTCTCACCCCCCGCGATCTCTCTCACTCCCCGCGATCTCACGCACCCCCCGCGATCTCTCTCACTCCCCGCGAACTCTCTCACTCCCCGCGATCTCTCACAAGCCCCGCGATCTCTCTCACTCCCCGCGATCTCTCTCACACCCCGCGATCTCTCTCACTCCCCGCGATCTCTCTCACACCCCGCGATCTCTCTCACTCCCCGCGATCTCTCTCACCGCGATCTCTCTCGCTCCCCGCGATCTCTCTCGCTCCCCGCGATCTCTCTCCCTCCCCGCGATCTCTCTCACTCCCCGCGATCTCTCTCACACCCCGCGATCTCTCTCGCTCCCCGCGATCTCTCTCGCTCCCCGCGATCTCTCTCGCTCCCCGCGATCTCTCTCGCTCCTCGCGATCTCTCTCTCTCCCCGCGATCTCTCTCACCCCCCGCGATCTCTCTCATCCCCGCGATCTCTCTCACCCCCCGCGATCTCTCTCACCCCCGCGATCTCTCTCACCCCCGCGATCTCTCTCACCCCCCGCGATCTCTCTCACTCCCCGCGATCTCTCTCACTCCCCGCGATCTCTCTCACCCCCCGCGATCTCTCTCACTCCCCGCGATCTCTCTCAGTCCCCGCGATCTCTCTCACTCCCCACGATCTCTCTCACCCCCCGCGATCTCTCTCACCCCCCGCGATCTCTCTCACCCCCCGCGATCTCTCTCACCCCCCGCGATCTCTCTAACTCCCCGCGATCGCTCTCACGCCACGCGATCACTCTCACTCCCCGCGATCTCTCTCAACCCCCGCGATCTCTCTCACCCCCCGCGATCTCTCTCATTCCCCGCGATCTCTCTCACTCCCCGTGATCTCTCTCACTCCCCGCGATCTCTCTCACGCCACGCGATCTCTCTCAATCCCCGCGATCTCTCTCACCCCCCGCGATCTCTCTCACTCCCCGCGAACTCTCTCTCTCCCCGCGATCTCTCTCACTCCCCGCGATCTCTCTCTCTCCCCGCGATCTCTCTCTCTCCCCGCGATCTCTCTCACCCCCCGCGATCTCTCTCATCCCCGCGATCTCTCTCACCCCCCGCGATCTCTCTCACCCCCGCGATCTCTCTCACCCCCGCGATCTCTCTCACCCCCCGCGATCGCTCTGACCCCCCGCGTTCTCTCTCACCACCCGCGATCTCTCTCACCCCCCGCGATCTCTCCACTCCCCGCGATCTCTCTCACTCCCCGCGATCTCTCTCACCCCCCGCGATCTCTCTCACCCCCCGCGATCTCTCTCACTCCCCGCGATCTCTCTCACCTCCCGCGATCTCTCTCACTCCCCGCGATCTCTCTCACCCCCCGCGATCTCTCTCACCTCCCGCGATCTCTCTCACTCCCCGTGATCTCTCACAAGCCCCGCGATCTCTCTCACTCCCCGCGATCTCTCTCACACCCCGCGATCTCTCTCACTCCCCGCGATCTCTCTCACACCCCGCGATCTCTCTCACTCCCCGCGATCTCTCTCACCGCGATCTCTCTCGCTCCCCGCGATCTCTCTCGCTCCCCGCGATCTCTCTCGCTCCCCGCGATCTCTCTCACTCCCCGCGATCTCTCTCGCACCCCGCGATCTCTCTCGCACCCCGCGATCTCTCTCGCCACCCGCGATCTCTCTCGCTCCCCGCGATCTCTCTCACACCCCGCGATCTCTCTCGCTCCCCGCGATCTCTCTCGCACCCCGCGATCTCTCTCGCCCCCCGCGATCTCTCTCGCCCCCCGCGATCTCCCTCGCTCCCCGCGATCTCTCTCGCTCCCCGCGATCTCTCTCGCTCCCCGCGATCTCTCTCGCTCCTCGCGATCTCTCTCTCTCCCCGCGATCTCTCTCGCCCCCCGCGATCTCTCTCGCTCCCCGCGATCTCTCTCGCTCCCCGCGATCTCTCTCGCTCCTCGCGATCTCTCTCTCTCCCCGCGATCTCTCTCACCCCCCGCGATCTCTCTCACCCCCCGCGATCTCTCTCATCCCCGCGATCTCTCTCACCCCCGCGATCTCTCTCACCCCCGCGATCTCTCTCACCCCCCGCGATCTCTCTCACTCCCCGCGATCTCTCTCACTCCCCGCGATCTCTCTCACCCCCCGCGATCTCTCTCACTCCCCGCGATCTCTCTCACTCCCCGCGATCTCTCTCACTCCCCGCGATCTCTCTCACCCCCCGCGATCTCTCTCACCCCCCGCGATCTCTCTCACCCCCCGCGATCTCTCTCACCCCCCGCGATCTCTCTCACCCCCCGCGATCTCTCTCACCCCCCGCGATCTCTCTCACCCCCCGCGATCTCTCTCACCCCCCGCGATCTCTCTCATCCCCGCGATCTCTCTCACACCCCGCGATCTCTCACTCCCCGCGATGTCTCTCACCCCCCGCGATCGCTCTCACCCCCCGCGATCTCTCTCACTCCCCGCGATCTCTCTCACCCCCCGCGATCGCTCTTAGCCCCGCGATCTCTCTCACTCCCCGCGATCTCTCTCACCCCCCGCGATCTCTCTCACCCCCCGCAATCTCTCTCATCCCCGCGATCTCTCTCACCCCGTGCGATCTCTCTCACTCCCCCGCGATCTCTCTCACCCCCCGCGATCTCTCTCACCCCCCGCGATCTCTCTCACCCCCCGCGATCTCTCTCACCCCCCGCGATCTCTCTCACTCCCCGCGATCTCTCTCACCCCCCGCGATCTCTCTCACCCCCCGCGATCTCTCTCACCCCCCGCGATCTCTCTCACTCCCCGCGATCTCTCTCACTCCCCGCGATCTCTCTCACCCCCCGCGATCTCTCTCACCCCCCGCGATCTCTCTCACTCCCCGCGATCTCTCTCACTCCCCGCGATCTCTCTCACCCCCCGCGATCTCTCTCACCCCCCGCGATCTCTCTCACCCCCCGCGATCTCTCTCACTCCCCGCGATCTCTCTCACCCCCCGCGATCTCTCTCACCCCCCGCGATCTCTCTCACCCCCCGCGATCTCTCTCACCCCCCGCGATCTCTCTCACCCCCCGCGATCTCTCTCACCCCCCGCGATCTCTCTCACCCCCCGCGATCTCTCTCACCCCCCGCGATCTCTCTCACCCCCCGCGATCTCTCTCACCCCCCGCGATCTCTCTCACCCCCCGCGATCTCTCTCATCCCCGCGATCTCTCTCATCCCCGCGATCTCTCTCACACCCCGCGATCTCTCTCACTCCCCGCGATCTCTCTCACCCCCCGCGATCGCTCTCACCCCCCGCGATCTCTCTCACTCCCCGCGATCTCTCTCACCCCCCGCGATCGCTCTTAGCCCCGCGATCTCTCTCACTCCCCGCGATCTCTCTCACCCCCCGCGATCTCTCTCACCCCCCGCAATCTCTCTCATCCCCGCGATCTCTCTCACCCCGCGCGATCTCTCTCACTCCCCGCGATCTCTCTCACCCCCCGCGATCTCTCTCACCCCCCGCGATCTCTCTCACTCCCCGCGATCTCTCTCACCCCCCGCGATCTCTCTCACCCCCCGCGATCTCTCTCACCCCCCGCGATCTCTCTCACTCCCCGCGATCTCTCTCACTCCCCGCGATCTCTCTCACCCCCCGCGATCTCTCTCACCCCCCGCGATCTCTCTCACTCCCCGCGATCTATCTCACTCCCCGCGATCTCTCTCACTCCCCGCGATCTCTCTCACCCCCCGCGATCTCTCTCACCCCCCGCGATCTCTCTCACTCCCCTCGATCTCTCTCACCCCCCGCGATCTCTCTCACTCCCCGCGATCTCTCTCACTCCCCGCGATCTCTCTCACTCCCCGCGATCTCTCTCACTCCCCGCGATCTCTCTCACTCCCCGCGATCTCTCTCACCCCCCGCGATCTCTCTCACTCCCCGCGATCTCTCTCACCCCCCGCGATCTCTCTCACCTCCCGCGATCTCTCTCACCCCCCGCGATCTCTCTCACACCCCGCGATCTCTCTCACTCCCAGCGATCTCTCTCACTCCCCGCGATCTCTCTCACCTCCCGCGATCTCTCTCACTCCCCGCGATCTCTCTCACTCCCCGCGATCTCTCTCACTCTCCGCGATCTGTCTCACTCTCCGCGATCTGTCTCACTCCCCGCGATCTCTCTCACCCCCCGCGATCTCTCTCACTCCCCGCGATCTCTCACACCCCCCGCGATCTCTCTCACTCCCCGCGATCTCTCTCACTCCCCGCGGTCTCTCTCACTCCCCGCGATCTCTCTCACTCCCCGCGGTCTCTCTCACTCCCCGCGATCTCTCACACCCCCCGCGATCTCTCTCACCCCCCGCGATCTCTCTCACTCTCAGCGATCTCTCTCACTCCCCGCGATCTCTCTCACTCCCCGCGATCTCTCTCACCCCCCGCGATCTCTCTCACTCCCCGCGATCTCTCTCACTCCCCGCGATCTCTCTCACTCCCCGCGATCTCTCTCACTCCCCGCGATCTCTCTCACTCCCCGCGATCTCTCTCATTCCCCGCGATCTCTCTCACTCCCCGCGATCTCTCTCACCCCCCGCGATCTCTCTCACCCCCCGCGATCTCTCTCACTCCCCGCGATCTCTCTCACCCCCCGCGATCTCTCTCACCCCCCTCGATCTCTCTCACCCCCCGCGATCTCTCTCACTCCCCGCTATCTCTCTCACTCCCCGCGATCTCTCTCACTCCCCGCGATCTCTCTCACTCCCCGCGATCTCTCTCACCCCCCGCGATCTCTCTCACCCCCCGCGATCTCTCTCACTCCCCGCGATCTCTCTCACTCCCCGCGATCTCTCTCACCCCCCGCGATCTCTCTCACCCCCCGCGATCTCTCTCACCCCCCGCGATCTCTCTCACCCCCCGCGATCTCTCTCACTCCCCGCGATCGCTCTCACGCCACGCGATCACTCTCACTCCCCGCGATCTCTCTCACCCCCCGCGATCTCTCTCACCCCCGCGATCTCTCTCACTCCCCGCGATCTCTCTCATTCCCCGCGATCTCTCTCACTCCCCGCGATCTCTCTCACGCCACGCGATCTCTCTCAATCCCGCGATCTCTCTCACCCCCCGCGATCTCTCTCACTCCCCGCGAACTCTCTCAACCCCCGCGATCTCTCTCACTCCCTGCGATCTCTCTCTCTCCCCGCGATCTCTCTC